>NC_060155.1:11384447-11481899 GCF_021292245.1 Micropterus dolomieu | reverse complement strand
GTGTTTTTATTTCTTAAAAGAACATAGAGTTGAAATAACTAAATGAATTAAGATGCTTAGGGCAATTAAAGGAAGGCTGCCGTTGTAGGTGTCTTGTGTATAAACTGTAATGTTTAAGTTTTGCACACTACATTTTGAAGTAGTGACAGTGGTTGGCAGTGTTTTTTCCAAAAGTTATTTATTCATTGTTTTACAGTTTGTAATAATCTGCATTGTCTGCATGAGCACACGCAGTGCTTGAAAAACATACATCAATTTAAGTAGGAATTTAAGAAAAGTAAAAAAAAGGCTGAAGTGTTCTGCAATTTAATTTTTCTTTTACTACAAATCCCATAATCCTCTTGGTGTATTCAGGGAAAAAATCCATATATCATCACTATAAATGCGCCATAGGATTGTAAAGAGTCTGGACTTTTTTTTCTTGATAAAAATTGCCTTCATCAGCGAAAAGCTTTCTTATTAACGTGCGATGCCATTACACACACACACACACAAAAACAAACAAAAACAAATACATTTTTTGGTAGAGACACACCATACATATCTTGGGGGAAAAGGTGGAACAATATTTGATATGCGTACAGTTCCCCTGCACACTGGTAAACACGTATGCACACACACCCCCACACACACCTCATCAGTATCCATCCACCCAACAAATCAGAGGTTGATTGAGTCACTCTAAGCCTCGGGTTTACTAAATCTATAATTACATAGTGGACACAAACTCTATCTCTCTCTCTCATTCACACACACACACACACACACACACACACACACACACACACACACACACACACACACACACACACACATATCATCTCTCTCTCCTGCTCTCTGTCATGAACTCAGATAATAAAGCTCAGGGAGGAGAAACTAACCCCTGCTGTCTTTATTTCACATTAGCCTGAGGAGCTTTGACCGGCTATCTCTGATCAACTGATCCTGATACCAGTGAGGCAAAAAATATCTTCTTTTATTCAGGTTTAAAGGAATAGTTTGACAATATAGGAAATACGTAATATAAACACCACTATCATCCACTATATGTTTGTTTAAATATGAAGCAGTCAGGAGCCAGTTAGCTTAGCTTAGCATGAAAATCACAACTTGTTGTTATCTTGCCCGTTAATCGAAAGGTCGGCAGTTCAATCCGCGGCACCTCCAGGCTGCATGTCGAAGGGCAAGTACCTTGGGCAAGATACTGAACCCCGAATTGCCCCTGGCGGTTGTTCCGCCAGTGAATGAATGTGTGTGAATGTTAGTTCCTGTTTGAGCACTTAGGCTCAGTCGATGGGCTCAGTGTGTGAATGTGAGTGAATGGTGAATGCAGATGTAGTGTAAAAGCGCTTTGAGTGGTCGAAAAGACTAGAAAGGCGCTATACAAATACAGAGTATGCATACCAGTCTTCTGTAGTCTGGTTGAACCCCCCTGGTGCGGTTCTTTTGGGTTGGTGTGAACACCAGACTCAAACTACGCCAAACAACTGCTCTCTGGTCAGACTCGAATTGGAAGCTGGTGTCTTGGACCGCTGTGGAGCATATCATTTCACCATCATTCATCCCAGTAACAGGAAGTGTACTATTTTGTGTGTCATTTCATTTGTTAAAAAAACGTTTTCAGTTAGTTTCCAGTTCAAGCTAAGCCAACTGGCTGCTGACTGTTACTTCATATTTAATATACAGACATGAGAGGTAGAAATGTATATTTCCCAAGATGTCAACCTACAAAGAACTTAAAACCACCTTGAATTAGGTTTTGGATCTTGATTTTGCATGTGAGATCATGAGATCTAGCTGGATGCAAACCAGGGATGTTGTGGTTCATGGTTTTTGTAGTTTAGCTGTCAATAATCCATAATAAACAGTGAGAGAAAAGCTTTCAGGCACTGGTTATCTCACACATATTCTCTCTCAGGTGCTCTGAAGCTTAATGAGTAAAAGCAAATAAATAAACCTTCTGTTAAATTTTTACAATTGGTGTTTTGTGATTTCACCCGTTGGCAGGTTCTCTATCTGGGGGTTGTTCCCCTTTTCTTGCTTTGCTCTCTTTATCTTCTTAGAGAGCTTGGACTGGGTTGTGAACCATTGATACTGCCGACCTAAAAGCTTGGGCTTGTGAGATTTAGCTTTACAAATAAACCTGATTTGATTTGACATGAATATTTGATAATATATGGATTTCTTTCTTTCTTTCTTTCTTTATTCCAATCATTAATGAAGGAACTATTTTTTTGTTACTAATATAGAGCAAAATAATGCTGCATGTATTTGTTATAACATATTTTTATTCCTTTTGTCAGTTGACTTTCAGCAGCACTTTGCTGATGAAATGAAAATATGTTTCTTATTTTCTCCCACCTGTTCCATCTGTAAATGAGATTTGTAAACTTAATCCCTCGCGAGCGCCATTGTGGCAGTGTCAACATTTCTCTCTCTCTCTCTTTTTTTTTTTTTTACTGATTGCTTTTTTCATTTAATAATGAGGTTTGTAACGTGCTTTGAAATTGGGAGTGTGAGATAAAGCTGTCAGGTTGATTTGTCTGAAGCTGAGGTTCGCTGATTCCATTATTTGGCCTGGAATTGGCTGTCACTGACTCTGGATTTGGCATTCATACCAGGCACAGGTGTACTCTTGTAGCTTATCTCTGCCTTTTCTCTGTGATGGAGTGGCTGCCTGGGGGCTGTAATGAGCAGGAAGGCAGAGAAAGACTGAGCGAGTCTGTTTTTCAGTCACAGGTGCAGGGAAAGAGAGCGAGCGAGAGAGATCTAATGGATGATGGTATGATGGTTGGTATGAAGTGAGACAGACAGAGAGGCGGGGTGGAGTGAAGGAAGGAACAGCAGGTGGAGAGGTGAGGGGGTGTTGAGGGAAAAGGGGGAAACCTCAGATAGAGGTATAGACACACACACACACACACACACAGAAAGAGAGAGAGGGAGAAACAAACAAACAGGCCCTTGGCTGTCCCAGAACACCAGCTGACAGGTGCTGCCTGTATGAGTGGCTAGCATCCACAGTTTATATCCTGGCTGTGTGTGTGTGTGTGTGTGTGTGTGTGTGTGTGTGTGTGTGTTTGTGCGTGCATGCGTGCGCGCTTGTGTGTGTGTTAGTGTGAACTGGCATGTGGGATATGCAAATCAGCTGTTCATCAAAAAATTGAACTAAGGCATTGACAAGTAATGCCAAAAGAAATGTTCATCTTTGCTGTTGAAAAGCCGCGTCATTTCTTAGAAAATCTGGAATGTAAATCATAAAGTGCAAACATATTAATTCTGTTGTTTCAGCCCTGTCTCCTTAGAAGTACCTCTACATACTACTAATCCGGTTGCCCAATACCCAGTGGTGACAAACGTAGTTGCCAAAAAGTGAATATTTGCTGGGATTCTATGTCTTCTGTGAAAATAAGATAAATATCTTTTGGTTGTGGACGCAGTTTTAAATATGTCAGTTTGGAGGATTTTCAGTGTTCTTTGTCAATAGTGCATGTTTTGTTTTTACGGTTTTATGTTACGATGTATTTATCTCATTCATGCCTGCTTTCTATTTCTAGAGACATTAGAGACATGTCAGTATAAACTTCTTGAGCAAACCTGAAAAGTGTTGCAATCAAGATTAGTTGCTGGTTGAAGACTTTTTCCTGTTCTTCGTGCCACTGAGTGCCTATATTTGTGGACATATTTAATTTTCTCTCTTTTCTGCATTCAAACCCCCCCGCCCTTTTTTCCCTTTAGAACTGACCTGTTCTTCACGACTACCTATGAATTGCTTTATGTGATATTGCATCTAGTCTACAGTGGACGGTGATACAAGCTTTAATGTGTTTGGTTTTAATCTGTGAGTATTTAATAAGCAATTTTCTACTTGTCGCCAGTGTATGCTCAGACAGTGTGTGTGTGTGTGTGTGTGTGTGTGTGTGTGTGTGTGAGTGTGTGAATTTTCTCAAGCCTGGACCCCATTATTTATTCTTGCCATTAATCAGTTCTTCCTGCACACACCATATGTGGGTGCTTGAGTACACACACACACACACACACACACACACACACACACACCACACACACCACACACCACACACCACACACACCACACACACACCACACACACACACACACCACACACACACACACACACACACACACACCACACACACACACACACGCACCACACACACCCACACATACGGCTCAGTGGGAGGTTAAAAGCTATTTTCTAGGCCTTGTTTTAATTGGATCCTCTACAGGGGTTTCCCAATCAAATGTAATTAGCAAGAATTAACTGTCCTCTTAGATCGTATAAAACTACGGATGCTAGACTCAGAGCAGGATGCACCTGAGCCGTCCTCAATCCAGCATGACATGAATTTAATGACTGAACAGAAACACTAAACTTTTTCAATACTTTAACTACAACAACAAATATTTCACAGTGCTTGTCTTCGTGCCTAAATGTAGGGAAAATAGCATAGCAACTCCGGTCTTTCTCAGGTACTGGTCGGTGCATTACAGATGCTGGACAGATGGCTGCTGTTGCATTCCGTAAACATGAGTATCATTAGCTTTCTGTGTAGGAGTAACGTTCTTTTCCTTTTATCCCCTTTCTCCCTCCAGTTCTGTTTGTTTAATTTAAAGCTTGTCTTTACTACAAATGGTAAAATGTTACATTTGCTCTTATTTTATTTGTCAAAGCAGTGTTTGACAAATAAATCACTGGCGGGGGGAAAGGGGGCGGGGGAGCTGTCGACTTTAACAGGTATAATGCCGAATTTTGCATGCCTGCTGAAAATTGCATGCACCTACAAATTCTGCTTTTAAATGCTATAATATTCTTTGTGGTATCAATAGTGGTCAATAGTGATAAATGATCAGTATATCTTTTACGAACGTTAAGAATCGTTAATATTTTATTACACTTAGTAAAAGTACCATTCCTTGAGATTCAGCAAAAACATGTGGTGATAACCGCGTTTAAACAATGTGAACCGCAAAGTATCTGAAAATCACCACCTTAAGACCTCGTGGGAGCAAGGTGGCAGCGGGCGCTGAGTCTCAGGCTGCACAAAGGTGGAACCACCTTTGCCCTGATCTCACTCTAGAGGTATCATCTTGTCTGCTCTTATCTCATTCATTCAAGCACTGCCCAAAGCATGTGACACTTGAGGGTTGAGACAATGATTGACTACCTAATTGGAAGCTTTGCCTCGAAGCTATAGAAAAAAAATCTTTTGAGATGTATTTAAACTTTAAACAGTAAAACATTATTTAGTAGCACATTAAAGTAATTTATGTGTACATTATTCAGTAATGAGTTGCAGAAATTATTACAGTTTGAAGTTCAGTTATTAGATCACAGTAATTCTTCATTACTTTGACATTTTGGGGGCTCAGCTTGTTTGCTGTCTGATCCAGGGCACAAATAGTGAGACATTTGTTACATTTTTTTCAAGTAATGTGCCCAACACTGATAAACAACATTCTTAAAAACATGCACATATACACATTCGAGCACATTTGTAATTGCACACATGTACATAGAGTTTGTAGACACTTACACATACATTTGTACATTTTGTAGGCCACTTTTCCACTTTTGGATGAGAGAGGTGTAGTCTTGTTTTATTCATAGCCACAGAGTAATTTGAATGGAACGCCATGTCCCTTGTAACCCTGAACTTTTACATGTGTGTCCCTTGAGGGGGCAACCATCAGGAGAGCCTGAACCATTTCACCCTCCCTCCTGACAGCATGTGAGAATACTGTTAAAACCTACTTCAACAGCCAGGTCGAGTCCAGGGTGGCCCTTATCTTTTTAGACCTTCACCTTCTTGAGCCTTAAGATTTGCAATCAGCAGTTTGTTGGGCTGTCCGTTATTGTATCACAAGTAAAAAGTAAACCGAGATTGTGGTTGGACAGCAGATTTTATGCTTTCATATGTAATTACAAATTGGCCCTTTTAGAAACAGTTGGTGGTTTATTTTGAAAAGGTATTTCATCTAAAACTACTAACAAGGAATCACCGAAACACAGATGTGTGTAACACTGCAGAACTTTGTATTGATTTCTTTCCTGTAAATTATAGTTCCTACAAAGAGAGAGAATATCTTTGTCAATACTGAACATGAGTTGAATTATATTCATGCGCTTGCCTCGGTGCTGTGACTTTGAGCAGGAGTGAGTTCAGTGTAATGTCAAGATGCATGATTGCTTTTGGTATGAACATGCAACCAGAGGTAATTAGTAGTAAACAAAGGTAATATTAAGTGACACTTTGTTGCCTTTTAGTTCTGGTGTGTTTCACATTTACGCTAACAAATCGAGAGGTTCAAACATGAAGTCTCATGGACTGAGGGGTAACTCCTTCGTGCGATCATGCATCATTGTGGATAAGACTACAGTGAGTTATGCAGCGTTTTACTGCACCTTTTGTTTTTATTCATCTTTTCTGGTGTTACAACGACCAAAATAACAAATAATTGATTACGAGCATAATTAGTTGAGACTGCAAATTGAACTTGTAACCAGTAGAAACAGGGCAAAAAAACACTATAGAGGCTTGTTTGCTTTTTAAAAACCATCACCAAGATCTTTCCCTTACTTTAACCATACTGTAATTGCCATCCGAAGATGTTGTAGAAAGCAAGAATTCGGAAAAACACTGGCACTGGACTTGAAAAAAACATTGTCACTGAATGTAATCAGGGGTGTTACCATATCTAGGTTTTTTGGGGGGATAGTGTAAAAAGAGGGATATTATACAGACAAGGCGGATAATTACTGTGTGGTTGGTATGTTTCAAAAGACATGGTAGGGCTGGGCAATAAAACAATAACGATAATTATAGCAATATAATTTTCCTCCATAACAATATAACAGATGTTCAATATATTGTCAATAAATATTTGATTTAATTCATTAGAATCACGATCGAATTAGCACCTAATTTTTCTATTAAGATGTTTATTTTATTGAGGAAAAGGGACATAAATAAGAGTTACTAATCATATTTTTTGAAAAAAGATTTTACAATAATTGTTTTGACTGTTCTACCTCAGATTTGTGAAGCGATCTGCTGTTTGGCAGAAAGTGTCACGTTCTGACCATAAAGTATAGTTTAACCACACAATTAACCATCTGGCCCTTCAATTTTCATTCAGGGGCAAAAATTCGCCTTTAAACTTGAAAGAAATAATGATTTGACTTTTATCATGATAATTATTGATATCGAATGATGTGAAATAATTTTATTGTGATAACATTTAGGCCACATCGCCTAGCCCTACGACATGGAGTACAACGCAAGTACAACACGCCTGTTTTAACTCACTTTCTGATGCATGTGCATATACATATCTCCATGGTTACCAAACAATCATGCATAAATATAAATGAATGTCAATTAAAGTGGGCAAACACACCGGAGTTTGTTTAAACCACAGCAAACGGGTGTGGAAGCATTCACTGGGAGCAAGTATACCTTCTTTGGGTAATGATGAAAACAAGAATCACATGATGACAGAATCTATAGCCTAGTAAATCATTGCACAGCATGAGGCTAGGATCAATATTCCTCAATAATTAACGTTTATTAATTACATAACAAGTGCAACTCTGTTTCACCACAGGCTGCATCAGGTTTCACCCCACTTGTTTTTTTGATAAACATTACCCATTCATGTCAAAAGTATTTTCTGCTTTATTTTTAGAGACTGTGTTAAATATATTCAGATATTTCTGTAAAGCATAGACCAGATAACAGGGTGCAAGAGTTCAGGGTTTGTGCTCAAAATAAACCATACCTGGGTATCAGTTAATGCCAACCACATTATTGTTTGTTTAACTCCACATGTTGTAAATTAAATACAGAAAAGAAAAGAATGGAAAACAACCCCAAGGTGAGCTCAAGCAAAATGGCCAAGATGTCACATGTTATGCCAATCTTTCCTCATCAATCGCTGCGTTTATTAGGCAAGGAAATAACATCAGTCAGGTGAGAAAGGAAAACAGCCTGTTTTCTCACTGCTTTCACTCAAGCCAATAAACAAGGTTGTTCCCTTCAGAAACACATTGCTATGCACTCCCACACAGCGAGGAAGCCGACGCAGCCATGGCCGCAGAGGCAAAGGGCTCTTGACAACATAATGGCTGCCATAACTTCATTAAAATGGCCCTGCTTCCCTTCTTCAGTGCCAGTCACTTCTTTTCAAAGGACCATTTTGCTTTGTGTGAGTCTCCATCCACGTGTGGCAGCATTATAAAATTTTTTTCTAGCCAGTTAATTGACCTGTCTTTTCTATCTATGGATATTTCGGTTATTGGATATTTTCTTTCTAACTTTCTTTCTTTCTGTCTGTCTCTTTCATTCTTTCTCCTCTTTTCCTGAATTCTTTGCAAAACATGATCTCTTCAGCAAAGTTCTCCAGTCTCTTCATTTAGAAAGTGAACATAAAGAAAGCAAAAAGCATTAGTGATGACGTGAGCTGGAACACGCCCGTTTTAAAGGTGAAACGACACGTCCTCGACCGTTTCACTGCTCCCCGTCCGGGTCACTGTGTTGTTGCACAGTGTTACTGTATCAAGTGTCTCATCACCCCTTGCAATGTGTTTAGCAGCAGGCAGAATTAGACCTTCACCAACACTGTATGGGTTCAGGAAATGTGATATGAGGCTAGAAAGGGCACCTTCAGAGCTTGTTTAGAAGTGGTCACTTGGTGCTCGAATGGAGTTTATTGTTTAACTGGTGTTCCAACATGAAGGTGTATGTGGAGGAGGCTCTGCCCCCAAACATTTTTACGTATAAAGGCAAATTTATACTTCTGCGTCTAGTCCATGCTGTCGTGAGCATTTATACTTCTGTTCTAAAATGTTACTTGGCGATGGGGTTTCTCTGTTTCACTGTTGTGAGGTTTTGCACCGCTGTTTGGAGTTTAACCACTGTTGTTGTTGTTGGTGTAGGACAGAGGTGAGAGGAAGTCACATATGTCCAAGTTTCAAGCAAGTCCCAAGTTACTGTGATGAAAGTCAAGCAAGTCCAGTTAAGTCATATGACATTTTTAGGAACTGAGTTTATGTTTAAACAGTTTAAGAGAGGTAGCAATTCAACTGTATGATCATTTTGGAAGATGTAGTGAGTGTTTCTGTTCTAACTATATAGAACTTATTTAGGCTACTATTGGCTTTACTGATTATGGAAATGGGGTAGAAAAATAGGTAATGGAAACACGTGGCAGTAGTGGTAATCTCTTACCAGCCCTGTAAAATTCGTTTAAATTATATTTTATATATTTTTTGTTTCCCCTTGAAAAAAGTTTGCTAACAAATGCATGATGCAGACAACTACAGCTGTGATTTATTAGCTGGAAAACACTGTGAGCCTTATCTAGTCCAATTTTAAATTTTATACCAATATCATGAAAAATGAATAATTTACACAGGTTTTTTAAGGATATGTTTTAGCTTATTTTTTCAAAAACAGCACCGCCCCTTGGCGGCAAGCGTTTGCTGCTGCATCACGCCGTAGATTGACGCATGTGTTTTTTTTGCTGTATCGTTATTTTTCAGAATTTTATTGGCTACAAAAAGTGCCAGTCATCGGCACAATTGGTTGCATTTGGCTTAGCCTACCCACGAAATAATAGCGGCTGGGCCTTTCTTATAGCACGGGCTCTCGTTGGCTGTTGTAGGCCGTGAAAGGTACATGTGAGCTCCTATTGGGTCAAATTTGGTGTCAGTCGAAAGGTCAGAGTTCAGCAGCTAATTTGAACACAAGATATTGTAGTTGTTAAAATCCAGTCCACGGTTATAATGACATATGAGCCACGTCTACTGGCAAATATGAAACGATGCAGCAGCAGTCCCTGGGGATTTATTGATGGTGTTTTGGACTCAATGTTTTTGCTGGATTGGATCGTCTGGACCTTTGACAACGTATCAAGAGCATTTTAGTTGGAATATAATCGATCGTTGGATGAAGTTACTATGAGGCTTCATAGGTGAGTCGCATTAATTTTGATTTTACTGGTTCGTCTGACAGAGGGGCTGATTGTACCCGCTGTGGGGATTGTATCTTGAAATGGTTTTCATTGATTCCTTCTATACCTAACCATTGATACCTTTCATGTACGTACTAATGTTGGCAGAACTGGTTTTAGTTACTCTGCACATTTATAAATGGATTGAACTGCAAACTGCCCCCCAAAACTTGACTCTTACGTTCCCCTTGGAGATTTCAAAGCTTTATTGTCTGATGTTTTCTGTAACTGTTTATACTAACTCCTCCTTTATTGTGTAGTTGTGTTGTTTCTGTGTGCTGATTGTGTTCTTGTGAATGTTTCTTTTTCTCAGGTCTCTCTTGGAAAAGAGATCTTAATCTGAATCAGACTGTTTGATTAAATCAAGAAATATATCTAAAGAAATATTATTGAATGTGTGAAAAACATTTCTTTATTGAGAAAAAACATGTCCTTTTTGGTGGCAATGCTTCCACGGCCTTGTAGCGATCAGAATTGGCTGTTACGCAAAAATTGTGTAGCATTCGAGGATTAAAAAACTGCAGTACTGTTGTGTTTGTGGCTGCGTTTCCAGCTGTTTGGTCATTTGTTTTATTGCTATTGCTATTTTCATTTAATATAAAGTCGGTTTGTGTTTGGTTATATGTGTGCATGTGCGTTTTATGTGCATTATGTGTTTGTCTACATGTTCACATCAGTTTCTGCATGCCGGTGTGTGTGTATCCTAAATGTGTTGTTGGCACGGTATGTCTGTCTGTAACCTCTCACATTATAATGTATGCTGCGTGTGTCTGTAGTCTTGACGGGCTAATAAAATGCCTGCTCTCATCTCGGTTCTCCCAGTTCAGAGTGACTATTAAGGTATGTGTGCTCTAACAAGCAAGCTCTCCAAATGATAAATGACAAAACACACTGCCTCCACATGGGCAAAACACTGTTGTTTTCTCTTACACACACACACACACACACACACACACTCGCTATCTCACTCATTTCCTTCTCACCTGCCTCAGTTTCATTTTCTCACTCAGATCTTGGATTTTTTTTTTTCTCACACACACTGACAGATACAGACAATAAGAAAATAGGGAGACAAGATCGAGAAAAGATTTCGAAGGAACAAAAAAAACAGACTACTGAGGCCCCCCATTGTAAGACACAACAACATTTGAGGAAACAAATAAATAAAACAGATAATGTTCCACAACAAATAAAAGTAATAGAAAGCGCAGCTGTAGTGAATATAGGATGGGAATGACATTTCCATAGATGGTACCTGCATGGCAGGGTGCAGTGAAGGTAACACAGAGTCTGGCTGGTCTGCTGACAGTTTCCATCTCTTTCATACTGTACATCATCCAAATAGTCTTATAAGCATAGACTTTAAGGTTTTTTTTTTCCAAATGAAAATTTTATATTATTTTAAAACATGACCGCATGAAAGCATAAATCTGCCTCTAACGGTGGACCCCTGGCATATAGACGGTGATGACTGTTTTGATTAGTTGTGCGTTTTGTCACATTATTTATTTGTTTATTTTTTTTGCCATTTTGCTTTATGAGGGTAGATTTTTTGACAGTAGAGAGAGACAAAAGGCAATGACACACAGCAAAAGGCTGGACCTGAACCCTGGGACAAGAACCAGACACATGTGGCACCTGTTCCACCAGGTAAGCCACTGGGGGCACCCTTTGTCACGTTTCTTTGTTTTCCCATTTTTTTCCCCCTATTGTTGTGTTAGAGGTGTAGAAGTGGAAAAGTAAGAGGTGACATAGAAAGTCCTTGTTGCTGGTACAGAGAAAAGGTGCAGCTCCTGCTTACATAACAACATGTCACAAAGGTAGGTGTTAGGTGGTCTGCTGATGTGTAAAGGGAATGGGAAAATCAGCAAAAATAAATGGAAAATACTTTTTTGTTGCATTTTTATAATAACTACCTGAGGGAGGACAAGTGGAACCATGTTACTGCCTACAACAGCACCAAAAATGAGCACAATCTATTTTCTACATCTAGGTATCAAAGTGTGACATCTGAGGTGTCCAATCAGATATCTTGTTTTGTTCTTACTTTTGATTGTGTTAATTTGCTTAAATGGCAGTGTTTTAGTTTTGTCTTTGTAATGGTGTTATCATCTCTGTTATGTTAATTTGTTCTCTCAAATTTGCTATTTTGCACCTCAGGGAAACGGGTTGCTTTGCATATTGGTAAAGGCCGCACCATGAAAATGACGACGGGATATTGTTTCAGATAGAAAAGGCTAGTATTCCTTTGAGCCCATTCAGTATCGATTGTTGTTGTGAAGGAGATGAGATGCAGCTGAACTCTTTAGTGATGATTTATTGGCTGTTTTGTGAGACTTACTTTCTTTGTCTGAGTATTTGTTCGCTTCCAAGTTTGTCTGCCTCAAAGCATAGTGTAAATGTGTGGCTATGTGTCTGAATGTGTCTGTGTTTGTGTGTTTATGTGCAGCTAACAATGGATGGCATGAAAATATCAAAGGGATTTGCTGACACCCATTTGAGATAATCCTTCAACCTGTTGATGGATGTTTATCTGATTGGTCATGGAGAGAAGAGAGTGATGATGAGCGATGATCTGATGATTTGGTAATGAGCGACTGTACTGTGTTACCATGCCTGGTTTGGTTACACGCAGGTTTGTTAGACGGTATGTCTTGAAAAAAAATTAGAGGATAATTGGTGAGTCGAACCAGCCAAAACTTGCCAAAGGAGGTCCATTAAGATCCACAAAAAGGAGTGATGAGAGGCTGTTTTCACGCAACTTATTGCAGTCCTTGCTGTCGGTATCACTAACGGCAGTAGACCACCTCTCACACTCAGATGAGATGGGAAGGTATGTCCTGCTTGCTGTACAAAGCTTTTCCAGCGATTCGCCTGGTGCTTTATTTTAAATTAATTATGGCGATAAGTGAGTGAAGTTTATGATATTGCTCCGCCACGCTTCGATGGTGGTGACAAGTATGGCATGCATGCCGGTATCTTTATTGAAGTAAATTAGTAATGAATCCCTCTCATGCATCAATCATGTATAATTAATGGCCTAATTCTATACATGATCCACAATGAAGATGCAGAAAAATTTCAATTTATGGAAAAAATAGCATAGTATAACTTTTTCAGAAAGCTTGTTTTTAGGGGAGCTCATGGCTTATTAAGAGGAGCCAAGCTCCCCCTGGCTCCCCTGTAAGTCGCACCCTGCCAACAAGGCAATGCCTCACTTTTAATAGATGTGTAAATCACAAATACTGTGACACCACACCACCACCTGTGATGGCAGATGAGCATGGTTTAAAACTATTCAAAATCAAATCTCAATTAATTTGATGTTTATTACAGTATGTTGGCAATAGTGAAAGCGGAGCAAGGGTTCTCACATTGGTATGGCATGAATGTTTGGAACGTCAGTGGGGTGTGAATACATAGCGCAAGTAACCACTGCTCTCTTGTTTTTCTTTTTTTCTTTTCCTTTCACTCTGCCTAAATGTGCAGAAAATGTTTGACGAAGTGAGAAAGGCGGAGAGGAAGAAGAGCGAGGAGAATCAAAAGCTGCATTACAGTTTGTTTACAGTAATCTGATATTGTAGCAGCTTGCCTTCTGATTATAAAACTAAATTAGCTGACCTTTAGCTGTCTTAATTAGTCTACAAAGTTGGGTTTGATGTTTAAGAGCTTTTTGAGTTGATGTTGGACTTCATTAATTAGGCCACTAATCAGTGATGAGAGTAATAACTGGCGCCATACAAAGAATCCTATGGAAGTTAGTTAGTAGAATAAATTTTGTGGCGTGTTTGAATTACTATCAACCTTAAAACTTATGTGTTTTCTTGGACAATGGGTTTGCTGGCTATAATTATGAAATATATTTCTCATAAAAGTGTTTCATGTCTGTTTATTTTGCTACGATATTCTCACAGATACAAGTTGTAGATGAAACATATATATTATTGTTTTTAGCCGTGCTCGCAGCATGGCTCTAGAGTTGCCAATGTCAGTCGAACAACTGTTAGATCTATTGCCATGAAAATGTTAATACACATTCAAGTCTCCCTGAGGTATAACTTTATAACTTTGGTGATCATCTGACTTTTCATGTAGCGCCACCATCAGGTCAAACTGTTTGTCCATTACTTTAGTTTATGGCCAGTTACCTGCAAAACTAATGACATTCCCATCAGCCTCAGCTGCAATTTAGTGTTTAGTGCTAATTAGCAAATATTAGCATGCTAACACACTAAGCTAAGATGATGAACATCGTAAACATTATACTTGCTTTCCATAGCATTGTGATCCTGTTAGCATGCTGACGTTAGCATTTAGCTCAAAGCACCGTTGTGCATAAGTACAGCCTCACAGAGCTGCTAGCGTGGCTGTAGACTCTTTGTCTTGTTAAATTATGTTGGGTAAATCCTTTATAATGTCAGAGGTTTGTTTAGTTCTTTGACATAGAAATATAGAGTAAACATCCATCACATCAGTGTTGCCACAAGCGTTGTATGACAGATGACCACTCATAATGCAATGTGCACAAAACTCTAATATATGCCACTGCATGTAGCAACACGCACAAACACACAAACACACACACACACCCACCGGCCTCACTCTGGTGTGATTGGCATGAACTGAAAGAGCAGGTACGCTGCTGGAACACTAGCAGTGGAGAAGCAACAATTTCAAAAGTCAAAACTCAGATCAGTCACATCACGTAATGTTGCTGAATCTCCTGTGCTGTCATACAGTAACTGTATTTCAGAAAGATTGCATTGAGTGGGCTGATGTCTTGTCGTATTCACCACCCTGCGAGGTTAGCTTTTAATGTGTCTAAGTAGGTGGATCTCAGCGTTTTCAACGAGGGAATTGCAACATGTGGATGTGTTTCATGCAGAAAATGTATATCCCTAATAAAAACTTCAGTATATTAGTTATATAACCCTACACAAGCTTGCAGGATTTATCATTATCTCTATCTATAGACTATAGTCTATAATATGACAAAGCCTAAGCCCGTGAGGCAGTTACATCACTACGTTAAAGAGTCAAGACCTTTTTATTCGAGGAATAATAAAGTCAGATAGAATGAAGCACAACTTATACATAATGTATCTCTATAATTATAATAATAATAATAATAATATGTGTTGGGACTCTAGGGGTATAGTTGCAAAGAAAACTCCAGCACACTGTCTAACATGCAAAATATATATATTGACGCAATGTTTCAGTGCCCTCTTTTGTAGGAGGCGACTCGTTTGTCTACACCAGTCACCCACTTCCTCATAAAATAAGGCAACCATTACATAACATTCATTCACATTTGACATGTGGTAGATAGATGTAGGGGTATAAAAAACTCAACATATCCAAATGGGCTGGCATTCAACTGACAATAAAACTTTTTTTTTCAAACACTACAACGGCAGATTTGGGTGGCAGATTTTGTGTTTGTTTCAAGCTTCACAAAATGGATTGTTTGATTGCATATGATTCAATGGTGTCACAATTTAATACATTTTCAGCACAGCAAAAATAAGGATGATAAACGATTAACAATGTACGTTCATTACATGTTTAATTCTGTAGCTGACTTGATTGAGTTTTAAGGTCTAATAGATGTTAAACTAGGTTAAGATCTGGTCACTAGGCCATAGCATTTGATTCACATTATTTTTAAACTGAACAGGTGTGGCAAATTGTTTGATAAAGTGAACATATGGCACTTTTACATTGGTTCCACTTTCACCTGTGATGGTTGCCACTTGGATTCACCATCAGTGTTAAATAAAGGGCCTTGCATTGAATGAAGCAAAACCATGTGTAAGAGGTACAAACCATGCGTCCTCTCTTAGGGAGACATGGGTGGATGGACTTTTTGCATTGTACCGACACCAACAACAACATACTTGGGTTTGTTACATATATTCTATCACTGCTTGTGGCACCGAACAAGAAAAAAAGAGATTTTATGTTATCATCATCCACATTTTACATCTAAGTAAGTAATAACCGGCCTTAATATAATAATCATAATATCTTGCTGACTCATCCATCTAATTATGATTAATTGTATCTGTATATGTTTATTATATATATTTAATTTAAGTGAGTTGCACTTGTTGTGTTTGATTTTGCATGCTGTAATTTTCTATTCTCCTTATCCTCGGACACGTTACGCCTGTCTTATACATGCCCAACGCTGCCATGTCCCACCCTATTGTGAACCCTCAGAACATGAATAGTTAAACCCATTGCCAAGCCAATTTAATTCACAATTTAATTATGCATGCCAAAGCACGGTTAGAAGTGTTCACAGATGAACGGCTACCGTGGACCATAATGCCGTACGGATTAGCATTGTGAGAGATTTGATGTGGATTAGTTAAATGGATTATTACTAGTTGTGGTGCACTGGTGGACTACAAATGGGGTTTGGATATATTTGAAATTTGAATGAATGGGATGAGCAGTTGCTGCTGTGTCACAGGGGAAACATGTACTAAAGAATTCACATTTGAATAGAAATGTCACCTCATCCTACTTAACTCTATTTTTATCATGTGTGGTGTGGTGTTGTAATGTGTTACTACCACCTACTGCAGGTTCTCAAGTCTTATAAGCTTGAAATCTAGTTAGTCAGTTGGTTGGCCAGTCCGCCACTTTAGTCCTGACTGAAATATTGTGGGGTTAGCAAGGAACAGATATTCAGAAATTATAATTAATGAATGAAAAAGTATGATATGAATTATGATAACTTTGGTGTCCAGTTCTTTCGTTTAAGACCAAATACTTGCATTCCCATCTGCCTCTGCTTTACTTAGTGTTTAGTGCTTATTTGCAAATGTTTCATTCTAATAAGATGGTGAACATGGTAAACTTTATACCTGCTGAACATCAACTTGTGAGCATGTTAACATGCTGATCTTAGCATTTAGCTCAAAGCACTAGTGTGTCTACGTACACAGAGCTGCTAGCGTGACTGTAGACGGCGTATTGCTCTTGAAACTTTACAGTCTGTAGCTGCACCGGCTGCACATGGCTCCTTGTTTATGATCGGCTCATTGGTCAATGAGGCCCCAGATCCTATCACATCCTCTTCCCTGTTCCCAGATATAAGCAATTACTTATGTGTAGGTTACCACAACTGAACTGTATGAAGAATTGGAATAAACCGGCCTTTCTACTTTTGCAAGGCCAAGACTCCCAGATAGTGTATAGATACTGTAGCAAAAATAAATCTCAACACATAAAAAAAAAGAAATGCTCTTTTTAATACTGTTGTGACCATATGCACCATATTGTTTAGTTGTCTGTTGTTTAGTTGACTGTTCACAATTTAGTGCTTTCTGTGATGATTTTTTTTTTTTTGTGATTAATATAAGCTTAAGTTATACATGAGATCAGATAATATATTGTATAATTTTGGTGCTACATGTTTCATATTAGCTGTAAGGAAGACTGAAGACCTCAGGTTAATAATTCACCACAGAGGAATGGGCAATAAAGGAGGAAGAGACAGAACAAATGAGGACTGGGAGCACCAAATGAGGGAGGGAACGAAGAAATCGGAGGCGGAGGCCTAGATGAGAAAGATGAGCTGATGATGAACAGATTAAAGATAAATAGAGGAGGTGGGGTGGGGGAGGAAGAGGAGAGAAGGGATCGTGAGAAGAAGGCGGCAAATGAAGAGGAGGGTGGATTGAAGTAGTAGTTTAGTATGCCAGAGGCAGCAGCAGCAGCAGCGTGGTGTCTGTGGAGAAGCCACAGCCTCTATGGGAAAAATAGATCAATTTAGTGGGGTCAGGAGGACACACGCGCACACACGAGCGCACACACACAGAAAGAGCTAAGTGGATATTTGTTTTAATTGATAACTAGTGTGCCTCAATATTCACGAGCAGCCATTTCCCCTCTGTAATGAGGAGCTGTACTACATACAAATAGGGGCAGAGTATACACTAGAGTTCTTCTCTTTGGAGAAAAGTTTTAATTGGACCTTGGTCATACAAATATCAACAACTTAAAACTACAGACTAAATCTTGTGTTTATACAATTGATTTGGCAACATGTTTCTTTTTTGAATCACTTTTTAGTTTAAAAGTTCTGGTTACTTTTTAGTGTGTCTTACCTTTCCTCCTATGTGATGCCATCTGGTGATTCATCTCAATGGAGCAGGCTAATGCATCAGCTGACACCTCTATTCAGGCTATTAGGTGACTCACACAACTCCCGGGGCGAGGGAAAGAGGATGAAAGACGATTTATTTAGCGGGGCTCTGCAAATATTTGGACTGGGGAGGCCATTGTTTGATGTGCCACCTCTGTACGCTTTGAAGGTTTGAGATTTACTCAGCAGGTCAACAGACGTCTAGCAAATGAGTTAGGATAGCGGTGAAAGTTGTTGTATGAGTCAAAGACGGTGCAGGGAACAGGGAGAAAGTTGGTGGCTATGTTTAGTCAGTCGCAAGAATGTGGGTACAGTCGTGATTCTTCTCATCAATTGTGGTTCTTATCAAATGTGTGAGTGAGAAGTGTAAACCACGTTTATTTCCAGCAGACGTAGGCCACCGTGTCTTAGACTAGGAATCGCGTGATTCTAGTTAGCTATTTTTAATCTTTTCATGTAGAAGTTAAATGTTTAGTAGTTACTTGAACTTTTGAACATTAACTTATTCAGAGGCATTATACTTGTAAGGGCAGAAAATTGTTTTATTCTTTACTTATAATCCTTTATGCAATCACTTATATGAGGTCTATTTTTCTCCTTTATTATGTCTTATATATTGTTTTAAATCTTTAACCTGTTCCATCTTTATTATTGTTCTTGTTATTCCAGTCTGTCCACATGTGTGGGGTTTAGGTCAGGGATGTGGTTGTTGTTGATTGTTTTCCTCACTAGCTGTTCTTCTCCTTCCTTGACTGGGGCCAGTCAAGGATCTTTTGTTCCCCAAAACGTAGATGCTCAGACTGTGTAAATGATCATGTAGCCATTGGCTCTGGGCCATACGTTAGTGACTGTCTTAGCTGATTTTGTTGTAGTACTTCTCTGTTTATTCTCTTTTGTTAAATAAATTCTTCAAAGACAATGGTTCGTTGTAACTCAATTATTGGCTCAACCTCTCACCAGGAATATAATTTCCACGACAATACTGTATCTGTATCTGGGGAAAAACAGTAAAAAAAACAGTGCGTTCTTAAGTTAAATTAAAGTTAAATTATGTTTAGTCTAATTGTGTCGGGTTCCATTTCATTGAAGCCTGTCTCGGGGTCTATATGTCAACATGTCTGATACTCGAATGGTTCTGAGCAGGCTCCCTTCGTAATGATCACCGGAGAAAAATGTGTTTTTTGACACGGCACTGAAGTGCAGGAAAAATGATTAATGGTATTTTGACCACAGCTGCTCATGAATTGGTGGAACTAAACCTGGCAGCAGCATGGTCTCTCTCTATGCTGGTTTGTTCGTGTCGACTGCATGCTCCAGTCTTTTTCAGATTTCGGAAATTAATTTATTGGGGAAGGGGGTCTGAGATGTGTACCATGTAGGCTGAACCCTCCCCAGTTTGAATCTGGCTTTGGAGCTTTGTTTAATGTCAGCCTCCTCGCCCAACATTTAAAGAGGTCATATTGTGGTTTTTGCCTTTATTGAGTTTTTGTGCATGCAACAGGTTTGCAAAGTGAAAAAGCCCAAAGTCCACCCCAAAGGGAGTTCCCATCTCCCACAGAAAACACTGCTCTGAACTGCCTGAAAACAGCTCGTTTGTAGTCCAGCCGTTTGGCGTGTGACTGTGACGTCACAGGGATGAAAGGGAAATGTACGTCATAATGCGGCTAGTCCAACACGCCCTCAAAAACACTGGTGGAAACACACTGAGCTGCAGCACACACCTCTTCTCTCCCTTCCAAACACTAGCTACCCTCCAGGCAGTCAATGGACATAAAGATGTCCTGTGTTGTAGAGACAGAGCTCAGTTATAATTTTATGGATGAAATATACTTTTGTTACAGATTAATAACTCACCACTGTGAAACTCTTCCTCCAGTCCATGTTGCTTAGCTGGTAAGGGGATCATATACAGCTGAACCAAAGTCGTGTTTACCGGCTTCTCACTGACCCGCCCTTCTCTGCTTCTGATTGGCTAGGAACTGCGCATGTGCAACTCCCAACAAAGATCATGTTGAGGCAAGATGCATCACTCCATAGCTAAAACGAAGCATTCACACACAGGAAAGAAGAGCTGCAAGCAATCTGCAGTATGAAAAAAAAAAATTTTTGAAAATGAAACCATGTAAACCTGTTCTGGTACAACCCCTAAATAAGATTTTGAACCTGAAAATGAGCATAATACCACTTCTTTAATATCTGCCTAATTTTGTTGGGCTTTTTGCTTTTTGACTTTTAGCCACTGAAAAGCAGAATTGTAAAGCGTGTTTTTGTGTATTTTTTTTTTTATAAATTTGGAAATGGTTCAAATTCAGAACCTAGCCCAAATTCTGGTGCATAAACAAATGCAAGTAAGAATATTTTTCTACAGATACTGTATGTGTGTAGGGGCATATAAGGAAAAGGCCAAAAGTAGGGATGCACCAATTCGATCCGCCAAATCTGTGTCAGCGCTGTTACATTTGACCTTTTGAAGCGGCTTGCCTATCTACCATGACAACCACATTAACTTCGGTTTCACTGTCGGTGTCATTGATTTACTGCAGTCACAGTGGGCTGCCGACTCAGTTTTTAGTGTCACAACGATCCCTGGCAGGACGTTACCTGACATAAAAATGAGTTCCATGCAGTCAGGTTTACATAATTACATTTTTGAAAGTGGAAATATATGAGACTTGATATCAGGAGAGAAAAAGTTTTAAAAAGTTTCTATATCTATATTCAGAATCAGTTTTAGTTTTACAATAATATACTATACTTACTGGAAGTCCATACAGTTTGTATGTGTGGTTTCAAGTAAAAAAACAAATGACACAGTGGCGTTAAGGAGGTGGTGACACCAGAGTCATAATAAGTGGTTATGTAGTTATGATAAAGCTGACAGTGAGCTGCATAAAGTTAACAACACATTTTATTCCTCATTTGCAATCAGGCAGCGCTGTTCAAGTACATGCTTTCAGATAAAGGATGGTAGTTTATTTCGCCTTGTAGCCCGACTTTATTCATTGCAATTCATTCAAAGACAGCTAAACATATTTAGACAGACTGAAATTCCACTCCAATATAAATTATTAAAATGTTGTAAAACCTCTCGCTCTGCAGTGACTTGTACACAGCCTTATATCGTGCATAAACTCCACTTTCCTCTTGATACCTCAGCTTATCTGTCAAGTTCTTTTTCCAGCCTTTTTATGTTTGAGTGTATCTTTGTGAGGATTTAGCTGTGACTCCCCGGGGGGCCTAAATTACTGTTAGGCTGCACGGTGTGCATGATTAGCTGAAGGAATGTAAGTACATCAGGGTGTGATTCATCAAACCAGTCTCCGTGCGGCTGTCTGAGAGCCTAAAGGAAGACATATAATGGTTCATGTGGCGTGAATGAAATTACCATTAATTTAAGAAACAGCAGACTCTTACAATATAGGCATTTAATATTTCACAACCATAATGAAGAGCATCAAGCCAAAACATCAAACATGAATATACTTGCTCCTCCTTAATTTTCTTTAAAAAGAAGTTTGATTAGTGCTGGAATGATTATCAGATTAGTCTGTCGACAGAAAATCAAACTCTTTAAATTATTAAGTAATTTATAAAAAATAACAAATATTTGTAGGTTCAGGCTTCTCACTTGTGAGGACCTGCAGCTTTTCTCTATTCATATCATTATGAAGTGAATCCATTTTGGGTTAACCCTCTAAAAAGCAATTAGAAGATGACACCTTGGGCTTGTGCCTGAACAATTAATCCAAGCAAATAAAGAAATAAAAACACCAATGGATGATGACGATCATTAGTTTTCCTACAAATAAAAAAGGATTTGTTCAATAAAGAAAATAATAACAAGTAATGCAACAATTCAGGGATTCCCACAGTGTTTTATAGTGAAGTCCCTCTACTAATGTCAAACAAAATTGTTACATGTTGTGAAATATAATATTAGGCCTATTTAGTATTTAATGAGTAAGGGGGTTGTTTAAACTGTCATCTAGATACTGACTTTGTCAGTGTCTGTCTAATTCAGCTTGCAAAAGATGTTGATCATTATTAATCAAAAAACAGACACAAGTCAGGGATTTGGCTACATTGATACACAACCAGAATTCTGCGTTTTAAAGAAATATAGGTAAACACAGTGATCCAACATATCTGACATTTCTGCTGAGTTTTTTTTTAAGGTACTGTGTTGCTTTGTTAGCATCTTTGATAAACCAAATCTACCCAACAGCAACATCTCACCGCCAGTAGGACTAGTTTTGGGTATGGTCAAGCTTTCATCTTCTACGGGTGGCACGGTGATCCAATGGATAGCGCTGTGGCCTCACAGCAAGAAGGTCGCGGGTTCAAATCCCGGTTTGCATGTTCTCCCCGTGTCTGCGTGGGTTTCCTCCGGGTGCTCCGGTTTCCCGCACCACCAAAAACATGTTAGGTTCTCCAATCAGTGCTATTGACCAGACACTGGTAAAGATCTGGAGTTGGTCCCCGGGCGCTGCACAGAGGCTACCCACTGCTCCCTCGAGGGATGGGTTAAATGCAGAGAATGAATTTCGCTACATGTATATGTATGTGACAATAAAAGAACAATAAAGTACCTTTCTAATTTCACGTCATGATTGACAGCTGCTTGTGGTTGAGTTGACCCGGTGTACGGGCGGGACCTTAAGACCATGGCTGCACTAACCCCAATAACTACTGCACACACTCTGGCTCCAAATTATGTCACCAGTTTAAGATAGCAGCACCCGTATCCGGGATGTTTTGGCTTCATTTTTGTACATTGGAAGCAAGTGGAGACACGTCGTCCATCTTTATTCACAATCTATGTCTGCAACCGAGGCAGCTTTTGTGCCGGGACGTCAGTTCCTAAGATACTGTGAGCAGCCAGAGGTTGTGATGCTTGAGCAGCTCAAGTGGGTTCCCATGAAACAGGAACACACTGTAAACGATGCAGCTCGTGATGCAGAAGGTTTGATTCAAACTGAGGTGGGTGCCTGTCACCTGCAGCTCCTCATATAACCAGTTAATTGTGGCTGCTTCATCTTTTACCGTTGCTCCCTTTAAATATAATAAAACTGATGTGTAGCAGACTGATCTGACCTTTATTCTATATCAGGCATTTCATAGTCGACACTAATCATTGTCAGTGAAAGACTCAAGTGCCTTTGCTGTACAGCTTCCACAGAGCAGCACTTTATATAAGAGCACAGTCACTCCTTCCTCTAGAGACGGACTCATTGGCCACGCTGTCAGTCACGCAAACACACGCACACACACAAGCACATACACACACATCAGCTCAGCATGTAGAAGCCTAACGTACTGTATTTTGTTGCAGTCGAAGCACATCACTTCCATGTGGACACTTTTGTAGTTACATACTAACATGCACATATTTTGGTGATTTTTTTGACACACACACACGCACACACAAACACACAAACACAAACATACTGTCACCATATTTTGAGAAGAGGTACTTTGGCGACCTGAACATAAACCCAGAGACTGTTACCCTATCACCTCACCTGTCCCTGTGTGTGTGTGTGTGTGTGTGTGTCTGTGTGAGTGAGCGAGAGAGAGCTTCAGACTGACACTCTGAGTTCCAATTACAACTCCTCAATCTCGCTTCAATTACCTGTGAAGAGTTCATGTAGGCTGTTTGTGAGACTCAGCCTTCTTTCTCTGCCCACACACACTCATACACACACATGCACACACATTGACTCACTGACAGAGGGTGGGAAATCAATGCACTGAACAATCCATGAAGTTCGCTTGAGTTACTGTACCGGTTCAGATGGTTATTTAAAAGTTTGGTGTGTTGATCATAAAACCTAACGTGCTTTGCTTTTCCGTTATTTATTTACTTCCCATCAGATTTTTGAACATTTCACTGCTTCCTCTCACATTACAGTCCCACATACATTGCTTTATCGTGTCTAAACACATGTATAAGCTATAGGAGCCAATTGTTTTATTAAGATCCAAACCGCCTCGCCACCATGTGGTGCTACCCAGCTAAAAAGAAAGTTTCAAGCCCCCCTATTGTCACACATGGGGGCAGAATACGACATAAACATAAACAGTCCACAGTGAAACTGATTTGGTTTCTTTTAGCTGCAGGCATCCTGGCGAGCACGCTACTGCCCACCAGTGTTTATCATCACTGCTGGTGGTTTGCAGCTCGGCCCTTATCATCCGTTATTGATGTTGCATTATGTTTCCCAACCCTGTACTTCTTAAAGCATTTCCTTAGCGGTAGATTCTGGCTTGTAGAAGTTACCAATGACTGTGGCATACAGTACATTTCAGGTTTTTTAGTCATGCTAGATGTGTGATTGCAATGTCGGCCCATCTGTCGTTCCACCACTTTGGTCCAGATTGAAATATTTAACATCTTTTAGATTGTATGATAATCTGCCGACATTCACCTCAGGATGAACTACTTTGGTGATCTCCTAACTGTTCAAGTGCCATCATCTTTGGGTGAAGATATGCCCAGTACTTTGGTTTACCTGCCTCAGCTGTACTGTGTTAGCCAATTAGCAAATGTTAGCATGCTAACACGCCAGACTGAGATGATGAGCAAAAGCAGGAATGGGGAGTAAAGAATATAGCTACTGTGATATTTCTTTGATTACCTCTGCGAGTAATTATTGTAGTGGATAATAAAGAGTTGAATCTTTTTAATTGTTATGTTTAAAAACTAATTTTATTTAAACTAATTGATCTAATTTGCAAATGCTTATTCTCAGTGAAAGAATTAAATTGTCAGTTTCCATCAGGGTATGTGCGACAACATTTCTGCATGTGCTCCTGTAGAGCAGTCACTTAATAAGGAAACTCTACAGGTTATCATGAACTAATCAATACAGCAGCACTGCAACAGCAACAACATATTCTCTCATCTTATCACATCTGATCTCCTAACAGTAGAAATTAAAACTGCCTTTGCCCTTCACACTCCAGTTTGGAAAGACGATCTGCGTTGGGTGCATTTCATCAAAATGTCATCATCTGACCATGCTTTGTATGGATGTGTCAGAGTGAATTAAAGCTCACATAACCAACTAGTGATCTCAGAGATAAACTCCTGAGAAAAGTCCGCTCCATGCGGCGCCTGCTGGTTATGAAATCTTTGATCAGTAGTCTATCAGAGCTCGGAGCCGTCATGTGGACATGTTTTGCCATGACGTCTTATGTTTCATTTAATCTCTTTACATTTAAACATTTCTGTGCATTCAGATGACCTCAGTTGTACCTACAGTGTCTGTCATTGCTAATGTAGTGCAGTTACCAATTTACAATCCTCTGTCAGCTGTCAGAAAATAGCTAGCTGCAGAGATTTCCTCCCAGCTGTCTCCTAAACCTCTTATGCCTTGTGTCCCCCTGCCGGCAAAATTCATTTTCCCTCCCGCTGTGCCTCATGCCTTGTTTTTTTGGGGTTTTGGTTTTTTTTTTTGTAAAGCCTTCATATTCCCTGTGGATGATCAGCCCCAGTTGCTTGACAGTTGCCTCTGACATGTGCAACATTGCTTAATCTGAAATTAGCCCATAATATGCTTGACAGCCTGGGGTTGTTGTTATCATTTTAGAAATGTTCAGCATCAGGAGCAGAACAGGCTTGTGTACAAGGCAGCAGGTCCGGTCAGCCTGGCATTTGAGTTGATGAGAACTGATGAAGCTTAAAGTGTGCAATACAGAAATAGCCCTCCTAAAAAGCCTTGGATGACGACAAGAAGTTTTTAGTTTTTTAAGAGAATTGACGTTATTGTAAAAATTATAGTTGTTATTATAGAAATGAAGAAATAATAGTTGACTGATGAGGAATCAGTATGAGACACTGAGAGGTATTATCAGGATCCATGTTAAGTCTTCTTTTGGAAAATCATTTCTGATCTTTATTATAATCACTGAAAGACGATGATAATCATTCACTCACTGAAAACTCAGATACAAATTTCAGCAGTGCTATTGTCTCACTGAAAGGGAGACATGAAAGGCAATTCCCATCAGTGCTGCAGCTACCCATTTTTTTAGATCTATCTGTCGATTCGTTTCTGGATTAAAAATTGTTTCTCTAAAATCTCAGAACATTATGAGAGAGCCAGAGCCCAAGGTAAAGTTTTCAAACTGCCTATTTGGTCAGACACAACACCCTGAAACTCAAATGTGTTCAGTTTACTATTATAGAAAGCAGCAAATCTTCATAATTGAACCAGCAAATGTTCAACATTTTTACTTCACAAACGACTGATTGCTGATAAATCTTTGGTCTACCAACTAATTGCTTCACTTGATTTTACTTTATTTATCAAGGCCACCACACATTAATTAACATTATTAAGATGTAGCCTCAATGTGTCAGATTTAACATTAAAGGCTAATTTTCATGTGCAGGACCTGGGCAGGTTGTTATACATTAAAAACATTTTATACAAAAAACGCAGACAAAACAATATAAAAGGGCATATAAAATATAAATGAATTGATTAATGGATAAGATAAGGATAAAATCATATTGGAAACGAAATTGAATTAAAGCGACAGTATCTCATGGCTGGTACTAATTGAAGCATGATTCAGTCTGTGCAGACTGTGTATCTTGATCTTATGGAAACTGTGTTTGTTCCTGTGAGCTACTGTCGTTCAGACACGGAGTTTTCAAAACTCAGTCATTATTGTGGGCATACTTTGCTGTTTGCATAATACAAGACCCTGGTTTCCCTTTGCTTCCTATGCGCGGTACACAAATGTTTTTGTTTTTTCTTCATGTTTGTCTGCTGAGGCACTCATTCAGTTCTGACAAGGATAATTTCACACGGAGGCCGTATCAAAAACATGTTGGTATAATCGTTGCATAGAAAGATCTTCACCTGTCAGTGGAATTCAGAAGTGTTAGGTTATATCACATCCTGCCTCTAACACTGCAAAATGTCTTCCTTGTTCGTGCGATGTGGCTCCTCACATCATCTTTCCACAGACGGCACAGATTAAGAGTGTATTTATGTAAAAATGCTAGATGCACTAGGCATCTGTTAAACTAAGCACATTTAAAGGATTTGTTGGCACCCTCCAGGCACCCTGTTAGGGCTGTCTCTTTCAATGAGCCTTTTAAAATTCAGTTGACTTGTTGGGTGAGATGAGTGTGTGTTAGTTTGGTCAGGGGGATAAATTGGAGAGGAAACAGCTTTTAAAGTGAACCATGATCTGATAATTATATCTTTTGTCTTTTATCCTGTTTGCAACCTTTGGTGTTTTATTAATTGAGTTTAATTGGGTTTAAATAATTTCAAAGAAAAACATATTTAACTTCTGTTTTCAGAACTTCTTAATCGATACCAAAACAACTAAAATGTGTTTGTTTTTTTTAATCTTAGAAGGGAGTCTCAAACAAGCAAACAATAATCTTACTAAATTGCGTGGAGTTCACACAGCAAATGAATTATTGACAGAAAACGAACTGTCATTTTCAGACACGCCTGTTTGTTTTATTCACTCAGCACAAAGTCCAGGAGTGTTTGTGTTTGCTTGCACATTTGTTTGAGAGCCAAATATGGCAAAACAACAGTCTGGGTAAACAGTCCTCTTTCCATTACTTTCATCCAAATCAAAGTAGAGAGGAGATTTAAAAAGACACATATATGCATGCACGCACACACACACACACACAAAGATGATGTGCTGTGCCTTGTAGTGTTGCCACTGCGTGTTCATTTCCTCTACAGTTTACCAGTCATGAGGTAATTATATTTAAAGGACACTGCCCTTAGTGTACTAGTAACACTTATTCTTCTACTCACAGTGTGCAAAGTCTGTATTGTTTTTTTCGAGCCATGAAGCCATATTCAGTGCAGTTTCTGACAAACCGTTCTCACAAGTCGTCACATATGGACTCATGGTCAAGACTTATTGGCGTCAGTTTGGAACGCACTGGGGATCCCCATAGCGTCATAGTTCAAAGCACTGGGGGGAGCCCTGTAGCATCACTTTTGAACGGTAAAGGTAGGTGTAAGATATTTAACAGAAAAGACTGAGTAAGAAGGTGGTTGGGGAGGACGGAGGGCCAGAAACTGCATTTTTAACCAGGAGGCCGGTGTTTGTTTCCTGTGTGTTGACCCATCCATTCACCCTGACCTCCTCCCTTTTGCAGCCATTGTGGCTCTATTACTACATCAACCTATTTCCCCCTGTGCTTCCAACGAATAATCGCCACTCAGCAGATTTTAGTTACACGTTTCTTCCATCAATGTGCCTCATGCTTAGGAAAAGAATGAAAGGATCTACACAGCAGGAATTAACTCAGCGACTCAGATATTCTTAATTTATATTTCATACGCTTGGCATTAATTTAAAAGGCACCATATTTTCCCACTGTTGTCAAGGGTTTCGCATATGGCCAGATCTGCATTGTTGTGCAGTGTGGGAAGGCAGCAGAAGCTTAAGTGGTGATTTGTCACCTCGTCCTACGTCTCTCATTGTGCTTTATATCTCCGTCTATTGACAGAGGGGCAGGCAGAATTACTATCATGCATTATGCAAGTTGGTATAAGACCTGACAAACATGTTGTAATTCTTCAGTTTTTATTCTTAGATTTAGTTTTTACCTACCTAAATGCAGCTTTTACATAAAGATGTTTCTGTGCTCATCTCTAAATGCTGTGAAATGAAAAACACTGTGCACTAAAGTGTTTGGAGAACAGGCAGCCACTGCAAATTACACTGAAGACTGATGCGCACCGGATCCAAAAGAAATGGCTCTAAATTTGGTTTATTTCAGCCTTTTTTTCAGGCTATTGAGAGAAATCCAGTATGGTACATTACCATGGTACCTGTATTTAGGTCACCGCTTTGAACCGTTGAATACCTTTATCTTTCTCTCTCTCAAACACTTTGGCACATATACGCTCATGCTCACATACGCTACACAAATGCAAAGCATGCAAAAGTTTTTACATGTATTGGGTCCATGCCACTGGGGGAAAAATCAGCTATAGCTGACTCGAAGAGGAAGGCAGTATGAAAAAGCTGCAGCAGCATCCTTTGAGTTCATCTTAATTATTTTGCTGTTAGTTCCTGTCAAGCCTACATGGTCTGTACTTGTTTTAAAGAGCGAGTTTTTAAAGAGGGAGTCTAGTGATATTCTGTGTTTTTCTTTCTGCCAACATATCCAATAAAGACTTAAACCATTAATGAATTGATTGATTGAATGTGTTGCCTGTGTAGCCAAAGCCTGACATACTGTAGCCTAATTGTCTGTGCTGTAGACCTCCATTGTTGTCCAGAAATGTAATCACAGTAGCAAGAGACTGAACCCCAAGTTGCTCCCAGTGCGCAGGCCAGCGCCTTGCATGGCATGTATGTTGTATTAACCCATGACTAAAAATAGTCCCCAACAAATGCAAGACTTCCTTCCTTTTTGAGTAATGCTTTTTGTTTTTTTTCACACCTTCGGTAGGGATAAATGGTTAGTGTCACAGACAGGATAGGAACATCACAAAGTATGGAGAGACAGTATATCACGTTGTTGTTGTTTAGTTATTTCTGTGTTATTTGGTTGACAATAGGAAAAATCAACAATAATTCCATGTCCTGTTAAGATCACTAGCCTTTTTGTACTTTGCATCAAAGCGAAAGCTCTGTACATGTGGGCCATTAAAGCTGCAGTTTGTTTAGACATAACAAAATTAAGAGAGCAGTGGAGATAAACAAGAGAAGCAATTAAGTTAAAATTTAATTGGAATTTATGATATTTAGTTGAGCCTGTAAAGAGACTGAGGGCCCAGACTTTGGGGTTTGGGACTTGTCCACACCCGGGCCAAAACCGTCTGGTTTGGAATTGATCCCATTTTCCTTTGCCCCAATTAGGCAGAGATACTGGATCAGCCTCGCAGCATTTGGACTGGGACTCAACCATCTGTGTTCAGTATACTGTTGTTCCTGAGCTACAACAAGACTGCATATTTTCTGCTTTGTTGTTTTGTGCTCTGTGTTTAGTGACGCCTTGAGTTCTCCTATAATCCAATAAATACAGAGCTTAAATTCTATCTAGTTTTAACTGTTTTTTTAATTTCTTCTTCGTCATTTGTCATATTTAGTTTCAAATGATTAAAAACTAATTTCCTGCTAAAGTACATTAGACTTAACTTAAATAAATACATGCCACAACTACCGAAGTACTGAAGTATACCTGTGTCAATTAGTTGATTAATAGATTATTCACTGAAAGAAAATATAGAACTACTTTAATAATCCATTAATCCAAAACACTTTGCTGTTTCTCTTTGTCATACATGACAGTTAAGTGAATACCTTAAAGAAAAAGACGTAACAAGAATACTGAAGACGTCACCTTTGGCTCTGAAGTTGTGAATGACGTTTTTCCCCAAATGTCTAACATTTCATAGACATAGACATTAACTAATCATGAATATAATATTGAAAATAATCATCAGTTGCAGCCCAACACTGAAGCAGACAAAATATGTTTAATGTGTTTGAGGGTTTTTTTTGAGTTTATATATATATATTTATAAGTAGCGCCATGGAGCAATGTTTCTAAGAGTGGGTCCCCGTTTGGTCGTTTTTGTTTCAGGAAGCAAATGCATGTGTGCCTGATCACATGAGCGACGTGACAGTTTCACGCTATTACGCAAAAAAAATAATGCAGAAAATGCGCCAACAACAGCATAGGAGAAGAATACTGTTGACTAGTAGACATGGCTGTGTTCAATATATATTATATAATTACACAATATATTATATAATTATATAATATAAGTTTTATGAGAAGAGAAATGCTTTCTACACGTTTGTTAAGGAGTCAAGGAGACACTGAATTATAAACATAACTTTTGTTTGTTTGTTTACAGGAGAACTTCACAGGGCAGTTCCAGTCATGGAAGTGAAACTCTGATCATGTTTTCAGTTAAAAACAGTGTTTGCACTTTCAAAAAGTGATGCACTTACTTTTATTTGCTCTGTTTAAAGCAGGGCAGCCGAGATTAGATAGAAGTTATTTTGATCTAAAAAAAAACTAAAAATAAAAAAACTGGAATATTTTTCAAACTTTTGCGAAGACACTTCACTAATTATTAATTAGGGTTGGCCTCTCGCTCCCAGACATGAGCAGCCTTGAAACGCCTCGCTAGCGAGGAAGGAATGAATGGGGATACGATGATGGGAATAAAGAAGGAAGAATGGAAAAATGTAGGAGGAGGAAGTAGTAAGGATAACTAGGGAGGGCTGGATATAATGGAAGGAAGGGGAGAAAAGGAGGCTGAAAGACAAAATGAGAGGATAGAAAAAAGGAGAAAGTGATACATTAGCTATGACTGAAGCACAAAGGAAGAGAGAACTGTATTGTATTTTGACTTTCTTTCTCACCTGTGTGTCTTCAGTATCCTTAATTTATACTCTGCGGCTTTTGTGTCCTGTGTGACAGTTATCTTGGCCCTTTTATGTTGTCTGTATTTTATTGATTGCCGTAATGCTGTTTTCATGCTGCCTTGTTGCCTTTTCTCTCCCGAAAAAGAGACGTGTAGACGTTCAGCAGTGACATAAAGAAAAAAGGAAGAAAATCCTTTACTCAAAGAAAAGGAAAGGAAAAAACATGAATCACGGATCAAAGAAGGCCTGAAATGTACTTATAATACATGCATGTTTACCTAACACCATGCATTTCAAAGCATTTTAAAATCTTTTTAACATTAAAGAGAGAAATATTTAATTTGATAAGTGGTTACACAGCATTTACCAGGTGGCAAAACAAAACTGTTAAGTGACAAATAGTAGAAAAAGGGAAACAGCACCATTACAACTGTTTCCTCTGATTAGAGTTCCCCAGCTGGGATAAGATGTAGGTTTGTCTCTTAAAATGTCACGGTATTGAAATAACAGGTAAATGTAACAGTTATTGTCTCTAGACTGCTACATTTATCTGAATTCAACAAGAGTTTACACTTTGTTTTACCCAGAAGTCAGTTTGACACAGAGGGAGAATAAGACAAACCTGGGTTGGTCCCCAAGGCAGCTTTTTGTGTCTTGCATGTCATTTTTCTGTTTATTGTCACATAATAGATATACAGTGCAGTTTTCTCACTTATACTTATTCATATTCACACAACCAAGGTGTGTGTGTGTTGTGAGAGTTGTGTTGTCCAACAAAGCAAGTTACTGTTAACTAAGTTTGATGAAAATAAATAGAAATTAAACCTGCAAGCAGCGTTGAACGGGCCCTCGCCACCTTGCGCACTTCAGGTGTAGCGACAGATGCGGTCTCTGAAGTTAATACTACACATTACACTGTTGAAGCGTGGAAATTATTTGTCGTTGATGTCAGTTAGTTATTCAGTTCAAAGTTGCTGAGTTCCGGTTGGGTTTAGGGTATAGCTCTCAATAAACTGCTTCCTGTTTAATTGCGAATAATTACTCACCAAGGCAACAGCATTTGACAACAACTTTGAGATTGGTGTGGTCAACCTGCTATGGGGAGCATATATGCCTCACTATGGACATTTTTGTCCGCTAAGGTGATAAGTGGGAATATGAATTAGGCATAAGAAATAAAGTTTGAAACATGTCCTTTCCTGATGCCAGTAGGTGGCATTATCACTGTGACTGGATGTTGACATGTAAGTCTCTAAGGGGCTGACATGTGAATTTTGGAAAACATCAATTTATCGCCACGCCATTGACATGCCGTTTGAGCAATAAATAAAAAAGAAAAATGCAAAATACCTGACTTCCTGTTGAGCAAAATCTCATCACAAAAGCAGAAATGTGTAATAAGAGCAATAATCCCACCCAGTCTCATGAAGATCACAGAAATTTGTCCAAAACATAGTGTTTGGTTAGGAGCGCTATTGAGCGTCATACCCGACCCCAATCACTGTCTATTTTTTTTTTTCTTCTTTCTGGCACGCTGGTGTGAAGTCTAAACTTCAAAGGTAGCCAATCAAATCACACAAATCTCCCAATGTCTGTTTCTTCTGAAATGATCCAAACCCACAGTTACTGACTTTTGGTCACTTGGCAGCGCAAAAACGCTGTGAACACATGACGGACATCTTAGCGAACTGTTGCCTATTTAGACATCCCGGCGCTACATTAGCATTAAGTTGGAGTATTGTTTCCTGCCACTTGGGGAATCTAAGTCCAATATTCACTCTCCTTTTAGCTCTGTTTTTATTTGTCTCTTTAGTTACTAAAGGCTCCACTATGTCCATCAGTTAGTCACTAATAGCTTGTCATACAGTTGCTGTTTGCTGATGCTATGAAAGTGGTGAACGGTAACCAAAACAATAAAGTTGGAAGCCCAAAAAACAAAACAATGAGCTAAAAGAAACTCTTTAAAAAAAAAAACTCTGTAAGTGTATCGCTATGATCGACCCCTTTGACGTACAAGTAGTCATGTGATCCATTGTGATGAAGAATTACACATACATTCATGAAATACTAGGTGTTTAGAGTTTAAACACTGTGGCAGTCAAGAGAAGGAATTTATTTATACTATATATTTATTTATAATTAAAGTTTAAATGAGCTGAAATCACTGAATCCATCAACGACATTTCCCTGCATTTCAGTTCATTTTATTGTGAGGTTAAAATAAATAAAATAAATAATTTTCTTCTCTGCTGCCCTGCTGTTATGCAAGAAAGAGTATCTGTCACGTTAGTATTGATCATGGCTGTATGCAAAATCATTATCCTCTCAAAGGCATCTATCTATTTGGAAAACACTACACGCTGTGTGCACTGCTGAGATGGGGCATGGCGTGTTCACTCGGCCATGGAAGACGGGGACCCAAAAAAATATTTTTTTTCACAATTCATTTTGAAAACCACGAGGCTAAGGCTGAGATTTTATTCATGGACAGTGTTCGTTGTAAATATCATAAGCAAAGATTACAACCCAAATGCAAGAAGAAACATGTCTTTCCCAGTGGATTGGTTTTGATATTGTAATAAAACTTGACCTCTAGAGAACAGCTCTGCCACCACTGATCTGCAGAAAAGGGGAAAAATCAAAGCAGCAGAGCAATTAAATACTTGAGCGTTGCTGTTGTTCTTTCTTTTTTTCTTCTTTTTTTTTCAGATTTTGACTTAAGTAGCATAACAAATACGAACACCAGGGACTGTGCCATGGATGTGATCCTTGCAGTTGGGCCATAAAATCCCACAGCCAGATTTTCACTGTGATAAAACTCTCCCTTCTGCCAGTATTTTTAGCAGACATGTAGCCAGTTGGATGCAAAAATTTAATGTAATTTAGCTTATTACATAAAGGTTGTTAAACTATTGAGTAAAGAAGACTTGATGGCTTGTGGTGGCAAACAATTAATTTATTGGACTTCTGTTATTGCTTGTTAATAGATTTTACATACACAAGATGATTACAACAAATGACAATAATATATACAGTATATTATCACATATAGTATGTGTGTGCATGTGTTTTTTTCTCCATGACTGAAATAAACTATGTTGGCAGAACATTTAATGTCCAGACCAACATTAGCACTGCATCAGTAAACACATATTGTATCTATTTATATCATCAGGCCTCTAAACATCCTTAAATGAAACAATCTAAAAAGAAGTAAAATTACATGTTGGTTAAAGTGCTCATGCTACTGTAAAGGCATAACCTGTGATGACGGGGTCACCAGCCAAGATTGCTTGATTTTAAAAGGTCACAAACCAAAAAGGTTGTGAATCGCTGCCTTATCATATGAACAGCATTTTCTACTACTACTGATAGTAATAACTTTGAGTTGCAATATCTGTTTTAGCATCTGATACACTTTCAACGAACTCATGAATGTGTTAACTGGACTTCAAAATTGAGTTTTGATCTGCCTGTATTGTGTAAGAATGATCATTTACAGTGTTTGAAGTTACTTACTTTCTTGCAACTTGGTTCAAATATTTATACTTCAGTTTTTTTGTTTTTCCATTTCCCAGCATGCATTATAGAGCTCCCAGAGAACAGTTGTACTTGTTGCACCTAGCAATACAGAGAGACCAATAGGTTTTATAATGTACGTTTTAACCCTGAAAACTCAAGTACAGTTGACAGCTTCTAAACTTGTGGGGTTATAGGTTATGTATCAAATTATTCAGCTTTTATTTATTGTTCTTTAAAAAGTGTCAAACTTTTAATCCATGTTCATTTTGTTTCCATTCTGTTCTGCATGTTTCACTCCCTTCTAATTCCCTTTATTTCCCTGCCTGCCAGTCTCATTTTCCACCCATCCATCATCTGTGATGCAGTCAGCGTCTGCCACGTAGCTTATCAAGTCTCACAGCGCTAGCGCTATGCAAATGCACTGCTTGTGCTGTCATAAACAGTCTGTGTTCCCTGTTTGCATGGCTTAGCAGACAAAGAGTGATGTCCCTGTACCAACCCCTGCACATGTCTGGCAGTTGTTTTCCTCAAACCTCCAGCTCTGGTTTTGTGGGGGGGAGGGAGTTCGCGTCAGTGGTTAGATTCGAACCCTGTATGCAGATTTTTCACTGCTGATTGTTTAGGAAGTGATGAAATCCTCAGTTGGATTTGTGCTTTTCTTGTAGCTGCAGAAATTTTGTATCTGTGTCCTACAACAACCTCGTACTCAGTGACACCCATTTAAGATGAAGACACGCTGTAGAAAATACAACAATTTTGCAGGACTCAGACAGCATGATGTATTCCAGCAGCAGCATGTGGCTGGCTGGCATTTGAATATCTGCCCCATAACACCTGCGTCAGCAAATGTCTGGCAATACATCACATTTAGATTTTCCTTCTAACTCATATTGCTTTCATGTAGCAGCCTGACATATTTCATACAACAATGGAAGCCCCCCCCCCCCCCCCCCCCCCCCCCCCCCCAAACCCCATCTGACCAGCCCTCTGAGTCGACACAGTGAGCAAAATATGGTGTAATACAACAAATATAATCCTTTCAAAATTACACTTGCTTGTGTTTAGAGTTTTCATATCCTTTAATTTATGGAGAGCCGCTGGCTGTATATAGATTAATGACTTCCCACCCCAAAATTGTGTATCATGAGTTGTAGTTTATTCAAAAAGTTTTACACTTTGCATGCAAAATGCACTATAGTTAAGTCTGTCTGTATATTCAACAGTAAATACCGCATGAAATAGCCTCAAAATGCATTTACTGAGAAAAGTATTAGCTAGGAGAAAGTACAAGAAACAAGATTAATAATTCATCAAAATCATGAGAGGGAAAGGGAAGAAACAAGAGGAGCAAAGTCCCAGATAAACAAACCCTCACACTGTGTATCTGAATGCAGGTTTTGTGCAAACAAGAAAGGTCCGAGACCTGCGGGCTTTGTTGTCGATGAGAGGAGCAACTGTAGCTCGCAGCGCAGGAGGCAGAAAGATCAGATTACCACGAGATGTGTTGGGAGTTTTATCACCCTCCTCTCCTCTTCTCTTATCTCTTCTCAATATTTAACTATTTCTCACTTTCTGTCTCCTCTTCCCTTCACCCTTTCTTCATGCTGTCTTGTCATAGCCGCGGCACAATGATGATAAATATTTTAGACGCGGCTTCCAAATATATTCGCAGTGATTTCTTGCTTGATACATTTTCGGTCATTTTTTTAATACATCACTGACTGACTGCCATGTTAGGCAAGATGTTTTATGCAGAAATACACCCAACTTGTCAGTCTTAATCACAAAGTAGGGGTGTAGTACAGAAGAGCAAATTAAGCCCCAACAGTTTTATATTCTGTTTGAGGCTATGACATGCTGGGATTGTCTACTTATAGAACAAGGGAGCAAATTATAACATAACGCTGCTCTAATCAATAATTTTATATTAACAGTGGATCAAATGACTACATATGTTGTGAGGTGTGGCTCATAGTGCCAAAGTTACAGAATCGTAACTCTGCAGTTCCTCTCAGCTCTGCGGAGCATTTTAGTGTCTTTCAGCTCATTGTTTTACAACCTGCAGCTTTACTGTTTTGGTTCAGTCTCATCGCTCTCCTCAGCCTCATTTGTAGTTGCAGCCGTTTTCAGCACTCTACCAATCCCACTGAGCACTATCTGCCCAGCACCAAATAGCTGGTGAAAGACATATTTCCTTCAGGTGTTAGTGAAGACCAAAAATGGACCTAAGGCTTCTTTGCATAAGCAAATATGCAAATGCAGTAGCAGCATTTCTTTTTAAATCAACATAAGTAAAGGTTTATTTATCTAATGTATCTGCAATCTGTTGCCTACCAACAGAAAATGTCCCAACTGCATGTATCTGTCGTAGGCTTGTTCCGATTGGCGATTGGATCGGCCATCAACGATTGAAGGGATGATCAGCGACTGGTTTTTCATGTGTCGATATTAAGGCGATTTTTAACTAACTCACTATCAGAACTAAGATGACATAAAAAGTCCCTAGAATCTGCAACCCAATGCAGTGTTGAGTGTGAGTAAAATCATATTATTATTATTATTATTATTATTATAAAGGTTAGCACGCTGTATACCCCTGGCGATCAGATCGCCAATCAGTGATCTCAAGTACCCATTATTAAACAATATGAAAATAGAGAAGATTGCCCAAGCCTAATCTGTCACCATATTTCAGTTGTTTCCACTGCTGTCAGGATTTTCAGACTGACAAAAACAGCGGCAAGAGGATCCCAAACAGAGGCTAAGGCAGCGACTCAACAAATGACGCCTGTAGCAGGGGAAAAAACAGGCCTTAGCTGGCTTGCCAAAAACAGGACAAGATTCAGGCAAAAGGAAAAAAAACCCCACAGGTTATCAGATTAGCTTGTATGTGACACGACATACATGTCATTATTTTAGCTATATCAGGTGCCTTTTGCTGATACATCTTCAACCTTTCATAAAGGGGATGCGCACGTCAGTGTCAAGCAAGAGAGCTGTGGACGAGCGAGAGAGGGAGCGTGTGGATATAGAGAGATCAGTGGTGTATGAACTACACTGCAGACTGGAGTCTCTGACAAACAGACAGATATGCGTTTTGTACGTCCATTTGTGTCACTACTGCATTATTATAAACTAAGATGAATTGGTCGTAGGTCAGATCTCTCTCTCTCTTCCAGGCCCTTTAATGCATTAGTTCCTAGTTGTTGACTGCATAGTTGCTCTGGCTACTTTGACAATACAGTATCTTGGTGTTTAAAGTGTGCTCTGGTGTAAAATTATCACAAATTGTTGAAAATTTCTGTTAATAACTATTAGATATAAGTAATCCTGGCCATTCAAAACAAAACGCGAACATAGCACACCACTTAGTATAACGTCATTATATAATATAGACTTCTGCCAGCATCCCCAACTGTGACTTACTTCCAGCATCCCTGATTAATAGTTACGCTTGTCATGTAATTACTATTATAATAGTAATTACATGACAAGCGTTAACAAATTAGAAAAATACAAAAATACAATACAAATAAAATTCATCCTTAACCCTTAAGATAGACTGTGGCCTTGCCCCTAAAAAGATGAAATTTGTTTTCACCTTCTTGTGTCCACACATGCATTGTCTACCTGTAACATGCATTTCAATTATGTGAATGCATGAAATACGGGAGGACTTAGCACGGCATTTGCCTTATTCACATGTTCACCGTGTTTGACAGGTTCATTGGACGAGTGACCATTGTGGTAGCCGCAGCACGACTCACTCAGGTTTCCACAGGAGAGAGAATAAAGACAGCAGAGAAAGGGCAGGAAGATCAGATTACTTTGAGAGATGCTGATGATCAGTAGCATTGTCCCCCTCTCCTTTCTGTTTCTCTCTCTCTCTTTATCTCTGCATGGCTGGAGATGAAAGAGCATGTTGAACAGGGAGGAGAGGACAGCTGCTGATGGAGAGGAAACAAAAGAAGCCTTCTGTCCTTCCACTCTCCTCCTCCGTGCATTCTCCTCCCCCTCTCTCTCTTTTTCTCTCTCTCTCTATCTGTCTCCCCCCTCTCCCTCTTTCCTGTCCACTAATTTCTCTCTGTCTCTCCCTTTGCCTCGGAATACTTGACTTTCTCCCTCGGCCTCAGTTGATATCACACCCTCAGTTCATTATTTTCTCCCACTTTCCTCAGCTTTCTGTTTCTCCTCCTTTCACCTCTTCCTCCTCCCTCCAGCGTTCTCCTCTTCGCTTCGCTTTTATTCTTTCAGGTCTTTGCAGAGCACTCTGTTGAAATCGGATCTGTCACTGTGTCTTTGGAGATGGATAGAGTTGGGTTGCCAGGGGTTTCAACCCAGCAGAAAAGCAAATCTGCAGTTACATCAGTTAAATCAGCTCCCGTTTGAGCCGCTGCCAAAGTCCGAGGATTGTGTGTGTGTGTGTGTGTGTGTGTGTGGGGGGGGGGGGGGGGTCATTTTGTGAATGTGGCTTTGAGAGAATTTCTGCCTGTCTGTAAATTGGTTTACATCCAAGTCTTCCAAGTTTACATCCAGCTGTGATGTTTCATATGAGAATAGTGGGAAGGATAAAAAAAAATCCTACAAAAATAGAGTTTAAGCTTATTTAAGAGCAGATTTTTCTACATTTCTCAAATAAGAACTGACAACTGATAACTAGTACCTTCAGGCACAGTATAGTTATGTTGTGTAGGTGTTATATCATCATTTTATTGCTCATGTATGTATTCTTATTTCACCAGCAGGACACTAGCAAATTCCAAAATTTTGCAACAGCCTGCTAATACTGTATAACACGTTAAACCACAGGAACATGTAACATATGCACTCAGTTGCCAGTTTATTAGGTACACCTAGCTAAAACTAATGCCGTCTAACACAGCAGTCTTACAATTAGTTCTCAAAGACCTTCTATTTCTATAATTCGAGGAAGCTAATTTAATCACGTCACAGCAGCTGAGACTTTGCTGTTTCATATTTTATTTATTGTTATATTTGTAAAAAAAATGATGCATTGCTTTTGGTGGAAAAATAACGCTCTCTCTCCTTACTTGCGACCACATTAGCTTTTATGCCTTCTTGAACATTCATTATCTTTTTATTGCTGTATTTTCCCTTCACATTGCTTCTGTTCCATATTAGGCTAGAACTCCCTGCAGTGTTTTCATTTTTGTATTTTGTTCTGTTGAATCAGTGATTGCTGCTGTTTGGGGCACAACATACAAGAACAAGAGGTGAAATGCAGTGATTTGTTATGAGGGCGTTGATATATTGTTATTGAGCGGTTTGCCCTGTGTTCGTGTGTGTGTGTCTGTATCTGTAATTGAATTGGTTTGAGGTGTGTGTTTTGTCAAAACTGAGAAAGAATCACACCTTGCTGTCTGTTCTCATTCTTACAGATGGATATCATCATCAGCTGCGGACACGTACAGACACACATGAGCCACATGAGTGTGTGTTGTGTTGTTTATGTTGCAGGATCATTGTTCATTTGCAGGACTCAAAAGCAGCTGCAAAATCAATGAAAATTGGGATTTCCAGGCCAGAAAAAAAGAAATTTTGGAAGGGAAGATGTTTTGGAAATATAATAATTTTATCCCTTTTTGTTGTTATGAATATAAATGCCGAACCGCTGCAAAAAAAACAAAGCCTCCAAGTGCTGTCAGGTCAAATGCAAATGTCTTTTAACAGCTGCTGCTGAGTGCTGATTTAAGCTGCAGCTCAAAGCATGAATAATTAACATATGCAGGTACGCTGCAGCTGAATAAGAGAAATGCCTCTGTTTCTCTTCTGGACTGCAGACCATGTTTTACTTTAGAAGTCGGGTTTATAAATGAGAGAGAGAGACCTCAGGTGTGGGGGAAGTCCATACCCGCCTGTCGGGGCTGCTGGCTGGGCAACCACCACCAGGTGGAGAGACTGAAAGCATCTCTCTCTCTCTTTCACTCTTTCTCTCTGCACTTTCCTTCGTGCCTCAGCGTGTTTTCAGCCACTCTGTCTGCCGGCATATCTTTCTGTGTCGTCTTACCTGCAGCTCTGCTTAAATAACAGGACCAGGTGGTTTTCTAAGTGACTCATTTAAACTCATTAGCCTTTTTTGTTCATTCCAATTAAGAAGGGCACTTTATATATAGGAAGTATACTATATATTCATATTTTCTTTTTATCCAGTCCACGATCTTATTACTTTGAGCACACCAACATAGGTCTGATTTCCACAGCCCCATCAAAAAAGTCAGCTGTTAGTGAATTTATTGCCTCTATTTCATGTTGGTAATTAAAAACTGTTGCATATATGATTGTACTGTTGTACCTCATCTACTGTGGCTTGGATTCTCTCATTTGTAGACTACTTTGCTTTGAAGAAAATCATCTGCCAATGCTCATAAATGTTCTAACATTGCAAGTGATTGAACAGCTGGAGAAATAGAAAAATAAAAGAAATAGCTGTAGTTTAAGTGAAGCCACCCACATTGACAGTTTGGGTACCTTAAATGCAGCCTAGCAAAATGCTGCGTAAGTATCCCACCACCAATTTGTCTGGTCTGTGTGGGCATTCACCTAATTGGATAAATTGCAGGTAGACCTGTCCCAACAACTGATATATGTTGTTGTTGTTAGAGATGATAAAACCCTTCTCTTCAAGATTTTCTTGCTGCTTTTACCTTTAGCTAACAAATATTGTATTAAAGTACAACTATAAAGTAAACTATTTTTTAGTTTACTTCTTCTTTCTTCCCCTGTTGCACCAGCTGTTTCCTAAACAACAGCTGTGTGCAAAAAACGACTCCCTCACTCGCTGTCCCCTATAATTGAGATACTTAATAGTTCACTCTTTGATTGAAAATTAGATTTTTGACAGTTGTGTGTATCATCATTATTTTGTCACTAACAGCTGTAGAACTCAAATTTCTGTATAAAATGTGACCCATCTCATTGAGGGACAGAAGAAAGTAGTATACTAGTTGTTAGTTTTTTAGTTTCAATGTGGGAAGTTTTGAGGGCACTATATAGTGCATAAATTTCACGCGCTCAAATAAAATGGGTAGATGTAGTGCACCATATAGTAAATGGGGACTCATTTCAGAAACAGCCAGTATTTGACACAGTGTCTACATAGATAAAGCAGCATGTTAACGGAGCAGCAGCTTCGGTGCTCCTTGAAGAATAAAAACATTCTTCGGGCCATTATATACCCTGTATAGAAAGCTGGATTGATTAAATAGATAATAGACGTGTGTCTGTTGAGTCAGATGCACATGAGGCGGACAACTTTAACACCTTTTGTGTAGACACTCCGTTACACCGTTACCCACAAAATAATGGCTCTCCCACAGCTTTAAACTTGCTTTTCAAGAACCAAGAAGCCTGTGATGTTGTGGTTGAGCTGTTTTGTCACCAAGTAAACCTACAGTTAAAGTGTCCCCCGGCAACTGTAAGCACCTTCAGGCAACAACAAGCATTGTGAGCATCAAGAAGAGTACATGAACGTGACGGATGCAGACGCGATTTAGTAATATTTAATTATTTTCAAACCAGAAATCTTGGACTTGGTTCAGACAGAAACTGGCATTTTCCAAACTAGCATCAAAACTCACTGGCAATGTTTAGGAAGCTGGTTCTGTAGAGCTCACTCACAGCGCTACATATGTTTCTGTACTACTATTTCTACTACAAGTTGTATGATAATGGTTAAAATATTTTTAACATGAAAATGCTGTTACTCCAAAAACTCTATTTTCTGATTCTGCAATTTTCTGTGAGGATTCATCCGTGACTCTGTGTGGCTCCTAATTATGGTGATGCACCGTGGAGTAAATGAGGGTCTGACTTATCAAGCTGCTTTTGATTCACTGTGCTGCTGCTACGGTAGCTACGAGTTTAGAGACAGGCATGGATGACTTCAATTGTAGTTTTTCTTTGCTTGTTTCCCTAATTGAGCTAAGTAACAAAAAAAAGAAAGAACAAGGGTTGAAAAAAGTGTTGTGTTCATATCTTGTAGCTGCAAGGCTCTGAAATGAAAACATATAGCTTGCACTTTACCCTCATAGTCATTAAGTCATTTTACACCCAATAATTACAATAGAGTGCAAACCATTCAACAAAGAGCCGCTGTTCAAACACTGTTAGAGGTCAAATTAAGCTGATTGTTGTGGTGGAGGAGAGTTGAGAAGAGTTTGTTGTTTCAGTGATGATTTAATGGAGGAATACATCCAATTTGAGGAATTCAGCTAAATTTTTAATGAGGATCCCATCAATTTTTGAGATAAACTCTTTTATTTCTTACACAATTCATCTTCATTCAGTGTAGTACATCTCCGCCTCACTGTCTCTCAGTGTGTGTTTAGAAAGCCATCCATGCCTTTGACATCCATCCCCTTTGATTACCGTGACTCCTTATGTTTTAGTATCACTCATACTCTGTAGTCTCTGTAAAAACTCAATCTTTTCAGAAGATCAAAGCAGGATACCATATTACTGTGATTTTTGCATCCCTCCACTGGCACCCTACTAGCTCTAGAAATGCTCCCCTTACATTTCTGAATGCCAGCCCTAAGTAACGGCCCCCAAACAATGGAATCCCCTTCCCTCCTCTATTTCATCTTCTCTTTATCAACACTTTTTAAGATTCAGCTTAAATTGTATTTCTGTTTATTTGATCTGCCCCCTTCTTCTTTCCACCTTGGCATGACTACTTTGAATGAAATGCTGAACTACATTTCTTTCAAGAAGTCAGGTCTACCAGGGCATGTCTCTGATGTGTTTGTGTGTGTGTGTGTGTGTTTGTGTGTGTGTATTTAGCACTAGCGTCCACACATGGGTGGACGTGTTTGGGTAGCCTCTAATGGTGACGGACAGACGAAAGAATTTCCAGGGAGAAAAGAAGGAAAGGAGATTAAAGAAGAGGAAGATCAAGACAGACGTGAACAGACACTGATACTCTGATGGATTTGTGTGTGTGTATGTGTGCAGACACATGCAAATATACAATACAATGCAAGGGTCATAGTAAAGCCTTCAGAAATGTCAGATTCAGTTCAGCGAGAAACATGTGCTTGACATGATGCGCTCCTGAAAGAGTATTTAGTTTTTCCTTCTCTGTTTGAACCTCTACTAAAAACAAATCCTTCAAGGTCAAGCAAAGACCATATATTCACCACCACAAAATTCATGTTTGTAGGACAAGCAGGTTGTCCAGTCATTCAGCTTGACATTCTAGTGGACAGAAAGTATTATTAGGATTTCGAGATCTGAGCCTAAAGGTTTAACGAGATTGAGCAACTGTATTCTGTTTTCCCTCAATTAAACAGCTCTTGTGCGTGTCCTGACTATATATAAATATGTGTGGGCAAAAGCAACAGCCATTCTCCTACACATGTGTATTAAATATGTAATAGCATAATCTCACGTTTTTTCCCCTGTTATCTTTCTCTAGTTTCTTTTCTTTTTCTTGTTGCCTCTGTACATTTAGAGTCATAAAGCTCTCTAAATATTTATATATATCTGTATTTGTGTTCAGTCAAAAGATTTGAAGTGTAATGGTGGACGAAGTTATCAACTAATAGTAGCCTTATGCTCAACACAGTTAGCAGCTTACATTATAGACATTTAATTTTAAGCTTACTGTTAGCTTAGTTAAACCACATAGCTGTAAACAAAACTGACATGGGAGCATTTTAGCTTAGCATTAGCCTTTATGATCAACATAGTTAGCAGCTAACGTTACTGACAGCTTGTTGGCTTTTATGATCAACTAAGAAGCTAATGTAACAATGTAACAATTTAGCCTAGCAAGTAAAGAGGTGGTATTATGGTTTCTGGCTTTTTCCCTCTCCTTTATTGAGTTATATACATTTTTTGTGCATGTAACAGGTTTGCAGAGTGAAAAAGCCCAAAGTCCACCCCAAAGGGAGTTCCCATCTCCCACAGAAAACTCGGCTCTGAACTGCCTGAAAACAGCTTGTTTGTAGTCCAGCCTTTACTTCCCTTTCTTGTGACATAACAATGAAAATACGTGTCATAATGCTCGCTGAGCGACTAGTCCGACACGCCCTCAAAAACACCGGTGGAAAAACACTGAGCTGCAGCACACCTCTCCTCTCCCTTCCAAACACTAGCTACCCTCAAGCAGTCAATGGACATGAAGTTGTTGCTGTGATGTAGAGACAGAGCTCAGTTAAAACTTTATGGATGAAAGATACTTTTGTTACAGATTAATAACTCACCACTCTGAAACTCTTGCAACATGTACAGCTGAATCGAAGCTGTTTACCGTCTTTTCGCTGACCCGCCCTTCTCTGCTTCTGATTGGCAAGTAGTCCTTAACTAAGAACTGCGCATGTGCAACTCCCAACAAAGATCATTTAGAGACAAGATGCATCACTTCATAGCTAAGACGAAGCCTTCAACATAGGGTGAAAAGAGGAGCTGCAGCAATGTGCAGTCTGACAAAAAATATGGTGTTTTTTGAAAATTAAACCTGTTCTGGTACAACCCCTAAATAGGATTTTGAACCTGAAAATTAGCATAATACCACCTCTTTAAAGCTGGTGTAGACAACATTGAATAACTAGCAAGAGACAGCTAGATTTTGCAAGTATTCAACGGAAAAAATCCCACACCCTCTCGTCAAGCCACCCCCAAAACACATTTTCATGCACAGTGAGTACAATGGCATTGTGCGCACAGGTAGACCGGCCAATCATTTTGTTTGAACCAAATGAATTGCCTACTCCAGCATTAAGCTTAAGTTGAGCCTTTTATGATTAGTTATCCATTTTTTAATTAATTGACCTTTCATTCACTAACTCACTTTATACAATTTTAGCTTTGCATTGGCCACTTTGAGCATCTAATATTATTGACAATTCATGTGAGCTTTTAAGTAGTTAAAGCAACTGACACTGAATCAATTTAGCTCAGCATGAATATTATTTTTCTCATTCTTCCTGTCAAAATCCTAAAATTGTCTCATGCTACATGACTTTTACTTCTGAAATGTGGTTTAAACTGAGCTCTGGACTAATGAACGAATATATTCTGCAGTGTTATTCCTGGCTAAAGTGTCGTGGCAGCATGAAAGTTGAGTCTACATTGTAATCCTGTGGCAGCCTGAACCCAGCTCCCTGCACCATTTCACATCGGTCCACTCTGACCAAGCCACACAGTGATCTGACAGCATCATGACCTTGGAGTTCTCGTGCACTTAGCTACGGCTGTTTCAGGATGCTGATTCTTCCGAGAATAGTGTTTGTAGTGTGTGTGTGTGTGTGTGTGTCAGCATATTTGCCAACTACAACATCAGTGTGCCAGCTGGATAGTGGCAGAGAGACCTGTAGCTGTACCACATGCACACATTGACTCATGCTGGCATGATAGTGTCAACTCCTCTGCCAGTCATGCAGATTTTATATCATGTAATAGGGAGAACAGTCCAGACCAGTCCAGCCAAACACAGCATCTTGGGAAATACACACAAGTTTGTATGTTTGTTAGAGCCAGCACAAAACACAGCTTTACTATGTTTTCTGTCCTTGGAATAGGTTAATTCCAGATTAATAGGATGAAGATAATCAAGGATTACATTGGCTTAATTGTCTGTTTTAAAAAAAAAAAAAAGGTAATTGAATAATGTGTTTCATGTTATTTTCTGTGCTCCATCTTTTTCCTGTTATTGAGGAAGTTTTCTGCTTAGTTTGTGATTAGTAAAGGGACACTCCATTGCTCTTATTTTAGCTGATTTTAGCTGAAAGTGTTTATTAATGTAAAATCTTTTAAATACACCCAATATTGCTGGACATAATTACATTTATCCCTACTACTTAAATAATAGTGTGTGGACTATATATATACTAAGAATGTTCCAAGTGTGTATTTGCAGTATGTATTTTACCATTCTGAGGTAACAGAAAAGGATCAAAGCCTGACTTTGGAAAGCTAATGCTAATCAACCTTAAAGCCACTAAGTGTAAAATAAGAAAATGGCTGACTTTGGTGTCGTCTTGACTTTGGAATCCATCCCAGGACACTGAGATAAACAGGTGTAAAGCAACACGTAGACTGCACTGGTAATGTCAAGTTATTCTATGAACAAAAACAAGACAATATGGCATGTGAATAATTTGCAAGAAACTATTATCTTCTACACATAGAGAGAGCTAAATGTTTTGCCATAGATTTTCCTGGAACTGTCTCACCACCACCTGAAGTTTGTTTTTAATTCCAGCTGTGAGTAGGAGTAGTAGTAGCTCATTTCCTTAATTCATAGCATTGTGGGAAATAAGTGTGTCACACTCAAGTGAATTTGGTCTCCATACTGGCACCTTGAGTATACTTGATTTTGTCACTTTTCTCTATGTAAATCTACCGTATACTCACAACTGGTTACAATTATTATGTATTATGGAAATGAGACACAACAACAGAATGTATATTTTTATATATTTTGACAGTAGATTGTGCACATGACCATGAAAGAGGTATTCAGCTGCATTATCTGTGGGATTGAAAAGGTCTTAAATCTCACTTGCTCCACCCTGCACCCTGATCGAATGTAACTCTAACCCTACATTTGTGAAGTAATTGAGGCTGCTACACTCTTTATCATTTGTTCATCACTGGTTTATATGCCATGTGTGACATCAATATAAGTGTCACTGTATATTTTCATGGATGACAGCCTGGGATACAAAGCTAATTAGAAACCTAACAGTTACATTATCAGTACTGCAAGCTAGTGAGACAACACCTTCATTGTCACCGACGTTGTGTTGCCATGGAATTAGTTTCATGACCTCACACTATCTGTCACCTCCCGCCGCCCCCACCCCTCACTTTGTGTATCCGTTGTTATTCTCCCATTAGCCCTTTCATTCCTCTCTTTTTCAGTTTCTGTCTGTTTATCCTCCCTCTGCTGTCCTTGTCCCTCTCAAACACAATCACTCTCCACTCGCTTCTGTCATGCTCTTTCCTTCTTTTATTCTTGCTGATGCCGTCTTCGTCCACCTTGCTCTGTCTCCGTTTCACACACCCTCTTTCTTGTGCCAGGATACGACGTTGTGCTACATGCATTCTCCATCTGTTTCATGCCCCCTACTTCCAACCTCTTCCGTCTCAGAACAAAAACACATTGGTGAACATACTGTGCACATGGATTCGAGCCATTAAGTGCTTTTTGCCTTGCTTGTGTGGGTAACGATCCACAACACTGCTTTTGAATAGTGCACTGAGTAGCACTTGAAAGCGATAACTGTTACTTGATGTAAGACACTGAAGACTTATTACAGAATCAGTACTTGTATTTCAAGTGTTTCATTAATGAAATTTCCTGTTTACTTTTTTATGTACACAAAGGTCCTACATTACGCCAGAAAAACTACACAAAAATAGTTTTTACTCACTCAAATCATGGCTGTGTGTCTGAATATGGCAGCAAACAAATCTGAGGGGATACAAAACAGTGTAGAATTATTTTTATTCATATTTTTATTTATACATACATGCACTGTACAGCCAGACCATATGAAGCATTTCAAGGCAGCTGACCATTTCTTTATTTTCAGCTTGCAATTAACGTCAGATGCAGCATGATTTTAAGTTTTGCAAACTTTTGAATTTCTTTTTATGAAATGCACCTTGGGAGTTGTAGTTGATTTCTTTCCTAACTCTAACCATTCTTAATAATATAACCATTTTTGTAAAGGTTATATTATTATCCCTTTAAAATTTTTTGTAATTTAAAAAAATCCAACAATTTTTCAAAAAATTGTCTCAGTTGTGCCCTTAAGGAAACTGCAGAACAGCAACCTTTTTAAACCAAAACCACATTATCCTTTTCACACACATTCATGTTTCCTTTTCTGCCATCTTGACTTCGTTTTCCAGCAACGAGGTTTGTGACAACAAAGCTGTCAGTTTGTGGAGTGGAGCTGTGAATACACCGCTGTTAACCCTAGATCTCTCTCTCTCTCTCACTCACACACACACACACACACACACACACACACACACACACACACACACGACTGGATACCTATAATCCTGTGATCCAGTAAATTCACACTTGCATGCAAACACAGAAACACGCACACGAAGAGGATCACAGCCTTTGCCACGAGTCATTTTCAGAGGATAGATCCACAATGAGGACTCCAGAAAAGAGGGGACAAGAGAAGGGACCAAAGGACAAAATGAAATAGAGATAAACAAAGTTAAAGATATTGTAAAAAATGCATTGTACATGTAATTGCTTGACTTGAAGACTTCTTTCCCTTTCTCCTTGTCCATTGCATACATTTTTTCTTCCTCTCATTCCCTCCTTCCATCACATCTACTTTACTCCACCTCCATTTCTTTTTCTCTCTTTCTCCTCTTCTCTGGAAGAATAGCAATTACAGTCCATGGTTGGCGGAGGCACTTGTAAATGATTGAAAGGGAGAGAAAGAGAGGAGAAGGAGGGAGTGGACAGGCTAATAAGATTCAGAGAGCTGAAAGTCTCCATTGTCACAGAGTCTGTGTCAGTGGGAGGCAGGAGGAGAGGAGCAATCTCTCCCTCCCCCTCCCCCCTTTTCTCCCCTTTCACTTCCCTTTCTCTAGTTTCCTTTTTCTCGCTGTCCTTATTTCTTTCCATTTATTCACCCGTCCTGAAGCCAAAGAACCAAACCCAATTATAAACTCAGAACGTCTCCAGAATCCAACCATGGCACAGCTTCGGTTGTCACTTAAGTAACATGAAGGTGCAGAAAGTCTCAGAACAGGACTGCTGATTAACAACCAGCCTGTCGTGAAGTTTGTGTGGTCAGATGGCCTGACCAGTGACGCTGTGAGGACATGGTGTCATGGTGTTTTGTACATGAAAGTTTAGTTTAGTTTTCACAGACTGCCAAATTGACTCAAATTAAAGCACTTTCCCCCTCTTTTTATTCAGATTTTATTCTAAGCACATGTGTAGGAAGATGTTCGTGTTAATCTTCCGTTCAATTACTGTGCATCGAGATGTAATAGCAGTGAAAAGACTTTATTGCAGTCATTGAAAAAAGACATCATTTTCAAAGTGTCAAAGTGAACAACTTAACAAAGTGTCTTTTGTTATGCATAGCACAAAGCAGTAAATACAGTATTTTACAAGGTTATGCCTTTTTTCCCCTCAAATACCAGGAAAAATCTAGCCTGTGTCCCTACGCTGGCTATCTGTAGACTCAATGATTCATAAAATGAACTGTTTTAACAAGCTAATCAATGTTAAATTTCTCTTCTTTATTCCATCTTCTTTTTGTCAAAATCAACATTACCCACAATTCAACTCGACCACCAACAGCTTAGTCTGAGATTTGGGTGTCTTATGCTGTTAGTAGCTGATGTATCCTTCAGCTGCTGGCCTCAAGCAGAGATGAGCAGCAGGCTAAAAAGGTCTGGTCAGCTCCCTTCTTTTTAACTCCGCACCCCCGGATTTCTTCATTTCCAAACTTGTAGTCTTCAGCAATAGCTGATGTTGACTCACATGACGACACTACAAAAAGCTACAAAAGCTTTATAGATATATTTTTTACATATCGTAAATGCGTTACATCGGTACAGGTCCCCTTTAAAGGGAAAATTTGCAGCTATTTGAATAGCATAAATTATATAATATTATATAATTATTAACCATTTTAATCATCAGTTTATAATTAAATGAATCATCAAATGTAAACATCCCAAATATTTCTCAGTTAAACCTTTTAAAATAGAGAGAGAACACTGGCAGCAGCATGACGCTCCGCCGCTTACCGTTCACTTTACACTTCACAACCGGTCTCACCTCAAGAAACACATTTTCCTCCTGCAATGACACACCACATGACCCGATTTCTGCAGCAATAGAGTAAATATATAATTTGGCCTGACATGGCCTTACTTATTTCTAGGGTCAAATCTTGGTTACCAGGAACCAGTTGGACCTGTTACGACCTCTACACATGGACCCATGTTCAAGACCACTGGCCTGATGGAGAGTGAGCGCGAGTGATAGGAAGGGAGGGAAAGGTGTGCCAGTTGTCTGTTATATTCCAGTGATTTTTCCGCTTTGAAATGTGAGGTATGTGGTGAGAGGGGCAGAACAAATCAACTAAATCAGATCAGGGAAGAGAGAAAGAGAAGCAAAGAGCACTAAAATCTGTGAATAGATGCCACGTCACACAAAACCCTCAAAACCAAATTTCTGTTTCCTTATTGTCAAGTCTGACCCAGGCTAAAACATATCCTCAAATAGGCTGACTCACACTAAGTGCTTCTTACTGCCCCAGGTCTGCTCTCAGTGAACTGTGCTACTTACCTAATAGCTCAGAGATGTGTTTCATTATTATTGGGGTGGGGTGGGGGCTATGGTGTGTATAGTGTATATTTGCAGACAAAGCAGAGATGTATCCCCCAAAGTGCAGTGGGTGCCCCAGATAGAGCGATCAAGCTACGTGATTATAATGTATTACTGGAATATCACCACATCGATAAGATAATATTACACTCTTGTGTGTGCGAGCGTATGTGATAATTGCACCGCTATCAACCTACCACACATTACAACTCTCATTTATCAATTCTACCTCCACCAACATTAGCTCAAACCGACATTCTCCCATTTTCCGTACATGTGCACACGCACACATTCATGCACACACTTTGTATTATTCATGTCTTCTGTGTCAGAGCAAAACAGGATGATGTCAGTTGTTGTTTTAACGTCTCCTCTACTCACTGACCTCTACTTGTCACCATCTTTCCAATCAAAACAAAAACATGTTGTGACTAAAGTGCATCAGTGCGAAGTTGGCATCTTCTTGAATTGAAGTATATAATTTCGGGAAGTAAACTTAGTTCTTGCCAAAAGATGAGAAATTTGAAAGTGCTTCTGTGCATTGAATGCAGACCTGCAGTCTGGAGGCGATTAACCTATCTTAACAAAAAACACCCAGCTACTTTTTGCCAGGAACAACAATACAGGACATAACTCCCTGTGAACCACAAATAGTCTGATGCGGATAAAACAAAAAAAGATATGTGTCATTTAGTGAGTTTTAGAGGTACTGTTAATAGTATTTTAGAACTTTGGACAATGCCAGGCTAGCCGCTTTAGCTCCATGCTAAACACAATTTAACTCTTGCCAAATATTCCTTTAAAGCGATTGACATTATCATTAATATTAGATGTCAGAACTCTTCAACAGCTCTTGAATGCTCCGACCAATGCAAAACACTGTTCCTATTAGAAAGAATCTGAGTTTTGATCCCTGTTTTGATGTTTTAAGAATTAAAAGAGTTTGTGCCTCTGACACTGCATGGTTACCAGTTTGATTCATACTTGAGCCACATGTTAGATTTTAGTGTGCAGTCATCTTGCTGCACACTTGTTTAGATAGAGGCTTCTCTGCAAGCATAGTTTAGTTTTGTTCTAACACTTAATACAACACTTTGTGATTCCAGAAAACCCAGTGTACACTGTACAGCTACTAAGTGAACACGCAGGGGTATTATAGTCAGGAAGCCGCAGAGTCGCTGAAAACACACAATGCGCTCATTGCCTTGTACTGGCTTGCCCTAAATGAAGAATGATATAGGTTTCTGAAGTGGACTATTTCTTTAAATTTAAAAGAGACAGTGGGGACATATTTGATATTTGTAGCTTTACGGAAGACGACACTGCACTGTTTACCTGGTACTCAAATGTAACTCCATTTATAAATTACCTTTCGTGTCAAAAAGCAACAACACACCTTGTGATCTAAAAATAGCCTCTTTTTGTCCTAGAGTTTTTATTGCTGTCTGCGAGCCAACTAACAGCATTTTGAGACAAGACGCAAGCACCATGTTCAACTTAGTGTGAGAGGGGAAGAGGAAAAAAAGAGACATGACTGTGGATGAGAGTGGAGAGGATGGAAGGGGATGAGCAGAAGTGATCAGGGGAGAGGGCTGCTGGGACTATTTGCATTCAGCTCTTGTGGTGTAATAAAGAAGTGTGTTATGAACATGTAACCTTGTTGGCATCGATTATGCTCCTCGCCTGTGCGGCGTTGATTGGAGGAGACCTCTCAACACAAAGCTCATACGTCAATGCTAAGTGGATTATTAAGCCATACACCTGCACTGGCCTCATTGCTCGCTTTCTCCTCTCTGCAGCACGGTGCTCTCTTACTGTGTACTCATACACATATCATACGACGTGACGTACATTACCAGTATTTTTGATCAATGGAAACAGAAAGTATCTGGTCGTTGTGATCATCTAAATGTCTTAAAGAATATAATATTTCTGATATGCATTCTGTAGTTTTCTTATTGTCAACAAATCCCATGAAAAGACCAACAACCAACAAGTCTACCTCTCAATACGTTATGATTTCAAACAGTGTCTGAAATTCTCTCACACAAAGTCTGTGTCTGGCAAATATTGTAATTTTCCAAAATGACAATACAGCAATTGTCCTACTTAAAGCAGCAGTTGGCTAGATGTAAGGTGGTGAGATGAGAGGAGGTGAGAAAGTATGCTGGTTTTAAACTTCTGTTTCATTTGCAACAGATAGAAGCACTTCAGCCTTTAGACATGGTTGAGCAACTATTCGTACAAACTACAGGGCTTAAAGCAAGACATTTTTCTGTGCCTGAAATGTGTTCGGGCTTTATGACAAAGATTGGGGTGGGGGTGTGGGGGGTCCTCCCCCTGAAGATTTTGAGCAGTAAACACTTCATTTCCTGCATTCTGGTAACATTTTCTGCCACCACCTATAATCAGTGCTTGAAGTGGAAAATATAGGTGCTGGGCGATACGGCCGGAAATGTTACCATGATAAAACATTTTGTTTCATTCAATATCGATTATTATCATGATAAATGTCAAATCATTATTTCTTTCAAGTTTAGAGGCAGATTTTTTCTCCTGAGTGAAAGTTGAAGAAACCAGATGGTTAATTGTGGTTTTAAACTATTTTTTTTATGGTTAGAATAAACACTTGATGCCAAACAGTGGATCACTTAACAAATCTGAAGCAAAACATTCAAAACTATGATGATTATTAAGTCAGATCTTTTTTTGAGTCCCTTTTCCTTAACAAAATAAAAAAATGCTAATGCTAATTTGTTCGTGATTCAAATGAAATAAATATACATTTGTATTATTGTTACTGTGGAAAAATTTATCACGATAATTATCCATATTGTTTTATTGCCCAGCCCTGCTGGTACCCCCCATTCACATCCTCTAATTAGTTAATGCTAAGTACTAACTCATCACTAATCATCCATGCAGAACAACAAGTTCAACATTTTAAAAGTTTACTGTAACGTTAGCGCAACAAACTTTTAATGTCCCGCCCCATCCAGGCTGTGATTAATCGGTTCACGAAAAGTTACTGTGACAGCTACTTCATGCTCACGGCTGCTCCCGAGCCTCTACCTGCTCTGTCTCCACCGACAGAGATTAGCAGACAGGCGAGAATGGGAACAAATGAGCGCCACATAGAGCCCACCTGTACGCAAAAAGGTCCCGGGACCCAAAACAGTAAAATGTAGAAGTAACTTACTGGTATCGGTGGCCCACGTCAAGCTCTGCCTATTATCAAAATTGGCACCACTTATCTTTGAAGCCGGAGTCCATCGGTTAATCACATTCCGACAAAAATGGCCTTGTTACGTTGGCAAAGGTCCAGACGATCCAATCCAGTAAAATAATTAGTCCAAAACGCATTATTATTTCAATAAATACACACTGACTGCTCTTACAACGTTTTATATTAGCCTAACTACAGTTAGCATGTAAACAAAAAAAGCGTCAACACGTTGACCTTTTGAGTGACACCTTAATTGACCCAATAGAAACTTCTATGCCCTGTTCACAGCCTATAATGGCCAATAAGTGTCCACGTATAGCGAAGTGCCAGTCCCCTTTCTTTCACCGACAGAGCCACCGAGCCACCAATTGTGCAGAGGAACTCTTTACACACACATCGGGCAACAGTCAAAAAAAAGAGGCACAAATATTTTCGACAGACAATAATATAGTCGAATACAAAATCGCCCAACACTGGAATTCAGGCACAGCACCTGAGAACTAGTTTGTTTCAAGTACGCCTCAGCCTTTAGCGCCAAGTTCCTTCACTGGTAGTGAAGAGGTGAAATCTTTAAAAATAGGTCTAAAAATACATAATTCCAGTAATCCAGTTAATCACGCATTTGGTGGGGACTATTTTCAGCCACGGATTGATACATATACTCACATGCGCTAGTGACGCTAGTGACTGTTTACAGCAGCAGAACTGTGTATGTATCATCAACCCAGGTTCATTAAAATGAATGAATGTGATACCCAAGTGTAACAGTGGCTTGTTGTGTGTTTATAGTGTTTGGAGCACAAAATGCTCTATAGCACAGGAGAATAAGATATATCAGGTTTGGATACACAGACAATACTTGTTAGTAGTTAGTACTTGTAGGTTCAGGATCAGTTACAAGCTGCTTTTAGTTTTTACTTGGATTTGTTAAGACTAAAAAAAATAAAACTTACCTTATCCTTTAGATATATATTTGGCATTTGTGGTATCAGTGCTTGCTTAAAAGTAGGGTAATACAGTATGTCTAAAATAGCCACCTAAAATGATTGGTTACGCACAATTACAACTAACAACAAATTAAATACAGAGCTTTCTTTACATGTAATAGGTACATACAGGATTAAATCACACACATGGCCCTCTTTATTTCTAGATTTTGACTAACAGCAGGTAATATGTTTTTTTTTCTTTTCTTTTAAACACGGGATGCTTTGTAAATAAAGTAATAAGTTTGATTTTCTGACACTGACGTAGAAGAAAAACATGCACTAATGACTGACATTTTTCATCCTGCTACAGATTGAGTGCTGAAAGTGTAGTTTGTTAAAATGAGGGTTATGGTTGCAGGGCTTTGGTTGGAGCCCAAACGGCAAAGCTTGGTCATATATTTTAATGATCCTTGCTCCCTGAACGAGGGGCTGTATTTACTGTCCGGGACAGAGATTTAATGCCAGCCCTTTTAAATTAGTCTGAACCCGCAATCTCATGCACACAGACAAACACGCTTAGTTAGCATTTGATCCGTCAGTACTCAAAGGACTGATAGATAGATTTCTAGTGATATAACATATGGTGTGGCTTCATCATTGAGCAGCGTAATTACCTTTCATGTTGTGTTTACACTGACTGACTTCAAAGTCTTTGTTTATTTTTTAGGAATATATGTTTTCCAAATCCTGTGCATCTTATTAAATGCAGCATTATGCAGAGCCTGTCCCTTGAAACCATTATTTCTGCACACATTGCTTTGATACACGTACAGTATTGCTTTGAAGCTAACAGCTCTCTCTCTCTGTCCCTCACTCCCTACGTCCCTCGTTCCCTCTCTTGCTTTCTTTCTCCCCGTCATCTGTTTTTTCTTTCCACTACTTTTTTTATCCTCTGTTATCCTCTTCATCTCACTAACTCTTCCCTCTTTCCTTATTTTGTCAGTTGGGCGTTTGTTGATCGAGTTCAGCTCCCAGATGACGATGGAACGAGTGCAGAAAGAAAACCCCAACGTGACGGAGGGCGGCCGCTACACGCCTCCTGACTGTCGGCCTAGATGGAAGGTCTGTGTATAACTAAAGATTATTAGTAACTAAGTCAAAATGTTAAGTTTCTAAGTCAAAATTGTGACATTACAAATTCAAAATATCTTACTAAAATATCAAAATCTTACTCCCTCATAGTTTGAATTTGTCATTTTTATTTTATCACATATAACTTTTCATCTATTTTTCCTTTTCCTGGTAGAAATGGGAAAAGCAAACCAGAATTCTGTACAGAATTGTGGTCGCTTTTTTCACAGAGGAAAAAAAAACAATTTAAGTGTTCGAAGTCTTTTTCCTCTTGCTAACACTTCGCTGAGGTCAGGGTGTTTCCTTGAGTAGCGAAGATAACACCAAAATAGGTGCACTTGTCATAACAATGACTAACCGTACAGAAACCAAGGTCAATTTGCTGCCAGTCTTCATCTGAGTGCAAAATTACCGTGAATTTACACAGTAAATTACTATTCAACCTTGGACTGTTTTGACACGTGAGAATGACTCACTATAAGCACAGAGATACAAGACGACCTCAGATCTGTCTTAGATCTACAATGCCATTGAAAGGTCCTTCCTTGAACTGCTTCATTCATAAATAATGAGCACCAACTTTGTGTAAACTGTGACATTAACCAGGGAAATGATGTTCTGGTGCAGAACAGTTCAGCATAGGATGAAAGAAAGCTCATTTAAGCATAATTGCTCAAAGAAACACTCTTCAGAGATCTGAAAGAGGCACTGTCTCATAATCTTTGTCAACAGAAAAGCTTCAGAGCAGCGCACCTTGACGGATCATACTCAATTTTCTTTGCCAGCATTGATTTGATTATGCATTCGAATGGCTCCCCAACTCATTGAAATGTGGTAATGTTTTATTGTAAATGTTCCTGTTAGATACAAACAAATTACCAGTTGAAATTCCCAAACAAATTACCATCTCTGTTGTTTAGGTGGCCATCATCATCCCGTTCCGTCACAGAGAAAACCACCTAAAGTACTGGCTCCACTACCTCCACCCTATCCTCAGACGGCAGAGGATTGACTATGGCATCTACATCATCAACCAGGTAGATCATGCGAGACCTCCTCAGCCTGAATGCAAAAATATTGTAAAGTAAGACCAGGACCTTCTGGCTACATTTACCCATTATTTTCATTGTGGGTTAATCTGAGGATTATTTTTGTCTTGAGAATTTGTAGCACAATTCTATAACATAAAGTTTGTGTGCGTATGAAAGAAAATAGTAAGGATTAAAGGAAAGAAAGTCAAGGCTGATTTGAGTGGCCTCCAGCAGCTAACTCAAGCACAGGCTCCACGAGTGGTCAGCCAAATAGTGTACATCAAAGATGTTCTTGTTAAGGTTTTGTTATTTGTGGTTGGTCGAAAAAGGAAATGATCTCGAGGAAGAGCCTTAACAGTTCTCAGCACAAGACAAGTGGGTAAACGGATGTAGGCTCTCTCTCAGTCCAGCTGAAGCTCAACAGATTTGACAACCCAATGCTGCTTCACAGGAGAACCAATGGTAGAAAGAGAGGGAGTCAAATCAAATCAAGTTGATTTATAAAGCACATTTACAACCAAAGTTGTCCTGAGTGCTGTACAATAAAATAACATAATGAGATAACATAACATGGTAAGCAGCATAACAGTATTATCCCATACATAAATAATTAAGTAAAGGAACAGATGGAAAATTTAAAAGCCTTAAGAACAGTCAAAGTCCTGAGAAAACATGGAGGGTGTTTACGTCATGAAGACGGTTGTATGATCAGGTTCTTGTGCGAGGATTAAAATACTGTCATTGACAATATAACACCACATTGAATTTATGTTTAATTACACTGATCTTTGGCTGATGTGAGACATTGTTTGTTTTGCACCAGCTCGGATATATACGAGCTTTCAAAAAACATCCCAGTGGTTATTACAACTTGCAAGTTGACGTGAACACTATTAATTCAGAATATTACAGTAACGCCAAAATGGCATGAATAATACATTAATACACAGTTAATGATAAGTCCTGCCCACTACCAGCCAGCCAAAAACTGATACTATGAGCCTACTACTCATACTAACATAGTCTATTAACTCTTTGTAGGTGGACAGAAAATAGTGAAATTTGACCATCACAATTTCACAGAGCTCAAGAGGATGTCTACAAAGTGCTTGTTTTGTTCAGTGATATAAAAAAGCAGCAAATCCTCACATGTAAAAAGCTGCAACCAGCAAACGTAATTGCTAATTCATTTTGTGTACTAATCAGTTGGCTAATCGTTTCAGCACTACCTGGATCTCTTCCTCAGTACACAGAAAATTTGAAATGATCACATTCAAAATCTTCAAATTTAGAGAATTCAAATGTGAATTTCTCCTTTCTCAATCTTTAGTATGACATCACACGCAAAGTAGGTCATGGGTAATAAATATAATTTTTTTCTTGCAAAGACATTTGTTTTATGATAAACTGCATTACAGGCCAAGCAAAAGAGTTTAGGTATGTCTCGTTGCAAGCTCAAATTACGCTATGACAAGAAGTAGACATGAACTAGATCTGTCAGCTCATGTTAAGTTCTGAGTAGTGAACCAATAATTAGATCACTGTTGCCACCATCAGGTAATTCAGTTTATTAATATGGCGGGGGAGAGTTTATAACTGCATGTAGAAATTGAGAACAAGTAAACCCCAACAGGCTGCCCTCCCTCTTTCCACAACCCCAACTGATCTTCAGTGACTGATTCTTCTTACAACAAAAACCCATCTGCAGCGTAAATCAGCAACATATTTACTTTCACTGCACTCAGTTCAGCAGAAGCACAAGGAGCGTGATTTTCTAAGCAACGCTGTGAGAGTGTGTGTGAGTCTACCATGCTGTGTTGGATGAGAGTTCTTCTTCCTCTACATTATCGGTAATGAGCTCTCCTTTCTGCCCTTTCTCTCCCCTGTGGGCCTTGCGCAACGCCTTAATCACTCCCCCTGTGGGACAGACCTTTGGTTCCGCCTGCCCTGCTGTGTTCTGCTCTTGATATGGCTATGTTCCAGTGTCTTACTGTCTTGCTTTTACACTTGTACACACGCACAAACACATATTCTCTCTGAGCATCTTAGCAATAATGAATCTTTCTTATCTCAAATATAAAGATGCAACGGTGAGGGTGTGTAGAGCTGTTAGAGTGGGTGCTTTTTAACCTATCCTTCCCTTTCCTTTCATTTCTCTAGGAGAGTGGCTCAACTCTCATTGAAATTTCCATCACATTCTGTGAAAATGATATGATGATGTTGATAATAATAACAACAATTTATTTAGCACATTTCAGATTATAAAATAGAGCAAAATACCAAAATATAATAAGTAAATAATATTAAAATAAATAGTAAAAATATTAAAATAAACTAATAAAAATATTGAACATGGAAAAATAAATGTGAAGGCTAACAAATATAAAAGGCTTTTTCAGAAAGTTAGGTTTCACTCTCTGAAGACTGTTCAGCCTCTCTCATTAAAAGAACTGTAAATATCACTGCTCCAAACCTGTATCTCTTGTCTTGTATTTGTTTCTACCAATAAAAGTCATTATGTAATGCAACATCATAAGGTAATATGATTTTACAGTTTGACAGCGACGTCATCACAGCTGCTGCTACATCGTCAACTCGTTCACCTGCACTTCAAACAGATACAGCTCCGCTGCCCGGCTGTAATTATCTGTATCATTTCCATAACTGTTTGATTTAGAGGGGTTTGTCTGAAGTGGAAATTACTCATGTGTATTTTTAAAATGCATTTAAACTTGTTGAGATTCTTAAAACCAGATATATTCTCTCATGTAACCAGCTACGCAGGTGCATTGTGTAGTGGGGTTAATTTCTGCCTCGAGTTTTTAGATTAGTTTTGAAATGACCCAGAGATTACCAGTGATTTTAATACCACAGCTGGAGGGATCTACTTTAGTTCCACTACAAGTAATATTGACTGCAGAGTGTTCCCCTCTTTAAAACTGTTTCTAAAAGGACTGATTCATCAGCAACTGCTTATGGGTAAAAAAAAACTTTGGGTTTCTCCTTGATTGAAATTTGGATTTTATACTAATTGGTAAGGAAGGGCATCTTGAGGTTATACATTTTTTATTCAGCAGTTGCACATCTAATATTATCATTGTGTTTCCATTAGCTCCAAATCGGAGCACTGCTGCTACACTTATACTCCCAGGATTTATGTTTGCATTGAGCTCTGGCCACATGCCAAATTAGTCTAAAGAATTTGGGACTTTGGGAACCACACGGTTTGGAGCCTGGATTTATAACATATTTTAAAATGTGTCCACCCATAGTGGAGTTTTTATGATGATCTTGTTGACAGCAGATCATAAAAGCTTTATGGCTATAGCTCCAAATAAATAAAAATGAAAAAGGGCTCCCGATCTGTACCTGTAGGAAGGCCTAACTGTTTCCTTAATAAACAACACAAAACAAAACAAACAGGGGCATGTATAAAAAATATCTTTCCGTTAGGTTTTCATCCTGTTACTTTGTTTCAAATGCTCAAATCTACCCGTGTAGAGAGGTTATGCACGACACATGGATATCAAACTACCAGACAAGCTGAGTGGAAGTCAGTGGTGAAGTGGACAGTGAAGCAGGTAGACTAGAAACAGGACAGACAAGCGGGCAGATTGAGAGCAGCTGAATCAAAGAGACAGAGGTGGGATTTTGATGACAAGAAGTCCTGATGTATCTGACACGATGAGCGATTAAACCTTTACACCCAGTGCCACTTACTGAGAGGACGGCGGAGAGCACTTTTCTATTGCGCTCGCTCGAGTATAAAATGAGTGGAAGTCTGAACCTTTTAACATAGAGCCACTGGAGGGGGATGCAGGTAGTGGGATGAGCAGTGATAATTTTCCCCCTCCGGTCTCATCCTTGCTAACAGATAGTGGCTGTCATGTCCTTAGAGTCAAAACAGTCACTTTGTGGAAGAGAAAGGCCCAATGGTAGACGGTACAAATGCCCTGGGATCACCTTCACTTCACACACATGCACGCAAAAACACACATGCATGAACACACACACACATATACAAATTAATGTCAGTGTTTCCCACGCATAGGATATACTTAGGCCTGTCCAAGTATATTCAAGCCTGTCTAAGTAACGTTACATTGATTAGCAGTGTGGAGATTACACCAAACTGATGATGTTTTGGAAACCTGATAAAATAAGAGTCAGAGATCCAGTATCAGACCTGTGTTAAAGTGAAATGTGTAAATCAAAGAGCAAACAACACGGGCAAGCTTCAGCCACTCAGAGCTGCAGACATCACACACGATTGATCACGCGCGTGCACACACACACACACACGCATCAACACAGCACTCAGTCATTTTAACCTGATGGTATGATCTCTGCCTGTCATCACAGGAGATTGATGGCACACACATCACACACGCACGCATCAACACAACACTCAGTCAGTGGGTGGAGTGCACGTGGCCGAGCAGCGTGGAGAAAAACAGACGCCACAGTTGAAAGAGGAATGATGGAGCTGAGAGGAAGCACATTAAAAGGAGAAAAACCCTGGAGGAAGGTGAAGTGAAATGCTACAGAATTACCGGTACGTTCACAAGCAGATATGGTTAGTGCTTAAAAAAACAACCAAAGAAACATGCTAGCAGGGCTATAAGCAGCGGGCTACGTATGTTATTTGGGGTGAGAGAGAGTGAGAGAGACCGCGTACGTGTCGGTAAATGCAACTTTCAGCGTGTGTATCGATAACAGATAGTGCACATCTTTAAAGTATGATTCAGTTTTGTGTAAAATTATACCATGCACTGTAATAGCACAATACATGAAATAATTGCCCTCCAAAAAGGACCTCCCTCTCACTTGGCTTCCACAAAGATTTACCCCACCTCATGCCACTGCTCAGTGCACCATGATGTCAGAGCTACCCTTCCTGAGTTGATTCTGTAAGAAACATGCTATTTAGGAAAGCAGCAGTCAGAGCTATGGGGAAAGGCCACGTGCAAAAATTTACCGACAATGATTCCCTCCAGCGGCTCTAAATACAGTCTTTTTGACTGTATTTAGAGCCGCTGGAGAATTTTGGGTTCAGAATTTTGGGTATGGAGATTCATTCGCCACCTTTGAAACCACATACTTGTGGTAACATATTCTTGACCCAAGGTTAACTTACTGCCGTTTTCCAGGCCTTTCAATCATATCTTCGGCAGTGAACAGAATTTGCTATTCCCTCCCCCGTCCCCCGTCTGTTTTCAGGAAGGTTATTTTATCATTGAACAGAGAAATATGCAACTCTTGTTATCATGTGACAGAGGTTTCATACTTAGTAAGTCACTGAAAAAGGTAGTTGGATATGGTTGAAACTAACTGCAACTAATGTCACTTTATCCGACAATTTCTTTCTCGGGTAATTGTTTTTTTTTGCTTAAAACATGACTTAAATGATTATTTGACTAGCAAAATTTTTGGCAGTTCATTTTGTCTGTCGTTTAATTTCTTAGCACTTTATTGTATTTGCCAGGAAATGGTTTAATAATAGCAATGATTTATTGAAAAGGGCACATGTCAGAGGCTCAGCTGCTAAAGAGCACCACAAACCGCTTGTCATTTATTCTTATTGTGGCTGAATTCACATTACTTCAGATTGGAGGCTGTTTTGTCTGCTTGCTGCACCATCCTGCCGCCTTTGTTTTGTCTCAACCGGACATTTTTAAGCAGCTATCATCTCACACTAAAAAGTGGTGCTACTGGTGAGGTACGGTGAGTAGGCGTTGCAGAGGGATCATGCGGAAAGTTATATAGCAACCTTGCTGTTCTGCCCTGCTGCTCTGTGTCCTCTGTGCCTGCCGAGGACCGGGGCCAATGTTTGTTTGTTGGCCATCGGCTCATCATGTAAACTGGAGAAAAGCCCAGAGAGGGGGACCGAACAAAAAGAAAAGCAGGTGAGAAAGAGAGGGTGAGGGAGGTAGGTGAGCGACAGAAGTGATGAAGAAAGAAGAGCCATCTGCTGTTAGGATTTTTATGGCTATATTCAGGTCGAAAAAAGCTGGATGATATTATTGATTTATAACGTCTAGTACGCTGCAGCTATGGGGAAGTCTATAAGGCAAAAGTCACGTAATATTCTGCCTTTTGTCGTTTCTTCTCCGAAATCTTCAGTGGTGGGAGAAGTACAGAGATCCTTTATTTAAGAATAAGTACCAGCACAACAATGTAAAAATATTCAATTAAAAGTAAAAGTCCTTAATTCAAAATTATTTTAGTATGGTATTATCAGCAAAATATACTTCAGATATCAAACGTAAAAGTAATGGTTCTGCAGCAAGAAGGCCCCTGTGTGTGTGTGTGTGTGTGTGTGTGTGTGTGTGTGTGTGTATGTATATAACATTATTATTATTATTATTATTGTTATTATGATGATGATGATGATGATGCTTCAGTGTGTAAGCAGCATTCCTATTGGTCCTTAAAACTCATAGACATAATAGACATAATAGACAAAATATGAATATTCTAAATCAGTTGTAATTGCTAAAGAAAAATACACTGCTTAGGCAGTAACTAAATTTGGAGGTGCTTTTGAGTCTAAAGTTGTCTTAGTCTCTTTTTTTTGTGGGATTTTTGCACCAGCAGATAATCGAGAGGATAAAAATGAAAGCAGGATAAAATGCCACATACTGACATCTGGTGTCAACACACACAACAGTAAAATCTTTCTCTGGGCCCCTGGCTCCACTAATCCACCAAGATATGACCCACTACCTCCTTTCTCCATCTGCCACCCCGCCATCCCCTCATACACACACACACTCGGACTTTCCAGCAACTGCATCTGTCTAGATTCTCGGGTTATGTTGTAGCGGAAGGAGAATCCAGTCATCCTTCACGCAGTTTGTGTCTTCTTATTCACGCCTACACTTCAGTTCCAACAGTGTCCGGCACTGAGTGGACACCAAAGGATCAGGTTGGATTAAGCTCTCTGTGTTTTTGTCTGTATTTGTTTGGGCTTGAAGGTCACGCTAAGGCGGGCCGGGCAGTTCATTGGTCTTGGAATGGCCAGAGAGCCTGCCAGTTTTTCTGTGCAAGACTGCCAAAATATTTCTGGGTGCACCAACCTCTGCATTTTACTGGTTTATCTTTGTTGTGCTTGTCTTTGTTGCGTTGCTGATGCGCTCATTTTATCAAATTTCAAGAGACTCGTGTGATGCCACCAACTAAACTGAAGCAAAAATGCTACAAAACGGTCCATCCTTTTTTAAATTTCAGATAAGAATCCAATTGCTGTTATTTGACTGCCAGCGCTGCAGCTAACAATTACTTTCATTATTAATTCGGCAATCAATCTTTTGGTCCAAAATGTGTCAGAATTAATTAATGGGGATCGATGCCCAATTTTAAAAGGACCTGTTTTCAAAATTTCTCAAAACCCGAAAATCAATAAGGTCCAAGCTTATCGATACTGCGATTGAGACTAGCGGGTCCTATAATGTAACGTTATGTCTCGAGTGTCAAATCTGATTTAACTTTAAACACAATAGATAAGAAAACTAATGTTTTTTTAGTGATGTCACCGAAACACGGTATCAAACGGGCCCGGGACTGTTTATAGTCAGGCTGCAGCCCCTGTTGCTCTCTGTCGGCTCCTACATACACACAGCAGAGCGAGATGCCGTGCCATTGCGGTGGAGACGGTGAAGTTAAGTTAGCTCCAAACTATTCAAGTTGCCGAAAGCTCCACTCGTTACTGTAAGTGTGTGCACAAAAACTTTTGTGAGTAAAAAGATAATACAATATCAATACACCTGTGTGTAGGTTAAACGTGTAGAAAGGGTTCTCTGCTCTGTCCTCAGTCTCTCAACCTGTATGTTTTAAACAAACACAACTAACGTTAGCTTGGCATTAGTCAAATGTTACAAACAAGCTAAATGGAAAGCTGTCTGTCTGTAATATACACTGGTCTGTAGTCTTAAAATTTGGCACATTGTTGTAAACTCAGCTTCTGGCTGAGAAAAACCAGCCGCTCTGCCTTCTACCAGGCAAGAGAGGAGGAGGAGGAGGAAGGATTGATACAGTTTTCTTTCTAAATGTCACTCAGTATTGTCAGATATCGAGTTTATTTGCTGTTGTAAACATTAATGTTGCTGCTCTAGAAACAACATTTAGTTGTATTTAAAATATTAAATTCTAATCCTACAATTAATTAAAAAACAAGCAGTTAATATGCACACTTCAATATTTATTTATTTATCGCAAGTCATATGTCATCTCAATATAAACACAATGTTCCTCATACAGGCCAATCTCATGTCCGTTGGGTCTGGTCGTGCTATTATATATAATAACTGTCACCAAATAATAGTAAAGTATCGATAGTGGTATAGATAAAGACTCAGATCATTAAGTAGTCTCTATAATGGTATAAATATCAATAAAAATTAACGATCCCCATCCCTTTCCATCATGATTTTTTGTAGGGGAACTCAGGGATTTTATGCATCAAAGTCTGTTGAATTTATTCAAGCGATGTCACTTGAGTCAACATAGTTTGTGGCTGAGTTGGGGGGTATGGAGTTAGAAAGAAGTGACCTTACCAGACCCCTGTAACCCGCTCCTCATCTCTGCTTGACGCTACTAACATAACCATGGATGTATAAAAAGATCTTTATGCCAGACCAAAAGATATCGCCTATTTAGTTCAGTATGAATTGCTTGCCTGGCACAGAAAACCATGGTACCCACATTAAAAAACTCTCAAAACTGCATTTCGTGACACAAGAACAGCAGTATTATAAGTTACAGTTGTGACTTTTCTCCTCCAACATTTCCGCTCTTTTGGCGCGAAATGCATTCTGGGATACCTGGCTATTCGAAGTTCTCACAAGTCACTACCGATGCAGGCTCGGTAAAACGGCCGAAGCGAGAACACATCCGGGTATTTGACTGTACTTGGCTGGATGCGGACTTTTGAATTGGAACAGTACTTTGGCTGCGACTGATGACGTTTCACAAGTCCACAAGAACACAAGTACAGACAAGAACGCAGATTGAAAAACAGCAGGTCTTATTGTACATCCATTGCGGTGTGGGTAATGTTGGTGCTAGCTTTTGACAAGGAAGAATAATGCCTGGAATAAAAAAGACTATCTCTGGTTTGCTGGTGGAGTTGTCTTTTAAAGCCCAAGCTGATGTCACATTATTTTGTCAAAACCTAAAACTTTTTCAGTTTACTATCACATAAGACAAAAAAGGCAGCAAACCTGACAAGCTGCAATGCATGAACTATAAAAGCAGTTGCTCTTATTTTTTAAATGATCTAAATTATTTTTCAGTCAGTCGACTTAATCAATTCATCAGAATCAGCTTTATTTGTCAGGCGTGTGTACACATGTAAGGAATTTGACTTTATTACAATATTTAATATAACAAAGGGACAATATAATAGAAAATCAACTTCACAATGTTGTAAAGAATATTTGTGTGACATCAGTTTGAATCAGGCAATGAAAAATAAATGCACAATCACGTAAGATCCAAGACTTATAATAGCACAATATGACCGTATTCTCATAGTATAATTGATCTGTTCTCATCGGTAATCAGCTTTCCATGTGTCCCAGATTAGTTTAGAAAAAACTGTTTATGTGAAGAAGCATTTATAGATGACTTAAAGAGCATTAGGACGTCACACTGCCATAGTGCATGAAATTACTGACTCTTTAGTAAAGCATGTCGGTCTTTGTATTTGTGATTTTGGTAACAAGTTTTAGTGCGACGGAAAATCCATCCAGTCGCATAGCAATAAAATTCAATCCATGGCACTCTTTATCTTTAGTCTGTATTAGCAATTTTATTCAGGTGATAGACAGAACAAAGCCTATTTAATTATAAAATTAATTATTTTCTTATCTACTTGGAAAGGGTGCAGACCTGGTTGAGATATTTAGACATAAACCTCTTAGAACAAAGGAAAGCCTGTGCCAGACCTCAATCTGTTTTTCAGTCTCTGTTTCTCTCTCTTTCACTTTCACCACCACTCTAGCCCATGCATGGTTAATGCACTTTCCATCTTCTACTACTAGAAATTGAAAATGTTAAAAGAGAGAAAAGAAAATGAGGGAGTTTTTGTGCTGTTGACCATGGAATAGGGTATTGATCTGATGAGCAACAACTCTGTTCCTGTCCTCCTCCTTCTCCCCCCCTCACCTTACTCCCTGTTGAACTTTTATGTTTCAGTGTGTGTTGGAGCGTTGTTACTGTTTTGTAGAGGAACTGTACAGTAAAATAATGTTCTCATTCGCACCCCTAGAACCTATTGAGTCCCAGGTGCAAAGTGCCTGTGTTAGCCTGTGCTGCGATGAATTATAGATGAAGTCTTTCTCTCCTCTCACAGCAACTCTAACCTCTAGTACTGTTTCTTTGCCGCTTCTAATTGCATTGTACCAAATGCACACACTCCAGATATCCATTAACACCTCCTACAGTGGAGTGTAGTGAGATAAAAAGTGTGTGACCTTTTTAAAATCCCAAACTCCTAAAATGGTTATCTGAGATTTCTGGCACAACTTCACTAACTTCCAAAGTGCATGGAGAAAAGGTAAAAGGTCTGGAGACGTCAAAACTCTAGCAACACTTGTAAAGAATAACTGACAATAAAGTTAACCCCGAAGTGGTCGACCCTGATCAATTTTAGAATCGGGCTGAATTTCTGACATAATTGGTTGTTGTTTGAGTTTGAGAGCAGTTATTCACAGCACCTGATTAATTGCCTGAACATTCAGCAATTTTGCTCTTGGACAATTTGTCTGATTTCTGGCATGTGGCGTTAAGCATATCATATATTATATATCAACTGTCTTGCAGTTTGAGTAGTTCCATGGTCTGATTTAGCACATGTCAAAAGATCCATTATAAACTGTAGGGAGCTTATTTAATATGATTGGAGTTATATTTTAGATGTAGCGGCTATAACTGTAACTCAGCCGCATCTAAGGGGGCATTCACACCTGAAAGTCTGCACCAAGATCCGAACCAAAGTTCATGTTTTGATACATTTTGATACATTCGGTCAGATTTGGTTTGGCTTCACACTACAAATCTGCGACCGATCATCTATGTGGGCAGCGTCTCCCTGTACTTGACACTGATTGGTTTATTAACCAGTCAATCAGGTATCTTTGACAAAAATGAATGAATAAAGAATGAAAATATGCATTTTTCCCGCTATATTGTTATTTTTATGGCATTACTACCTGCAGCACTAACTAAACTGAAGGCTAGTTCAAAATCGCAATTAAATGTCCTCGTTGTGCGAACATCAAAACGTCGCCAACAGGAGGAGAAGACAGCAAGCAATCATTCTGCACCTCCGTTTGAGGAGAGACCAAAGAGATGGGTGGCAGTGTGCTTCTATAGTGGCCGTCTGTTTGAAAAGATGAGCTGTCACGGGAGATTTATAATTGTGTCCTTATTTCAATGCATTTCCTCGTGCATTTGTTTGTTTCCAGTTTACACAGCAACCGCCGAACTTCCTGTAGTCTGAAAGTCGGAACCATCCAAAAAATGCTTTCACACCAGAAACGAATCGAACCATGGTTCAGTTTGATCCGGACCAAGTCCACCTCTTTTCATCACACCAAATTTCGTCTGTTTGGTCCGGACTGTGGTCCGGGGGAGGTTTCACACCTGCAATTTTGGTTCAGACCAAACTGAAAAGTCGGAAAGTCCGGACCAAAGGAGGTAGGTGTGAAAGCCCGCTAAGACTTTGACTTTGACTGCATCTTCCAGAAGTCTGCAGCTTGATCAACCACAATAATGATTGATAAATCACAGAAGACCTGTCACACACATTTGACAAGCCCAGTATACACATGCATCTTTTTGAAGTGCAAAAAAAAATGCAAAACATTAGCTGCATGTTTACTTGGATAAAGTGCACAGACGTAATTTGAAGCATGGTGCAACAGCAAATATTTTAGTGATGCATAATTTAACTTTTCTTGCCACAGCTTCCCCCTCAATCAGGCGTCCATTAACAGCGAGCTGTTGAGACAGAAAAGACAAATATGGTCCATACTCACACCATTATACCGCTACATAATACAGTATATGAGGCTGTTATTTTATTTATAGAGTTTTGTCTCACTTTTTATAATCAGTTAAATTTCTAGTCAACTTTATTGTCCCAAATGAGCAACAGCAGCTGCATCAAGCGTACAAAATAAATGCACAACACTCCACTTAGACCTAGAGTGAGCAGCACAAGCTGTACGAACATAAAATGTGGAGGAACCAGTATTTAACAGTACTGTCCAAGGGCTTTTGGAGTTTCAATGGACCCAAAGATTGCTATGGACCCGAGTACAGACTAGCTAGAGAGAGTAGATTAAGTGTACTTCTCTGTTTATTGTCTTTTCAAAATAATTGTAACTCAATTATTTGCTCAACCCCTCAGCCTGTTTTTATTTTCCATTTAACTCTTTTAACCCTGATTGTACACTGCACTGTAACTTTTACTGTCCTGTTTTACCCTGTTTATTATTATATTATTATTATTATTATTTTTATTCCTATTTTTATTTTCTATTTCACCAAAATTATATTTTAATGTGTATTTTTTCAATTTCCCTATGTTGCTTTTATGTTTAGTGTAAAACACTTTGAATTGCCTTGTTGTTGAAATGTGCTATACAAATAAACTTGCCTTGCCTTTAGAAAATAGAACCGCTTTTGTGAGGCAGGTTTGAATGTCATAAAGACAGAGACTGTGACATAACTGTAAATATACACACTGACATATCATATCAACAGGAGATATATGTATATCATCTTCTGTGTCTTCATCATCTACAGGATCAACATGTTGGTTATTATTTAAAAAAGGATTAATAAATTAAATCAGGTTTTGAGGGTGTGTGTAATATCTCTCCTTAATAACATGTCGGGTGTTTTTAGTCCCTCCAACTCTGAAACCACAACCTTTTCCTTTTTTTTTCACCTCCACTCAGGGCCAAAGTGTAGTGATATTTGGACAGCGGCCCTTCACACTTTCCTCTTGTGCTGTCAGCCAAACAGCCAAACTTGACGACCTTGCTGTTCAGAGAGCTGAGAACAGCTGGGTGAAACCTTCTAACCACCTTGACAAGCCCTCGTTAAAGCGGCCCAAAAATGTCACTCTGATTCAAACCCATTCGTTCCTCAGCTGTTTCCCCTACCCAGCGCTCGCCTCTACTTGGACTGTGTCTCCACTGTGTTTACCTCCTGCACACTGATTTGGCAGAGAAGGCCAGACAAATAATTGTTTTCTTTCCTTCTTGTCCATAAAGGTTGCATGAGAAGATATATGAACCTACTCCCTTGCTTTAATGGTGATTAAATAGATTTTTTGTTTGCCTGTAGGTAGCTTAGGCAGCTGGTTGAATATACAGTAGCTAATATTCAGTAAAACATAACGTTTGCATTTGTGCTCGCCTGAAGGGCAGTGGCAGTAACCTGTAAACAAATATTTTAAAAACAGGCTATTTCAGAGTTGGAACATTGTGTCTGTAGACAAGTTCATAGATGTCAGATTGCCTTACAAATGTGGATCTTGCTTTAGGTGGTTTTGGACAGGGTAGCGTGGTGGTCTTTTGCTCACAGCAAAGTGGGTCTGCGTTCAAACCTGGAAAGCCAGCAGGAGTCTTTGTGAGTGAATGTTCCTACCTTTGTCTTGTTAAAAGGATCTAAAGTGAATAGCTGTTTGTGTCAACCGTGCATGTGTGCTGGGATAGGTAACAGGACCTCTGTGACCCTACGCAGAATACGCAGGATGGGATTTTTGATATCCTATATATAATATTGGACTTCCTGATGTTTGAGGAAAATTGAGAGATGGATTAAAAAAAGAATGGTAAAAAACACCAAGCCTCTAGTTTGTGAAGCAGGTTTTCTGTTAAAAATCAAAGTTATCATTATTTTCCCAGACTTGATAAAGCTCCTCCAGGGCCAAAGGCATTGGCATTGTGTCTCTGTAAAGATTCTGACACAATGTGGGCACAGGAACTCAATATTAATGTTGAGGTTGAACGTAATAATGCCTGGACACAGTGTTATTATGACACACATGCTAATCTCAGGTAGGCGACCTCAGATACAGAGAGATACAACCGAACAGAAAGAACCTTTCAGTCAGGGTTATATTTATATTTCGAAAGGGAGACGCATTATAAACAACCCACACGTTTTTAATATTCAGCCCTCACACCTCCCAATGTATTTTGTAATAAAGGCAAGCTTTTTTAGTTATCTCTCGGTCTCCTCTCTTTATTTCATTCCGCCGTCCTTTCTGCTTACTAGGGCCAAGACACAAAGAGGCTGCACTGAAGATGGTTTGTAATAATGTCAGCAGTATTAGAGATTACCAGTGGGGACAAGATCATTGTGTAAAACATACTGCGGTTAGCTATAAAGCACAAAAGTGGGATGGGGAAAAAAATACTGTTAGTCGTAATTGTTGAGAAAATTGGCCCAAAATGCTTCCCATTTATTGTCGTTTCCTCCTAATGGCTCTGCTCTGTGGTTCCAAAGCAAGATGAGGATAAGTGAGACTTCATGTAACTTTCAATTCTCTCTTATTAGAGGAGCACTTTGTTTTTTCTCTCATTTCTAGACAATCCTTTGTCCGCACTGTCGCTGTTTTTCTAGAGGATGAATGTGTGTATGTGTGTGTGTGTGTGTGTGATCCCAGATCTTTAGCACAATAACTTCTGCAAACCGCAGCATCTCATCTGTGTGATAGTGTTGTGGTTCAGCATGCCATATGAGGCTTATAAGTACACAACAGGATCATGGGCAAGTGTCCCATGATGCATTTGTACCAATAGCATAAGGAGCTATTCATCATGAATGTATTGGCATTTGATCTTGACGAAGAGCTCCCTCTTCCACAGAGGGAGATGGTTGGATAGATGGATGGATTCTTTATTGTTTTTTCAAAGGAAATGTTGCCACATTTCCTTTTTTTAGGATATTACATAAATACACACAAGCACAGCATATTTATGCATGATGCTTTATTTTGAAATGTCCTTTGATCCTGTAATAATAAGATAAACTATTATGAAGTATTATTAGTAGTTGTAGTATTAATGACTATACTGCCTAATGTGGGAAGAAGCCAGATGTAAATGAAGCTAATCTGCATTTGAATAAGATTTTAACAAATGTTTTAAGTAGTTTAGATTAGATTAGATAAATGAGGAGGTTATTTATTTATTTAAGTTTTGAGTTTTACTTTGAGCAGTCAGATAATCGCACTGGTCGCCCAGAGTCCAAATTTGAGCCCTGCTTTTTATCAAAACTCCACAAGCTCCTTTACGGGTGATGGGCTGACATTTGCACATGTTTGACAACAGGATGGTAGCAAGTCAGTTTCACTTTTATTGGTGGTAAAATTAAAGGTGAGCGCACCAGAAATGTTGCCTATAACTGCTGTCAGTCAAAGATGAACCAGGAATTTGTCTTTAAACTTTGATAGATACTTGCAAAAGACAGTTTATTAATTTTGCTGTTCTCCTTTGATTAACCCTGTCTTTGTTTATAACGTCTTGATTGTTTGACTGCTCAAGGTTTTTGTTTCAGACCAGATCTCAGCAATTTACTATGTGAGGACAGTATCATTATTACTGATAGGAGTAATGCTCCAAAACTACAAAAAGAAAACCCAAGTTGTAATAATATATCATTATTCTTAGATAGTATACAGGTTTTGCAGGTGACAAGATGACTGCTAAGAAGCAAAGAGGTGGAAGAAATGTGATCTCGTTTTGTTTTATGTTGTATTCTTGAAACCCCATCTTCTTATGTTTAGTGTTGTTAAAAATTAAACAAAGTTACATGTCCAGAGTAATATGTCTAATATCACCAGGTGTACAGTATTATTTCTCACCTTGGATGGAGCAGTGACCCCCTAGAAAAGTATTAGAGAGCCTATTTAACCCCCTCTTAGACAGCCCTGTCTCAAACACAAACTGCTGCAATATACAAAATGTGTGAGCGTATGTACTGTGTGATATACATATACATGACAGATCTGCTGTATTACATGTGGAGATAACATGATGTGGCATAAGTAATGGATGGTGTTTGTGTTACATATGAAACATTCTATCTATTACACACATATTTTGACATTATAACTTTTTTCAGTTCAACTTGAAGACAAAGATTTGAAGAAAAAGGATTTACATTGTCATTTGTCAGACAACGTGCAAGTTCCTTAAAGGTTTCACATCTTCCATGCAGTGGAGGCCGTCCCTCCTTCATCTGAGTGACCTGCTGCATATTGGGGGGGGGGGGTAAAAGTTGTCATGTCTTGAGTCAAGGACAGTGCTGTTTCCATTTTTGTTGATGGATGTTTAAGCAGTCAATAATGTAGTGTTGGTGTGACAGGCCATGAGATGTAGTATGATAGCAGCTGTAATACCAGGCAATATAGGACCAATCTCTCTGAGCGGACTGACCTTCAACTTGTTTATCTTTGCCTTTGTGTCAGCAGCCCAGCAGTCAGAGAATCTCTGTGAAATGGGAAAAGGCCTTCGACATCTTGATGAGGGAACCCAGGAGGATATGAGAAGGGATAAAGCACCATATTAAATTTGCAACAGTCTCTGTCAGTAGCAGCTAACACATCTTTGAAAATAATACATATTGATTTGGCAAAATGGGTCTGATATTGTTCTTCTCAAGGTCTCAACAGGAGAAGCCTGTTACTCTGAGCTGCAGCACAGCAAAACCTTCCTTTTGAAAAATTAAACAAAGAGAGGGATTGTACAGTGTGTCGGGAGAGAGGAGCATGCTGTCAAAAAAACTGACATGACCTTCGCTCTGTGAAAGACGCCATTCTTTCTCTTTTTTTCCCAGTTGTTCTGCATCCTTTTTCCTCAGTGGTTTTGAATAGAGGGAGTTCGAATAGAAAAGTAAGCAGAAAGAGATCGGGCGACGCCAAGTGAAGACAAAATTGAGGTTATTCAACGATTTGAGTTTTTGTTGCTGCTTTCCATCTTTAACTGCATTCTGTATGTATCTACGTGTATTGGTGGTAGAATTGCCTATGAATGTGAACAGGATGACAGATCTGCTGAGATGTTAAAGAATCACATCAAATGCATATGAGGCCAATGTTGTGTTAACATCTTTGACCAGGTTTTGCAGCTAAAGTTTAAATGTTAAACTGATGTTGTTAAATGTTAAAATTAATATTGCGTCGTAGGATGGGTTATGCATTATGACATGCACCCACCCTCTCTACCATGCACACTCTATGCAATCCAGGGAGGGTGGATTAGATGAGAGAACATATAGGACATTACAGAAACTCTAAAATAATATTATCTTCAAATGTCAAACTCTGAACCAGGTAAGATAATAAGCAGGAAAAACTGTGTTTTAACAATGACATGTAACTGAAACACACACAGGAATACAATTACGGAAGTAGGTTTAATTCTGTATTGATAAAACTGTTATTTATTGCCCCGGCCATGTTCTTCATTCTGCTTTAGAATAATCTTTAAACCTTCTTAAAGATCTTTCCACGGCTGGAGAAAGAAGCTGCTGATAGCATATCTGGCAGTGTTCATGGGTTTTAATTGTCACAGTAAAGGTTTTTGTAAGTTGTTTGACCATATTTTAGAAATGCATTTAATGTCTTATTTTTGGCAACCTCAAATTGAATGACTAAGAGACACAAAAACTACCGAGATCTTTAAACTTTCATTGCTATTTCCATAGTAATGAGGGTGCTTAACTACTCTATAATTGTGTTGAGGTGTTGTAGCAGAACAAAAACACCTCCTCCAGTAAAGCTCTCTACCTTTACCTGATGATAGGTTTTTAGCCACCCACAAGCTAGTGGAAGCCTGATTTGATAAAGCCAATGAGTATGAGTGTATTTTCTATAAATGTCTTTAAACATAAGACAACTTCTGCTTGAAATCACAAAGAAATGACAACTTGTTGATTCATTCATTTACATTTCTTGACAACAGAAATGTCCTTTTATGTCCTTTGTACTTATGTATGTACTAATGTATATGCTACCAAATATACAGTGTTCAGTTGTCTAGGTTGACAGCATCCTGATGATGTGTCATCATGCCCTCACAAACACCCCTTTTTGGTTAATTTTCAACCATCAGGATTCCTTACTGTGTATTTCTGTTAACCCCTGCCCGCACTATGTGTGTAGGTGCATAGCTACGCAGTGAGATAAACACACTTCCAATAAAGGTTTAGGAGAGACATTGGCCTTTGAAGTTTTTACTGAAAGCAATAGTAAAATTGTGAAAAGGTATTGGAAACAACAGCTAATTGGAAACAACTAATTCAGTGTTAGTTATTACAAATCAGAGAAAGAAGATATGTTGTTAACAAGAGTTAGACCAAAGGTATTTTAAAGGTGAATTACTAAAAAGGAAAATGGATTCAGAAAGTATTGGCTGTCAAAGTTAGTTACATTGTGCCTCATAACAGGAAGGAAAATAGTATCATCAGTGTAAGAACATTAAGTCCCCATAGGCAGTAAAACACTGTTATTAATTCAGTGAACATACATGAAGGCTGTCGAAAGGGGTAAAAATGCTGTCTCAGAAGGTGTCTTAACAGCAAGGCATGAATTGCTGTTCAAAAAGATTGAACAATCATTTCTTGTCTCATAAGATGCCTTCAAACTGCCCCCGTATGATCAGTTTTGAAAGCAGCATCGATGCTGACTTTACTATGTCAAAAGGAAGCAATGGAGACAGACATTCCCAATTGAGCCGCCATAAAAATTCTAGTATGAATTTTCCTCTTGGTGCTTTCGCTGTACTTTGTTGTACTTTGGCTAGGAACTTACCATGTCTGTCCCCACAGCTCAGTGACATTTGACACACCAAATGGAAATAATAGGAGTGGAAGTGCGACAAAGCTAATGGGGATCGAGTCAGGGCAAGAACCTTGACCCCACTAACACCATTACATTCATCTGCTAGCTCAAGCTATATTACAGACTAAAATGCAATGTTTCCTGAGATATGTATTTGAAATAGAAAAACACACTATTCATAAAGAACAAAAGCTCTTTAGTGGTTCTTTGTGTGACTGTGGATTGGTGGGAGGATGTTTATTTCAGCAACTTGCAGCAATTTAAGACGGTTTGTCTGTTGCTAAGGAGGCAGGCAGGCATTCAACCCTGAGTACTGTGTGTAATAGGCTAGTGTATCTCTGTCTAGCCCCACGCTCTGCTCTTCCTCCTGCCTTTAGTCTTTGTTTTTTCTCTTAGACTTGCCTGTTTCTCTTTCTGTACATTTCTTTCTGTACGCTCTCTCTCTGTTCCCTGTCCTTCCTCCGCTCATCTTTCCCCCTACTCTCCACCACCTGGCATCTCCCAGAGAGAGTGTGGTGGCTGCTGATGACTCAGGGGAATGTGTGTGTGTGTGTGTGTGTGTGTGTGTGTGTGTGTTGGTGGGGAGGTAATTCAGAGAATCATGGCCATTCTCCCTTGTCCTCCCACATGATGGATTACCAGGCTGGGCAGAGACCTCACAGAGCCTGAACCTTACTGTACCATAAGTCCATAAAATTGGCTTTTTTAACAAACTATTCAAGAGGAATAACATCATGTATAAAGGCCAATGTAACCATATGTCTGCATGTATATACGCATATATGTATCTGAGAATCCGTCTGCTGCTTGCCTTGGTTAGGTCATTAGTTGCTTTGTTATCTAGTGACTAATGTATGAACCTGTGAGTTAAATGTTGCATTATCCTGCAGAAATAATGTCTTCAAGTCTAGTGTTGTGCTAGCAGAATTTTTAAATAGTTTATAGTCTTTCATGCTGTGGTCAGCACAACCCTGGGTCACATAGGTCTTGAGTGTTGATTACCAGTGGGACCACCTGCACCTACAATAACTTTGATAGACTTTTCTATCAAAAACAGCTAGCAATCTCCTGAGCTTGTATTGTTTATTCACACCACCAAGTAAGAACCATACAATACTTTAAAAGTTTTAACATTTAGTCCTATGAAATGGTATCATTACTTCCTAAATGTGATGTGTTTCCTGTTGAAACCGATGACTGTATGAAGGTTAAAACAGGACAATAAGGGGTCAATCCAATGTGTAAACCAATGGGTTATGTTTATGATGACTTTATTGGTTGGACTTATTACAGCAGTTACACACACACGAGCGCAGGATGAGTCATCACTTAAGATGCCCTATTTTTCAAGATGATATGGACAGGCGGACAATGGCTATACATGCACGTTCTGTTTTAACTACAATTGGAGTGTGCATCTGTAGTTGTGTTCACCAAACATTCAGTAGGCATTTACTGCGTTTACAGTCCACGTGGTTGTAACATTTGGGCTGTAAACAGAAAAGTGTAATTTGAACTGTCATAGTTGCATACCCATTTTTAGTAGACTTCTAAATAAACTGCAAATTAACCCAGAAAATTGTTAGAATACATATCAAGGCAGCAAAAAAAAAAAAAAAAAAACCAGTTAAATCAACTGAATTTGTTTTTAGAGCACATTTAAAGACAACAAATGGTGACCTAACTGCTTTTACAGTTGAAAAAAAAGCAATCAGATAATAATATATACATAATTAAATATGTCAGAAATAGAAAAAGAAATATAGAGGGCTTTTAAAGTACAATTGTGATATCGCACAGAATCATGAAAAACTAACATACCTATACGTATCATGTGAAATCGTATTATTTCTCTCCATCCATTGCATCTCAATGAAATTCAATAACTCCACGGTCTTATTCAGAGTAACAGACTGTTCCCAACATGACAAAATTATAAGAGATTATCAGATCTCCACAAAGCCACTTTCATCTTCCAGAGGAAATAAATTATTTTAACTTTTTTAAACAACTCAGACTCACTAAAAGGTGCCAGACATGACTGATGCAATATATTGCGACCTTCAGAGATGTTTTAGCACTTTAAAAGTGAAGGTTTATTGGGTCTTTGAAATGGATCCCAGTGACATATTGTTGACTAGATTTAATATACATAGCTCTTGGGAGGAAAGTTTAATATTGCACATCATATCAGTGGTTGTATAAAAGCAGGATAAACAGTGCTCAAGGCAAAAAATTAGACTGAATTAACGCTCATAATACTGCGGCTTTACACACACACACACAAACCTTAAAAAAGTAAACCGCTTAAACTGCACAACTTACCCTGTTAACCATCTAATAACTTTTTTATTCAAGCACAATTTTCATAGCTCATAAAATTTTGAACAATCAGTTTTTCATTCAAGCTTTTGAAACATATGCAAGGAGGAAAAATCAAATAGCGGAAAATTGAGATCAGCAAGATACATTTAAAGTTAATTTAAGATGAAGACTGCTTCATGTTGCTTTACAGTACTCCCATTTCCCTGAGCTATCAGTGTCTTGCACTGTAAATTTCTCTGAAAGATCTTAATTTGTGGTAAATGTGCCCTGGGGAGAAGGAGGTCACATGCTGTGTTAGCCTCCTGAGTGGGATTTGGCCATTTTCTCCGCCATCCCTGTTTTGTTTTTTTTTACCCCCCCCCCCCAACATATGTATGACCTTTAAAACACTGCAGAATGGAGGGCAGCTTCTGTTGGGGTTTAATTATAAACTGACCCGAGGTCACATCATATCACTGCAGGCACTTGCATATTATTCAAGGAATTTAGACCAATGACGGCCTGCTGCCGGGCCACTGCTAGCGAAGAGATGATGAACTAAAGCAGCTCAGCAAAGAGGGAAAGGACGGTAACATGCCATATATCAAAAGTGCTTTAATTTAGGCCAATATAATAAATATAATAATGTGTTGTGCAGTATTGTGGTTTCAAACCTGTGCCCAATATTGAAATTCAGCATGTGGCTAAAAAGAAGGTTCTACTATAAAGATTAACTAATTCACTCTAATCCCCCCATGATCAAACCAATTCTGATCCTCTAAATCCAAAACAAAGATATTAATTCAAATCCCTTATAATCCACTGTAGCAAACTTTTTGCAAATGAAACAACGGTATTGTGATTTAAAGGGGTTTAACTTAGTTTTGATTAAATTTCTTCCGGAGATTGGTTTTCATTATAATTTTATGGTTAAAGCTAATAGTACTGTTAATTAGAAGTTTCAGGGGTGTCTCCAATTATAAAGCACCCTGTACACTCGGAAGGGATGCCAAGTCATTAATAAATGGATTAAAGTAGTGATTTGTGCACTTCTTAGTACTTAGCATAAATGAAATTTATCTATCCCAGTATCATATTCTTAGTCTGCAACAGATGGCAAGTATACTTAACCAAAGTGGATCAATTCTGTATTTGAAAGATTACCTTGAATGTTATTCTGGTGTTCCGATTATTATTATACCACTCTTATTCTCCACATGTAGGCCCTTAGCCGTTGCACATCTGCAGAAGTAGATAGTTAAAACCATAGACTGTCTAAACAAAGGTTAAAACACAAACCTTTTGATTTCTGTCGACCTCAGTTGACCATATGCTTACCCCCCTAAGCTTTGTTACTGTTGCAGTTTAGAATAATGGTGGCAGATTTACCACCAAAAGTTCATAGTAATTTTTGAAACAGTGGGTCTGTGGTTTCATACAGAAGTAGGCGTCTCATTTGTAGCTGACGGCAATGGCAAGTGTTCAATCAGATATAGTTAGTTGTCATTACTCAGTTAGTGGATGCTAACTCTTTGAGTTGTCCTCATCTGACTTTTTAGTGTTTCCAGCTGACACGTTTTAAAATGAGAATGTTGTAAAAGGGGTCTTATGTATGCACTTGATGGATACATACATGATATTGTGACTGAGGCTAAAGCTACATGTCCCAGTTAAATATTCAGCACCTTCGCCAGCTCCATATAGGTGGGATGAAACAGAAGGAACCACATCTTGTGTTGCAGTGTCAGTATGATAAGGAAAAATGTGAGATCAAACCATTTTGACATAACCCTGTTTGGCTGCTTAGCTTACATACGTATTTTGATGGTCCTTTTATTATTACAAGAGAGAAGGCTTTTTGGATGAGAAAACCATGGTGTTTAGATGTAAAGCTATCTTGGGTAGCAAAATTGGTTGCAGTGTGTATACCAAACCAAATAAAGAGCAGAACAGAGCTATTACTCCTATCTCTGATATAGTAGCATCTTGGCACCCACACAGTTGATTTTCCATTCCAGGAATAGCATAGTCAACTTGGTTTTGAGAATAAAGTTGTGTTACTACTAGGAATGTGCAATTAATTCTATTTTAATTTTCTACCAATTATAAAAGAAGTTACTTGCGATAAAACAATTGATGGGGGGTTAATAAGCTATAAGTTGCTAGTCACCATTATTTGCTTAAGCCTGCGGCATTATACACTGCCCTATACAGGATAAGCGGGAATAGTTAATGGATAGAAGGATTTTATTAATACTTATTAGGGCTGCAGCTAACGATGATTTTAGTAGATTATTTCAACGATTCATCGGTGCGTGGTTTAAGAAGTACTTTTGCTTGGCGGCGGCGGCACCCCCCACCCCTCGACCGTGACAGGATCAGCTGTGCACATTTATAGGTGTCATACAGCATCACAACATCAGACCAACAACTAGACAGCTGCTTTACAAACACAAACATCACCCCAGTGCTATACAAGTTATACTAAAGGCTCGTGCAGACTACACGACTTTCAGCATCGGCCGTGCCATTCACACAACTTGCTGTCATATGACGGCAGTCTTGAACTCGTTGTGGCGTTCACACTATGTGACTGATTGGTGACAGGGACACACACACTACAGGAGCTGACAGCGGCTGTGTCACCCAACGCTGGTCTCCAAACCACGTTTTTTCAAGAAAACACACGTGAAATGTGAAATGAGCGATCCTGCACACGAAACAGCTGTTTGTTATTATAAAGATGGCAATTATAAATACAAAGAATATGGGTGAAAGGATGGATTGGCACACGCATGTAGCCGGAAACGTCTGAGCTACAGAGAGAGCTGGAGGTGAGTTAAAAGGTGCAGTTCCCCGACACCCAGTTAACTCCTGACTGTGAGGTTACAACTCACGGCCCAAAAAGGAGAACAACAAACGCACGTGTGCACATTTTCAGCTCTGGTCTGCGGCTTACTTTGGCTAGCCTTCAACTCAACAATCAATCATGATTTCAGTTAAATGCTAAAGTTGCTGTTACTGTTACCTTGTCTGTGGTCCGCTGGCAGAACACCAGCTGCTTTCTGGTCAGGTGCCATCGCGCTGTTGCCGAAGTGACAATAGTTTAATTTTACGGTGGACGGACGGTGACATTACAGAGTTGTTATTTTCTTTAGCTTGAAATAATCCCAGACTTTGGACACTTTCTTCTTTGTTCCTCACTATTTTCTCTCTCTTCCTCCACTTTGCAGACAGCTCCATTATAATCAAGTCCTGTTCACAGCATAAGCACGATGTGCGACAGTAATAAATGTCCGTGCAAAACACTGTGCTGTATAGTTAAATGGATTAAACGAAGCATTGATTCAAAGAATTTGTGTCGATGCATTTTATTAATTGATCTTATTGATTTAATCGATGAATCGTTTCAGCCCTAATACTTCTAAACCAATCAAGAAACACTTGCCGTCATCCTCTTGCACTCTAGAAGCTGTTTAAAGTTAATAATGTTTGATTAGGTTGCTATTTCATTATTTCATGGCCTATTTGGGGTAATGCATATATAATAATTTGAAACAGCTGATGGAGTTACGCTAAATACTGGGTCCAAAGTTGTTTTAAGTTTTCTTTAGTCAGAAAGGTTTTACACAGAGATGAAGTCGGTCTCCTCCTCTCCAAAACAAGCGGAACAGCTGATTACAGCAGGTAATAAAGCTCGTTAAACATCACGTTACTCCGACGCTCAGGCGACAGACGTGAGTCTGGCCAGTTGATCTGCAGCTCTTGTCGGCTGGAAATGTTTTAATAACCTTCCAAACTGTTGCAGTTTTATTTTTCTGTTTCTTTCTCTGTGCTGCAGTTATTTTTAACGTGATGGCTTTATCTAGTTTGTTATTAAATTTGTAATAATCCTTATCGTGTCTCTTCATTATACTCCCACACAAAAAAAGCTGTTTTTAATGGTCAAGCATAGCCTATAGTTTGTCATTATATTCCAGTCAAATTAGGCCTATAGCCTATGTCAGCTGGTTAATTTTCTTAATCTTCGCAGGTCTTTAGACCACAGTGGAAACGCACACAACAATGGGCTAAAGGAACCTTTTAGTTCCTTAAAAGTCCTGTGTACTTTTGGTCGAAACACGACGGTAGTTACTACTGTAGGTCATTATCTGGTCAAAAGGCACCGTCCTCCAAACTCTTTAAATGGGGAATATCACTCTAACTACAGCTCCTTGAACACAACACTGACAAATACCTGACAGAGACTATGTTCTCTGTCCTAGTAATTTTTCATTGAAACAAGTAAATGCTCACTTTACGATACGTTATAGTCATCAGTCTGTTATTGTTTGAGATGGCCATGAATGGGTATAATTTCCTCTGTGCACATTTTCAAACATATTGAGACAAGAGCAGGCAGATGGTTGCAAAGTAATTTCTCATGCCATACTGATCACATTCCAAGACTCTAACCCTACTGGGACCAGTGCTCTAATTTCCTACATAGAGCTTAATAACATGAAATTCCTCAACAACCACTTACCAGGTGTGAAACTGGCTGGAAAACATAGAGGCGACTGACCTTAATGTCATGCTTGTGAATTACTTATTGAATCACATTTGGTCCATTTACATATCAAACTGCAATGCACAGGGATGTATAGCTGACGAGAGGCAACAAGCGAGGTCAGAGCTTGTCTTTGGGTATTGGTTACTTTCAACATTTTTTGTGTTGCAGTTTATGCTTCATTGCTGGGTACTTACAACAAAATACTAAAGCTCTGTATGTGATATTCAGCATGAGAACCCTCTGCCTCTCTCTTGTCAGTGCTATAAGGTTACAGGAAATTTGGACCAGATTTTCAAAGTCCACTACCAAAAGGGAATAGTGACATTTATCTTAAAATAACCTTTTGTCAAATGGCCTTCAGTATCTCACAACGGTGACTCAGTCCTATTTGGCTTATCATATAGAGAGGGTATAATGAGGATAGCAGATAGGCGAGGCTTAAGGAGACCCATTTAAAAACCACATTGCACCACTGGCATTGAAGCAGCCACACTCTGGAACAAAGAGAAGCCAGGGTGTGTGCAAAGATAACAGTTTGTTACTAAGAATGGTAAAATAAAATTTATTTTCTCATCTGTCCTTCGGATGAAACGTTAAACCGAGGTCCTAACTCATTGTGGTCATTAAAGATCCCGTGGCACTTGTCGCAAAGAGTAGGGGGTTCCCCGGTGTCATGGCAAAATTCCCAACCTGGCTTTCACCATCTGACCATCTAATCATCCCCCATAGGAATTGGCTCAATGTTTCCCTCCCTCTCTGCCTCAAGCTGATGTGCAGTGAGCGTTCTGGCACTAAAATGGCTGCCGTGCATCACCCAGGGGGATGCTACTCATTGGTGGTGGTTGAGGTGAGTCCCCCCCATTTCACTGTGAAGCACTTTGAGTTTCCATGATAAAGCGCTATATAAATGTAATTCATTATTAAACCACTGAAGTTTTGGTTTCAATGGGAGCTTATTTTTCAATGACAGCATTTGTATTTGAAAAGTGTTCATTGAATCTGTTCAGTCTGACAGTTGATATTGTTTTGAGGCACCTGTTCAAACTATGCACTTACATACACTGATGGTTTTGCTGTATCATTACGCCAAAGAGGATGTATCTTGGGCCCTGTTGGTCTGTTAGTTGACAAGATGTCCCAAAAAGGTCACAGAAGATTTCAATAAAATATGATGGAAAGTTAAGTCATCAGCCAAGAAAAAAGTCATTTCGGTCTGACAGTTGGTCAGTCGTTCGGTCCACCACTTCTAAAATATCTCAACAACTATTGGATGGATTGCCATGGAATGTTGTACCAACATTCATGGTCCCCAGAGGATGACTTTGGTGAGTCCCTTACTCTTCCTCTTTCACCAACATCCTGTTGGCGTTTGTGGCGTTTAGTGAAATACCTCAACATCAGACAAATTGCCACGAAATGGAGAGGGGTCCAACTGCAGACCTCCACTGTCAGACCACCTCCACTGTCAAGTCGGTCAGGTCAGGAAATAACCATAAATAAACTGAGAGATTTAACACACACGGTTATATAAACAGTTATCCACAGAAAGATAGTACTCCTCACCACAGCCACTGTTGGCATATCCTAATTTGCGTGGTTTAGATGTACAAATATTGATAGTGGTAGATATTTTGATGGAACATGCCAAGACCCATGCATTCAGCCTTTTAAAAAAATATTTTGCATAATGCAAATCAGTCACTGCTGCCAGCTCCTTTTCTAACTGTGTAATCTGTGTGTATACAGTGAATAAAGTAAAAGTATTATTACAGTAGGCTACTAACTTTTGTGTCTCCATTCATTTTTAAAAAGTGGATATTTACAAAATTATCGATACAGGTATAGGCTACATGTTGTATTGCATGTGTGTTCATTTTTTACAGATTATTAGAAATTATTTAAATTAATAAGATAAACAGGCTAAAATAAAGATGTTTTCCAAATGAACTATGCTGTGCACCGCATGAATGTACAACATGATTAATAATTAATATGATACCATAATGGGCGGCTCTCCTTGAGCAGTAGTCTTTGTTGGTTTATTTCACTATTTTCATAGTGCCTGTAAAAAAAAAAAAAGACACTGTTACTAGTTGAATGATTGAAGCGATATACAGTCGCCTTTGTTGCTACACTCAAATCAATATGCTATATTTAAGGAATTAGCGACAAAATCCCTCCCCATGTAAGTGTCTACATGATTAAACTTTATAATTTTTGAATGCGTTTCATGTCAATCGCACGCTTTTATTTTGTATTTTTTGCGTGTATTTCCTGTCCTAACCGTCATGACAGTGGAGGTGGCCTGACAGAGGAGGTCTGCAGTTGGACCCTCTTGACGTAATGTGGTTCACACATTCATGTCCATCTCAGGATGAATTCCATCCAGCCCCATCATCAGGTCTGTTCATTTCAATTTGTCAAATACATTGGTTTATTACAAAATATCTGACAACCTAACGGCATTCCTATCAGCCTTAGCTGTATTTTGTGTTTGCTGCTAATTAGCTAATGGTGGCATGCTAACATGAGTAAGTAAGACAGCTGCTCATCATCATCTTAGCACTGTCATAGTCATACCCTTTGTTGTTTTATTATTAAGCCAAAATGTTTTGTTTGTTTGTTAGTTGGTCAAGGGCCAAAACAAAAACAAAAACATTTGGCTCAGCCTTGTGACAAGTAAGATAAAGAGACACTATTCAAGGGTTTAGTTTTTTTAAGCAAAATTATTTTATAAACAAATAATGCCATAAGAAACCAGAACAATGGGAGTCTGGAGGCCTGGCCAAAGAGAACAAAAGGATGTAGGTAGTCTTGGCCAGCCACACAATAGACCGTAGGACACAGAGCTCCACCACCCCCTCAAAACAGCTTATAAACTAAACTAACAAACAAAGCCACAACAACTGGACTGCCAGACCTCCATCCTCAAAGAAAGAAACACAAAATAAGAAGCAAAGAAACAAAACACTAAGACTGTCAGAAGGCTGCTCCGTCTGGGAGAGAGCGTGCTTTTCTCCTCCAGCCTCCATTAAACATGGGGTAGGGCCACCCACTTAACACAGTCAGGAGCACCTGAGATAGAAAACAAGAGAGGGAGAACACAAAGAGGAGTGGTAATAGTTAGGATGATGTTCCAAAAAGATGGCTTCAGATTTCAGTTGAATTAAATGGGGGTAAGGTGATTGGCCAGGGAACAAGCTATTTGTTTTTGGTGTGTAGTATCCAAATCCAGTACCCGAATATCTCGATTGTACAAATTTGATTTTCAATTTGGGGATTTGAATATTGATGGCAATTTTTGGCACGCCTGACCTCCGCCCACAGTAGTGAACTTCACGCTCCAGTTCACATCAAAGGGAAAACAAAATGAAGCCCTCAGCTCTGTGGGAGCACTCTTCACTGAGTGATGACAATGGCAGTGCGGCAGTTATGGGGTTTAAAAACATTTAGTTGGCTATAAAAAAGTTAAAAGTGATTTTTACATAATAACGTGTTGTTACCTGGACCCCTTCCTGGTTAATATAGTCGAGTGATCTGTTCTGGAAGGGCGGTGGTGCAGTGGTTAGGACTGTCCCCTCACAGCAAGAAGTTCGCGGGTTTAAACCCCGGTTGCCCTGGCCTTTCTGTGTGGAGTTTGCATGTTCTCCCCGTGTCTGCGTGGGTTCTCTCCGGGTGCTCCAGCTTCTTCCCACCGTCCAAAGACATGCAGGCTTGGTTAATTGGTGACCCTAAATTGTCCTTAGGTTTGAGTGTGACTGGTTGTTTGTCTGTGTGTGGCCCTGCGATGGACTGGTGACCTGTCCAGGGTGTACCCCGCCTTTCGCCCGATGTCAGCTGGGATTGGCTCCGGACGCCGGATAATTGGTTGACGATGGATGGATGGATCTGTTCTGGACCTGCTCAGCTCAGCCTCTCACCCTCTGGACTCTCAGCTACGGTTCCCTCCTGCTCTGCACTGCAGCAACCAACCTGGTTCTGCAGCATCTAGTCTTACAGTCTGCCTCGCTCTTCCCCAACTCAATTTTCAATCACTTGAACACCGCAAATAAATAAATATTCCTTTTTATCTAACTCCAGTTCATCTCCCTCTGTTAGCCTGCACTTGGGACTACTAGCCTAGCCACGAGAAAAGTTAAACACAACCTTTTCGTAGTAATAACGTGCTGTTTCTCTCTTTCTCACACACACAGTCAGTTCCTTATCTCTTCCTCGTCAAGTTTCTCCCTCACTCATGTCATTGCCAGAACTTTTTGGGCATTCATCATTCTGTTGTTAAGATTTAATCTATGAAATACATAGCTGTATTATACAGCCGGCGTAATGCAACCGGTAACTCCACCAGTAGCGCATGCCATCAACTCAAAAAAATGACAGGCGGGCCAGCCCTAAAATCCAGGTTTCAACATTTTATTTATTTTTTTTGTGATTATTATTATTGGCAAGAGATTTACAACATTCAATAATACCAGCAACAAAAAAAACTGATTGGGACTTTAAAGGATTAATTTGTTGTTCTCTTCCAATGCTGCTACTTTGAGTCTTTGTCCTTTTTCCCATTTTTCTTCTAGTTGCGCTTCTTGTAGTCTCAAGATATGTCAGTTTTTTTATTATTATTTTCTTCAACAATTGATACCCAGGGCTCCCGTGTTGGAGGAGCTATTTTCCCCCAGCTTGTCATAATAGCTTTTTAACTCGCTGCTAATAGTATTATAACCAAATATAAATCACTTCCTAACACTATTTCTTCAGAAGAATTACCAAGACAAAGCACCATACAACTCACAGGGACCTTGTAACTTACACTAGTATTTGTTGTAGCACTTCACCCACTTATTGTATAATATTTCCAACCAAATTATTAATACAGTTTGCAGTGCTTTCAATGTTTTCCTCTAAACTTCTGCATTTACCTCGATGAAAAATATTTGGCGCATGTGTTTCCCTGATTGAGTGTGTGTATTTTGAGGCAGATCACTTATCTTTCCCTCCTACTTTTCCTCAGACCTCCTGATGAGCTTTCTGCTCTTCCCCGCATGGATAACATTTTCTTCCACCACAGTCTCCACCACTGTGTTGGTAAACTGGTGCTGACAGCTGGAGTTCAAACTCCAGCGGAGGCACTTGACTGAACAATCCGCCAGCCGAAACAATTCCATCATCTCACGAGGAGTCGTTGTTGAAATACAGAACAGTACAGTACAGTAGCTTGCAGAGCGCTCCTCGAACGAATCAGATCAGAAGGGGGCAGTCCCTTTGGAGCGGCAGCACATCAGTCCAAGACAGAGTAGATGCGCTTGCCTGTCAAGGACTGAAATAAGTCCAGCCCTGCCTCTGTGCAGTATAGAGCGGTTGTACAAAGTGGTTTATGGTTCAGCAGACATATTTGAGATTAAACACTCCAGTGGGTTGATTATCTTTCCACGAGTGAAGGTGAAGCTCAATAACCTACGCTGCTGCCAACATGCTGGATGACTTTCCTCTGCTTTATTCCATCTACAAGGGGGGGTGGACACAATGACACAAACACCTGCACATTATAAGGCAATAGCCCTGCAATAAGTATTATTTGTTGAGACAGTGGCAGAGAGGTGTTGCCTGAACTTGGCAGCCTGTTGGATCAAATGTATTTGTTCTTTTGTTTTCTGTTTTTTTTTTTTTTTCTTTCCATACAGCCATGATGAAACCAGGGCACTTTTAGTACTTGATACATGTTCATCTTACACCAGAAGAAAAGATGTAGATAAAGAGCGTTGTTGTAGGCTTTTAATATGATCACCTCATTCAGTCTGTAAAATAGCTAACTATGTTATCCGTCTTTTTTTCTTCTAATAATAGTATTTAGCCTCCAAACTCTCAAAAAGGGCACTGATTGTTATAATAGTGTTTGTTATGGTGCTGTTTAACTCCTGCGTCTTTCTGTCAGATCATTATATTGTGTCTCTGCATTTTAGGCATCACTTATCAATCTGTCATTATAGACTTTTTCTAATCAAGTCTTAGAGCTCCAGCGCTGCACCAAATGAAACTGATGAGCATTTTGTTCCTGTGTAATTGTGTTCTGTGGGCCGCGTGCTTACCTTCAAAACGCAAGGAAGTTATGAAGCAAAAGGCAAGGCATGTCAAGTAAGCTACAGTTTTGGCTTATGTTCTGACATCAGCGAAAAATGTGAGAACATGAACGACATGATGAAATAACACTAATTAAATATATTTTAGTTCTATAAAGCACAGTGGAAGGACAGAGTGGGAACAACTGTGGCCACATTCTTTCTTTTTCTCAGAAGCCATTGTAAAAGAATGAAAAGAAAAGTAATTAAAATGTATGCCTGGTATTAGGATAGGTCAGGCAGAGCAGTGAAATTGTGCTTTTATTGGCTGTTTGCAATGTGCTTCACAATGATTGTCTCATTCACAGCAGCGTGGCTTGTAACAATAATTTTCATGTTGGTGTGCATCACGGACATTGTAACCTTACACTCATCACTGCACTGTTGCTTTGATGATGCACACTCACGCCAGGGCCATGCATTTGCTGCAGCAGATCCTCCACCACCCTGACCTCCAACTCATGTGGTATTTCATATTGTTGATTTAACTTAGATTTAATGTTCATGTATGTGTTTATTACCGGGGTTAGCACTTTCAGCAGAATCCTCGTTGCTGTTTGGATTGATTGAGATATCCTTCAAACAGCAGAGCCTTTTCCACCAAATCCAAGTGTGTAACCATTTGCTATAAATGGTCAATTCACAGTGTCTCAAGAAGTTCACACCCTTGTATCTGGTGCTGTTATTGCACACGACCGTTACTGTGTACAGCTGTGGCCTAATACAGTGCTAAGCTTCTAAGCGATCACATGTACCTATAAACCATCATTGGCGGTAATCTCTGTCCTCATTATTTAACATCAGACAGTCGATCAGTGATTCATTTTTAGAGCAGCTCACACTGAAACATACTTTATGAAGTGAAATAACAATTCCAATGCAAACGAAAAGACAATATTCTTCAGATTAAGTAAGATTAAGTTTATAAATATGCCTTTTGATTGACATTTTATAGAACGGCATGTGTCCAATTTATGTTTTTTTGCACACATTGTATATTATAGAAAATATTCACAATTTACCGCAATTATTTTTCCAAATCATTCAGCACCAACTAAATGTGAAGCATGATTGTAATATTATCAAGCAGCAGTGCAGATGGACGACTCTGCCCATGTAGCCTTAATGACATACGGTCCTCTAGGAGATAATGACAACAACTCTCTGCATCTGCATAGTAATGTGTAATACCGTACAAGCATAATAACATACGGGAACATGTAATATAATCACATGACATCATATGCAACACAGCTCATTGATATAAACATATTTATTTCAACACATTTGAACAGGTTTTGTGTGCCAGTAAGCTGGTCCTCACAGATGTCTCGCATATTCTCGTCCTAGGATAAACTCTTTCAAACTCTGCATCACTACCCGGTCAGCTCTGAGTTGCGTATGTTTTAGTCCTGTTTGATTGTGTTAGTTGCTGCCAGAGTGGGTTTTTAGCTTCAGTAATGTCTTTCAACCATCAAAATGTCTCTGAAGAGTTGCTGCACTCCTTCTGCTTCAGTCCTTGAACATCTGCCTTCCTGTGTGAAAACATCTTGTGGTCAATATTCTGTGATCAGTAGGGCTAAATGATCTGATGAACCTACCGATTAAAGTAACATCCACTGGTTATTTGCATTTTCAAGGCATGTGAAGTCAGTGCTCTCTCTCTCTCTCTCTCTCTCTCTCTCATCTTTACTCGTTTGATCATCTGCCAATCATAAAAGTAGATCTACATCATTAAATCACTCCTCTCTAAATTGGCAGATGATATGAGCTGATTATATAAAGTGGAAAAGAAAAACGTCAGATTTATTTGAGCATGTGAAAAATGAAAAATCTGTTGCGCTGACTGCTTAGCAAGTGTTGTAGAGTTTAAAGTGTAGTGGATGATTTGACGTTAGAAGTGCAAGTCTGCATACTTAAGTGCATTAAGGTACTTCAAAGGGAGCTGAGTTCAAGTACATTTCTTCATGTGTATATACACGATGTTGAGAGAGTGAGAGGATTATGGTACAATTAGTCCACAGTATAAACATTCTTGCTGCTGACAGAAACCAATGTAGGTCTAAGACTGATGCATGAATGACACACGTTATCGTCATGTGATACTGCATATTACATGAGTAGACTTCTTTGGTTAAATGTTGCCGGTCTACCCCAGTCATTTGTGAGTTGCAATGTTGGCTCAATTTTGCAGAAGTGAATGTGGTAAAAGAAACCTGTTAATATCCTCGGAGACATATTGAGCTACAATATATGTTGGTATCGCTGTGTTAGACTCAAAGTAGAGACTTCATAAGTTATTCTTGAAGCATAAGTTCCAAGCATTACGTCAAATACAAAAAATAAAGAGGCTCAGGGGGAAAGTATTATGAATGAAACAGCTTTATGAAAGTTTTTATTGCTGCCAGCAATAATTCGTCTTACTCACACTCTCTCTCCTCTCTTTATTTCATTGTTGGTTTATATTGGTGGTATATCCTGCAACAATTTTTTTTAACTTAAAAGCACTATTCTGTTACTGTAAGTTTACACAATACTCTAAATCTATGTATTTTTTTCTGGATCTGCAGTAAAACACATAATGATAGGGGATCATGCTTACTGGCTGATGGTGGTCATGATTTATCTACATTCTGTCCGGGAATGTTAAGGCTGTTGCATAACCGCAATAAAATGCCATAAAACTTTGCTATTGGACTGTATTTGTGCTAACAAGTGATCTGAATGTTGATATGGATATGAAAAAGCATATGCCTAATGAAAGGTGTAAATGCAATGAGAACCCATTGTGATCAGAATATGATCAGAGCAGCCACTGGAGGTGGTCTGTGGCATTGTGATTGAAAGTCAATCATATTCTTAAGGGAAAAAAATCATGCCAGCAAGTGAAGAGGTCACCTGACTCGATCTCTTCCAGTTAGCACAAGCTGCCTGGCAAAAGCTACAGGTAGTTGTAGTAGCTATATGTCGTCCCTCAGAAAAAAAAATACTAATACATGATGCTCGTCCATGGCACCCTACAGGAAGTTTTTTAAGTTTAATTGCAAAAGTTATTAACAGGAATCAGCTTTCTGTTTATTTGGCTCTTTTTATATTTCTCCGAGTTTTGCTGTTGTGGTTTATAGTGTGTTGTTACTGTTACCATGTGATGATGGCACCCCTCTTCTTATTTTCGCTGCATCATTACCCTTTATATATACACACACACACATACACGTCTAACCACAAACACACGTCAGTCCTGCTGTGCAGTAAGCTGACTGGCCGCATTCTGGGCTTACGTGCCCCATGGGGCTCTATCCTTGCTGTGCTCAGTCTGAAAACTCCTTATCTCCACTCTGTCTCCTATCTCAGTTCTGTGCACAGGCAGGGCAAGGGCAAACCGCGGGCATATTACTTTATTGGATGACAGAACAACATCGCTTCCTTCCAGTTAAAAGCCAAAGGTTATGGCCTGTGATTCAGGAAAGAATTATTATTCTTCTATCTCTGCTTTCTTTTTGAGGCCAAGTGTCACTGCAAATCCAGAACACAAATAAAACCTGTCTTAGCTTTTTCTGTAGTGTACAGCGAGATGTTAGTTAAAAGGGTATGCTTTACTTTGAATAGAGAAGGAGTTTTGTACAACATGTGGCCTTGTGCCATTTGTGATCATGAGAATATGGCATATAGCAGCAGTTACCAAGCAGAGTTGGGTGTTTTGAGTTCTAACTGAATTTTGTCATTTCATTTTGTCATCAAGAACTTTCCCAAAATTTGGCACTAAATGCCTGGTTAGATTGTTGATCTTGTTCACTTATTTTTAGCAACACTAACAAACACTTTTTTTTATGTTCACCTCAGGATGCATTGTGATGATGATCCTTAAACTTTTCATCTGTCGTGACCAAACACCTTCAAAACTAATGACACCCTCAGCAGCCTCGGCTGCTTTGTGTTTATGTTAACATGCTTAAAAATGTATACCTTCTAAACAATAGTGTATTAATGTTGTCACGTTTGCATTTAGCTCAGAGCACAGCTTCACAGACACAGCACAATACTTATTATTAATTATTATTTTGGTTATTTCAAGACTGTATTTTGTTTAGACAGCTGTTTATTTATTTTTAGTTTGTTCAAAGAAGTACAGTAAGCTACTGGAATGCAACTCTAATCAGCTGTCAGAGTCAGCCATAATTCTGACAACAAGCGTTTAGAGCTCAGATGCAAACACACAGAGGAGGTATAGTCACTAGGATTTAATAAAGTACAGTCTTACGACTGTATGTCCACACAACAGAGAATACATCACGCGACAACCCACAAAAACTCTGAACAACACAAGAGACCAGGCTTGGGTTAATCAAAAACAACAACAGCTAAATCCAAAACATCAAGAACCCTAAAATGGTGACACCAATCATATTATTTAGCTGAAGCTATCTTGTGGATGAAACTTTATCATCCAGCATGCATGCTTCATATCATATGCAATTTTCAGCGAAGCAGTGTCCTCTAGCTAGAGTTACAGATCCATGCCAAGTGAGTTTATGGCCCTTTTGGCCTTCTGCAGGCGAGTCGAGTTAACGTATGGCACATAATTCACTTACAAGAGATTAAGCTGATGGCTGTAAACTTTATCTAGAATGATACTGCGCTTTTAGACCTCTCATTCCCAGAGCGGCCATGTTGTTGACCCCAGCTATACATGGCTATGAATAATATGGAGCAGCTTTAACATCCCAATAGATCATGTTGCCTATCTGTTCAGAGCGCAATGCACATTTGTTTTTTTTTAAGTCTGATTTATGTTTTGTTTTTTTCCCATGAGGGCCTTGTTTGCATCCAATGACGTGATGATAAGTGAAGTTAATGGTGTGGTGTCAAGGGGTATTAAAAAAAAAAAAGGAGAAAAGAGAGAAATAAAGGAAGAAGAGACAGACGGTAGAAGGAAGCTGCTGACGGGTACTATGTCTTAAATTATTTTAATTAGAGTTGATTGGTATTCATACCGCATTACACTGCAGCCATGTTTCTTAAAAACCTTGACAACTCCCAGGCTCTCCATGCTTCCCTCCTTTCACACCAACATACTAATTAATAAATCCTCCTTGAACAGCTATCGGCTTTGATTAGATCTTAATACTTGTCCTTACACCCTGCTGATGGCAAGAACAGCTGATTTAAGCTTAATTCAATTGTCAAAATGTGCTGCAACTTGCACAAAATTTTTTAAGATTTCATAAGTTGGCTGTCAAACTTTAGCTTGGAAGCAGCGGGAATAGCAAACAGTTTTACTCTTTTTTAAGATTGAAAAATGCAGCAAGAGACAACGCTGTTAATGAATGCAGGTTAAACAGGGGGGAAAAGATATGCAAATATGTGCCGTTTAACTAATGAAGCAGAAGACAAAATCTAATTGTCTGACGAAGCATTAAAGAAGTCATTAAGATGTTGTGGCGTGAAACGTATAAGGTCTTGCTTGACCCCGGACAACAGCGAAAATTAGGAAAGGCAGGCATGAGGATGGAAGGAAGATGGGGGGAAAGGATGAAAAAGATGGAAAGAATGAATGAAGGAAACAAAGAAGCAAATAAAGAAGGAAAATATAGCCGCAAGCGGCGATTTGCGGGTTCATACCTTTTTTCCCAATATCACCATCAAAATTATTTCACACATACGGTTCAACATTGTTATTAAACACATCCTGCAAGTTTTGTAACAACTGGACAACAATTTTCTGATCTATAGCTTGATTTGTATAATTCCACGTTCCAGTTACGATGCATTTATAGTGCCCCCTAGTGGTAAATTTGAATGAAACTTTCAGGGCATGTTTCATTTACTTATGAGGACATATCCTGAGAGATTTGTGATTGGAGAATGAATATGGGATTTATAGTGTAATTTGTGTAATGCTAAGCACCTTTCTTGCGCTTATAGCGCCCCCCTAGTAACAAATGTACATCAAACTGTTCAGGTATATCTGGGGCACCTATCTGAACATATCCTGTGAGTTTTGTGATGATCGATTGGTTGCTGATTTATGTTCATTCATGTCCAGAGCCGCGCCCCTTTCAAAGTTCATTGGTCCATATCTTGAAAAGTAATTGAGATATCGACATGCTTTATACAACTTTTAATAAGATTGATCCAATGATGATTCACTGAAAATTTGGTGGCAATCGGAGCTACAGTCTAGGAGATGTCAAAAATGTTATTTTCAAAAAATTCTAAATGGCGGAAAGATTTTATAGGCGGACCTTAATAGTCCCAGAGGCTTTTTTGTAGAGCACATTGAGCTTCACCTGTATGAGAAATTTTAAGTCAATCGGACTTATGGTGTAAGGGGCGTGGCCTTTCATAGTTTGCATTTTTAAGCCTTAATTATAGCGCCACCATGTGGCTGACTGGTTTCAAACTTCTATGGAAGCTGATGCACACCATTTCCAGTTATTCCCCCAAGTTTCATGTTTCTAGCTCATTCCAGCTCACAGGAACTTGAGCCGGCGCAGCAGACAACAAATAAAAATAACTAAAACACACAAAAACAATATGGTACCGCTAACAAGGGAGGGAAGAAGGAAACAAAGAAGGATAGCGAGAAAGGAAGACAGATAGAAGCAAAAATAGAAGCAAAGAAAGAAGTACAGCAAGAAAAAGTGATGAAGAAAGAAAGATGGGGAAAAAGAATGAAAGAAGTAATAAAGAAGGAAAGAACAAAGCAATCATTGAAATAATATTGGAAGAATGGAAGAAAAAAGAAAGAAAGACAAGGAAAGAGGAAATCAAAGAAGGAAGGAAGGAAAGAAGGAGAGAATCAACAAAATAAAGAGATAAAATCAGAAAGAAAGAAAACAGAGAAGAAACAAAGCAAAGGAAAGATGTGGAGTATACACACAGCCTTATCCCCATCTTCATGAGAGGACATAATATTCATTCTCTGTCTGTCTGCCAGTAGATCATCTGTTTTTGTTTGTGTAGCAGAGTTTCTTCACAGCAGTGATACTTAATGGGACGTGTGATTTCTCACTGTTGGGTCACCCTCCTCTCTGACAACAGTAGCAGTAAATTTTCACGTGACAGAATCCCACAGGATGACGGCCAAAGAGCCCCAAAGCTTGAGTCTTGGGGTGAGACTAAATTTCTAATGGTGGGTCCTCTGACTGACAAAAATGAAGAGCTCCCTGCTTCACAGGGTTTCGTCTCACTGGGTGGGTTTTCATTATGTGACTTTGTGAAAATCACAACAGAAGCCTGAGATGCATGTTGAGAGAAGCCCCGAAGGTAAACATTTTTTCTGAAGTCAGATGAGAAATGGAGTCTTGTTTCAGAGGTCCCCTTGTGTCTCGACAACACAAGTTTAATCAATTAATAAAACACTTAATTACAAATGTCATGATAGGATTCTTTGCGAAACAGCCCACATGGCCCATGCTGGGTCCTCAACTTAACTTAAAGCTGTACCTATGAATATTTATTATATTAACAATGGATCTGATGATAATGAATAATGTGAAATGGGTCGATTGTAATGACAAACCCACTGAGTCCAACTCTGCAGTTTCCCTGAGCTCTACAGAGCATGTTTCAGCTAGTTTGTTCTTTCTAATAGCCCACAACTCTACTGTTTTGGTCTCACCTCTCTCATCAACCTTTCCAGCAACAAAAGCAAGAGGTTTGTAGTGAAAAAAACTTGAATAAACAAAAAGGATTTTCATTATGTGAATTTGCCAGCATCGAACTGCTAATAGACAAAGGTGGCAACACAAAGCTAGCACCTAGCAAATGAAGTAGTAGAGCATTTACCAGATAAAGAGACGGATGTTTTTCTCAAGAGATGGTAGAGACCAAACTAGAGCTAAAAGGAGAG
>NC_060155.1:11212595-11384347 GCF_021292245.1 Micropterus dolomieu | reverse complement strand
CGCCCCTTTCAAAGTTCATTGGTCCATATCTTGAAAAGTAATTGAGATATCGACATGCTTTATACAACTTTTAATAAGATTGATCCAATGATGATTCACTGAAAATTTGGTGGCAATCGGAGCTACAGTCTAGGAGATGTCAAAAATGTTATTTTCAAAAAATTCTAAATGGCGGAAAGATTTTATAGGCGGACCTTAATAGTCCCAGAGGCTTTTTTGTAGAGCACATTGAGCTTCACCTGTATGAGAAATTTTAAGTCAATCGGACTTATGGTGTAAGGGGCGTGGCCTTTCATAGTTTGCATTTTTAAGCCTTAATTATAGCGCCACCATGTGGCTGACTGGTTTCAAACTTCTATGGAAGCTGATGCACACCATTTCCAGTTATTCCCCCAAGTTTCATGTTTCTAGCTCATTCCAGCTCACAGGAACTTGAGCCGGCGCAGCAGACAACAAATAAAAATAACTAAAACACACAAAAACAATATGGTACCGCTAACAAGGGAGGGAAGAAGGAAACAAAGAAGGATAGCGAGAAAGGAAGACAGATAGAAGCAAAAATAGAAGCAAAGAAAGAAGTACAGCAAGAAAAAGTGATGAAGAAAGAAAGATGGGGAAAAAGAATGAAAGAAGTAATAAAGAAGGAAAGAACAAAGCAATCATTGAAATAATATTGGAAGAATGGAAGAAAAAAGAAAGAAAGACAAGGAAAGAGGAAATCAAAGAAGGAAGGAAGGAAAGAAGGAGAGAATCAACAAAATAAAGAGATAAAATCAGAAAGAAAGAAAACAGAGAAGAAACAAAGCAAAGGAAAGATGTGGAGTATACACACAGCCTTATCCCCATCTTCATGAGAGGACATAATATTCATTCTCTGTCTGTCTGCCAGTAGATCATCTGTTTTTGTTTGTGTAGCAGAGTTTCTTCACAGCAGTGATACTTAATGGGACGTGTGATTTCTCACTGTTGGGTCACCCTCCTCTCTGACAACAGTAGCAGTAAATTTTCACGTGACAGAATCCCACAGGATGACGGCCAAAGAGCCCCAAAGCTTGAGTCTTGGGGTGAGACTAAATTTCTAATGGTGGGTCCTCTGACTGACAAAAATGAAGAGCTCCCTGCTTCACAGGGTTTCGTCTCACTGGGTGGGTTTTCATTATGTGACTTTGTGAAAATCACAACAGAAGCCTGAGATGCATGTTGAGAGAAGCCCCGAAGGTAAACATTTTTTCTGAAGTCAGATGAGAAATGGAGTCTTGTTTCAGAGGTCCCCTTGTGTCTCGACAACACAAGTTTAATCAATTAATAAAACACTTAATTACAAATGTCATGATAGGATTCTTTGCGAAACAGCCCACATGGCCCATGCTGGGTCCTCAACTTAACTTAAAGCTGTACCTATGAATATTTATTATATTAACAATGGATCTGATGATAATGAATAATGTGAAATGGGTCGATTGTAATGACAAACCCACTGAGTCCAACTCTGCAGTTTCCCTGAGCTCTACAGAGCATGTTTCAGCTAGTTTGTTCTTTCTAATAGCCCACAACTCTACTGTTTTGGTCTCACCTCTCTCATCAACCTTTCCAGCAACAAAAGCAAGAGGTTTGTAGTGAAAAAAACTTGAATAAACAAAAAGGATTTTCATTATGTGAATTTGCCAGCATCGAACTGCTAATAGACAAAGGTGGCAACACAAAGCTAGCACCTAGCAAATGAAGTAGTAGAGCATTTACCAGATAAAGAGACGGATGTTTTTCTCAAGAGATGGTAGAGACCAAACTAGAGCTAAAAGGAGAGTGAATATTGGACTTGTGTGTGTTAATAGGCAACTGTTTTTTAACACGTTTGCCATATTGACTTACAATGTAGAGTGATGCTATTAGTGGGCATCAGAAAAACCAAACAACAAGCTAACAGACACACAAAACTTGACATGTCATTGTTTTTTAAAGTTTTTATGTGTTAACAGACAGTTGTTCATTTAACATTCAGAAGACTCAGAGCAACTTTAGCATCTATTTGGAGTCTCTTGCTGTCTAAGAATGTAATCATAATTTTATATAATACTTATGATAATGATAAAATATAGCAATATTCACTATCCTAGCCCTGTTTCTGCAGCTAGTCGCTGACTTTGTCAGCTGTTTGATTCTGGGCAAGGAGCATACGGTTGATTTATCTGTGCTTGTTTCCTCAAAACAGTTGTATGGCTCGGACTCAGCCACAGAGTAAATCTATGTGCTGCTAAACCATAACAATGAGCTGAAAGAAGCTAGTAAGCTAGAGCTGTGGTGAACTTGAGAGTCAGGTGCTGATTCTCTGTGGGCTCATTGCTGTGAGCAAGCCCTCATTTGATTTTAATGTAAAAGTATTCATCAGTGGAGCTTTAGGCATACTCACTAGGCAATCCGTACTGTGCCCGAGCACTTTTAACCCCCAAAGTTTGACCAGTGTAATCGCTCTGTGGTTAAGCTGGACTCCGGCACTTGTAGTGTGATTGCTAACCGTGCCCGAGCATGGAACTCGGACATAAATGCAACTGTGCCGTGTGAGAGGGAGCGCTTTTTTTTTCCAAAAGAGTGCAACCCAGCTGTGATCTAACATTAACATAGCTATCCTTATTAGTTAGGCTCTTTACATGCTTGCTGAGAACTTTCTTAAAGGTGGATCTCCATATTGACAGCTTTATGTTATGTGCAGCTGTGTGTTCATGAAAGAGAGAGGGCCTAGTAAAAAAAAAATCAATATGTGGCGGTCAGCATTGGTACTGTGGCGGGTCGCCAGAATCAATGTATGGGAAACACTGGAGTGATGGCGTGCTCCGGCTCGGATTGTTTAGTCGCAGTGTGAGCGCAGGCCAGCGGGGAGGGGGGAGGGGGGGCAGTCATGCTCGGGCACAGTACAAGGCAACCGGGCTTAGTGTGAGTGCGCCCTCAAGAGTTAACCCATAACCAATAGCACCTCTGTGAACTGAGTTTCAAAATATCTACAGTGATCTGAGGGGACAATTTTTGGGATGCTCCTTGTGGTTACAAGAAAATCTGTGTGTCTTCAAGAAACGCCGACTTCATTCCACGGTGGCTTTCACTCCCAGTAAAAAAATGTCAGGGGAAAAAAAAAAGATTTCATTATTAGTTTGTTTGTAATTCTAAACAGAGGATGTTTCCAGATCTTTGCAGCAAGATTGGCGAATAACTCATTCAACACCCACACGGGCCAAGTAATAAAAGTATGGGGAAACTGGAGAAGACTCTGTCCGTATTAGGGGGAGGCAGATGGTGTCCCATATTGGTCCTGATGGGAAATGGGGAAGGATGAGTCATCTGAATGTATCGAGCTGTAGGTTTGAGGGACATGCAGCATGTAACCAAGCCTTCATGTTTTGTTTTGTGTGTCTTACCTGACATGAAAAGGAGGTGGAAACAGGAGAGGGGGAAAATTCTGTCCGCTGCGGGAGAGAAAAAAGTTGTGATATAAAAGTGACAGAGGTTATAGAAGTTTCAGGCACATCATTGCATGAGGATTTTCATTACCGTTTCCCATCTACAATAAGATGGCATTTGTGTGGAATTTAAGTCTTTAGCTACATCGTTACATGTATGTGGAGGATATTGTAGTTTCTAGGATACTTCTTTTGTATGTCCCTTCCAAGATTACCGAAACATAATAACAAAGGGCTGCTTGACATAAACTTGCAGAGTCTGCTTATTTGCACAATATTTGCTAATGTGTGTGTTAAAAGTGATGGAGGAATTATCACAAGATTTGTTTTCTTGCTGTGTGTCTTCACCATTAATCAGCTGAATGTTTAGGGGAAATGTAATCACCAACAATTATGATAATCAAATGGACCATTTAAGTAATTTGTTAAGCAAAAAGGGCAAATATTTGCTGATTCCATCTTCACAATTTGCAGGATTTGCGTCTTTGTTCTGTTTTATATTATTGTAAATTGAACATCTTTGGGGTCTGGAATACTGGTGGGACAAAAAATGCTATTCGATGCAGTCACCTGGGGCTCTAGGAAATTGTAATGGGGATTTTTTGCTAATTTCTGAACAATAATCGAACAAATAATTGATAGAATCATCAATAATGAAAGTCTTGGCAGCGCTACATGAATGCTTTGTCTACAGTAGAAGACCACAGCTTCAAGATGGATTTAAAACAATCTGTTTCCGTCAAGCTTTGTGAAAATTGTCTCGTTTTATGTGCTAAATATTCTACCTCAGCCAAGCAGGAAAACCTTTTCTGCAATATTTGAAATTGTTTTGATTTCTGGCATTTAGCTTTTTTAGTGCCCAAATTAGAAGTATGCATCAAAGAAGGGGGATCAAACATAATAATGAGAATTTGTGCAAAATGTCATTTCCAGAAACCTATAAGGACATTTCTTTTATCCTTGGCCCCAGTTGGTTACTTTTTCTGAAATGTTCTGCTATCGAGTCCTTCCCCAGTGGTTGTAATGCTGTCAGTTTCTTTCTTTCTCTCAAATTGCTTTCAATTTCTTAAATTCAAGCTTGTTTATAATGAAACTAGTGGCTACATGACCTGCATTCCCTTTGTGGATATTTAATACGTTTTTATTGTGGATTCATGTTTGTATTTTATTGACAATTGTAAGTTCAGTGTTAGAAACGCCTCAGTGCTGCTTGGAGGGCGATGTCTAATACTGAAACAAAGGTGGTTTGGAGTAATGTAGTTTCTAGCTGGGAGTGTTCGTTTGTGTGTATTGCCCTTGATGATGGAGAGGTTAGATGTGATGAGGCACGCTATGGCTGTGATGCCTGAAAGAGAGAGAGGGAGACTCCTCTCCCTCTGGAGAGCGACCCTCTTTTGGTTTTTTACACCATCACACAGGTTTTTGTCACAGACAGAGCCCCATATGTCTGTGAGAGCAGGTCTGGCACAGCAGGTCAAAGCAACAAGCCACAGCAACCATCTGGCCCCATATTTGTCAAACTGTCAGGTGGGTTTGATTCTCTGCCCTTCACCTCCCCGCTGCCCTTCTTTGACATGCCAGTCTATGCTTGTAAGGTGGCAGATCCTAAGTACAGTATCTGTGTGGATGTGTGTGCATTTTCTGTAGGAGTGTGCTTTTTCTCTGAGTGACACATGCCGGCCCAGTCCCACAGGGTAGCTCTAACCTTTTTTGTCATTTCTCTTGGCAGCTACTCTGTTATTATCATCATCGTCGTCTCTCTCTCTCTCTCACGGTCTCCATTTATTTTCTGTATGTCAATCTTTTGTTCTGTCTGTCTTTCTTACAGTTTCTGGTCTCTGACCCTCTTCTGTTTGGCTTATGCTGTCATGTTGATCTAGTCCAATGCTAGTCACTCCTCTCTCTCTCTCTCTCTCTCTCTCTCTCTCTCTGACTCATGGTTGTCATGTCAGGATGCTGCTAACTGTAACTCTGGTTTGTCACTCTCTGGTCCAACACCACACAGTATTCTATCTGTATCGTTTACTGCCTGTGTGTCTGCTACTTACAAAATAAATTCTGGGTTTCCACATGTTGTCCAAGTTTGCAGCCTATTTTCTTTACTTGGTCCCGCAAAGGAAATTCATGCTAACATGCTAAAATGAGCTTAAATATAGAGGCACTTAATAAAAAAGATAGTCAGAAGCCATAATTGCCATTGGGCCGATCATTACACAGGGTCATTTCTAGCAGAGATCCCACCGTTTCTTAAGATACCAAATAGTAAGGCGTCTAGAGTGAGTGAAATGACATCTAGAGTTTTTCCATTTGATCGAGTGTCTTGGGTTTGAACATTACAGTAAAGGAGAGCTGGATCAAGTTCATAAAGAATATATATGTGATATAGGGGTGGGTGATATGGATAAAATGGTCTTACATGATTTATGCAATTTTATATATCAATATTTATGTTGTGGTTTAATAAATCTTATGGGAAGCAGTCCAGTTGGCAGTCTCTAATCTCTCGTCTCTCAGGTGATGCTATCATACAGAGTGCAATGATATGACTTTTCCTAAGTTACCTAGTGCCATTGGGTGGTTGATATAATTTTGATAGATTTATGTATTGATCTACAGCACAAATGAATGTGCTATGACATACGTTGGCTACACAGTACAATACTTCTTCATGGGAACAGTTGGTCTTGAATTTGTTGACAGTAACAAAAAAATATCAAAACAACCTCTTATCCTGTAAGTAATACATTGTGTTAAGAACTTATTTGACTTTTTCTTTGTTCAACATTTTGACACAAAATGTGATGTAGTGTTTATTTATATTTGATTATGTAGTACAATGCTGTATATTGCAGGTAGTGGTGGGGATCTGTACAGTTGTTTGATGTTGTTGCATGGAATGGGACTTTTATACTTGGAATCAAATGTATTCATTAATGCATTTATTTTTTTTCTACTGGTTTGAGTCTGTGGATTAAGGGCTTCCCAGTAAATCATACTGTATGCTGAGATATTAATTCACAGTTTTATTTCAGCTCTGGTCTCTTGAGACTATTTGGCCTTTCCAGTGAACCTTTCGAATCGGTAAAAGTTTTAATAAGGAATAAAACCATTACACACACCGAAAGTGTCAGTTAATCATATAGAGAGCAGAATAATTGTGATTTCCCTCACTTATTTTGCACTTAAATGTTAATAAGTTCTTTTTCAACATTTTTAATTCAGCAATAAACACTCCGCACAATAACCCAGATGTAAAATACACAGTGGACTGTTTATTTCCATGCGGGCTTCTCAGTCCAGATCCCTGCAATAAAAGAAAGTTACTATACAGTTAGTATTGGAATGCTGTCATGTACTTATTTACTCACAACAAATTACTTGCTTCATTGTTTCAGCATAGCAGAGTAGCATATTTTCACCAGCTGTTGTCTTGATGATGTCCTGGTCTGCGTCTATCGACTACACAGTGCAGAAAAATGGTAATTGAATTGCCCGTTGTGGCCCGGCCTTTTGCTTTATTTGGGAGCTCCTCTGTGTCCGGACTGCCAGAAAGTCATTACAGCAAATTAGTTATTTTGACCCCACGCCAACTCTTTGTGTTCTGTGCCAGGCTCTCATAAAGCAGGAGACGCGCTGCTGCGAGTATGACTGAAGACTGTAAGGTTATGAATTAGATATACATAGCTTGGCGTGTGTTTGTGTGTGCATGGTTGACTGCAGTATCTAATCAAGCTTTGATGAGCCTCCTGTTTCCCAGGTGGCGATGAAATGAAGGGATCATCATCTTTTATTAACAGCGCATGGCCAAGTGCATTTAATCACAAATGCTCATACAGGCTCTAATAAACATGATAACTGTCTTTCTCGTTTATGTACTTTTCAACTACTGATTGACTGATTGCTTAGTTACTGTTGCTGTCCTGCTATGACAGACACAGTATGTGTGGCTTTAGTTGACAGAGGCGCACACACACATCACAAAACACATATATGTGAGTTTTGCGTCATTTACTTTGCTCTCCAATTTTACATCTGTTGCAAATTGAATTGTCATTAAAAAAACAACTTTTACAGTCTGTGAGAGATGAATGAGGCTTATGCCACTGAATGTATTCTGGGTTTTGCCAAAACACTAATAACCTACTGTCCATCTATCCATCTAGATTGATTTTATTTTAGTTTCTTTTGTTTTGTAGGTTTGTAAATTAATGGAATTTAATTTGTAATGCTCACAGCATCTTTTCCGAATCAGTGTCCAATACAACAGAGCTAAGTAGATAATCCACAGAATTAACTGTCTACCATTTTCATGGGAATATTTTCTACTGAAGAAAACTAATCTGTATCCGCATAAACTAATGTGGTTGGTTAATAATGTGCTCCTTGACCTTGGAAGTAACACTCGGTTACCACTGTAAGAAGTAAGCTAGTTAGGTTGAGGTGGTTGAAGCTGCAGCTTAGGTTAGAGCAGATAAACACACTGTTTAATCCACTTTATACACTTCTTCTCTCCTCTGTTTTTGCTTTTGAAAGAAAAGACACCAGTCTCCACACTCTTTAAAGCTGAGTATCACCCCTACTGCAGCCTCATGCACACCTCTTAAACATGTGGAGAAATCCTAAGGAAGGAATGCTATCCTTACGACTGCTAAGCTATGAATCGGACAATTGGTGTTTGGGGGGGCGGTCAGTTCCTTTTTTCTTCCTTACACATATGCGTGCACACAGGAAGCCATGCACACACTTGCACACATTCAACTCAATCTCCATTAAATGAGATAAGGTGAAATCTCTCTACCTCTCCTGTGGTCTCTCTTTCCCTGCACTGACTGACCGGCTAAATGATAGGATGAGAGGCCCCACCTACGTCTATCTGCAGGAGGCTGATAAATCCTGTCACACACAAACTCTGCACACACACACACACACACACGGGCACTCAAAATTTGTGCACGGACATACACACATCACATTCAAATACACACACAAACCCGCTGTCTGGTGACAATCATTCAGGCAGAGCGCTGGCTGGACCTCAATCCATCTCCATGGCAACAGTTCAAGTGTGTGTGTGTGTGTGTGTGTGTGTGTACAGTGACCAGACATGGGAGAAAGTTATATGATGGTCTTTATAGGCACACACACTCGCGCGCGCGCGCACACACACACACACACACACACACACACACACACACACACACACACACACACACACTCACAGCGGGAGAGGCAATGGATTTATCTGGTGATACTCCGATATGGCTGATAGGGTTAATTGGTTTTCAGAGGGCATGTAGAGACTGACACTGACCAGATTACTGCAGAGACACCAAGGAAGCACTGCCAGAGACAGAGCAAGAAGCATGAGAGGAGCAGAGCGAAAATAAATGGAAGTGATGATGTGAGAGCAGGAAGTGTAGGGAGGAGGGGAGGTGGAAGAAGATTTACCTTTTACCTTTTGTGTCAAAGAGAAGTTATGGAGTGAGTAGAGGAGTCAAGGATGAGATTTATGAGGGAAGTTTAAGGTCAAAAAGAGGGTCAGTTAAATTTGATAGAGCAAATGTTTATTTCCTTAATTTCTTTCTTTGTTTTTGTGTCACTGGAGGCCTTTTAAACTAATTTCCCTCCTCTTAATTCAACACCATAATCTCACTCTATATTGATTTGAGTTTGGACACAAAGGGTTGCATGGTGGCAGCACATGTGTCATAAACATAAATGTCAGTGCAGAAATGCCAAACATATATCTGAGGTAGTTCCTGAGGTACAGCCTTACCTCAAGTCCATTTAGTGGTTGTTCTGGACCTTTTGATCAGATCACATTATCCTGTGCATGACCTTTTTCCCAGATCCTGTGGATTTGTAGGTGCATATCAGATCATGACTGAAAGCTCCAGAACAGCTACTAAATGGCCCTTGAGGTGAGATTGTTTTGCTGTGCCCAGAGGTGCCCTGGTGGGAGTCCAGCTGGGGAAGTTTGTTGAGGTGTCGTTCCCAATCTCACTCTTCCCTAGATTAAAAAAATAAACCTGGTGTTTGAAACTTGTTTGAAGTCATTTAGAAACAGCAATGCCATTACATAATTCGTCCTACAGAGAGCACTGACAGGTTTGCAAATTTAAGGGATCCATATCAAAAACATTTGCTTATGTTATGTTAAAAACATAAATGTAAAAAATGTAAAATCAGATAATATTTCCTGATCAGATTATTTATTGGTATGCGTCTCAAAAATCCAGTAATTATCACAATAACCGTTGAGATATGACAATGTGTCGAAAAAGCAGAATGTCCCAGTAGTCATTTACAGTTTCCTTCTTCTCTCTCTTGATACAAAAAACAATATGTGGCACCACACATACAGTCAGACGGGTTGCAAATGATTAAACGTGCAATACTGAGACAGGAGAATAAAATAAATAAATTGAGTTTCGTTAACTTTAATTGCCATTACAACGGACATGAAGAACTTGCCTTAGTTTCTTAAAACAGAAAAGGGAGAAGATAAAATGTTCCAGATAAGTTAATTTAATTAATAAATCTACATCATCTCAGTGATATTACTTTACTTACATACTTAATATGTAACCTTACATACTTAATATGTAACCTTACATACTTAATATGTAACCTTACATACTTAATATGTAACCTTACATACTTATGCATATATAACCTCCAGAAAATTCATTGTTACTGATATGACAAGGCTTTTAGTCTCCTAAAACTAATAACTGTTCTTAAACTTTCAAACAAAATACCACTTATAATGGCAGAAGGGACTCCGTTGAGGGGGAGCATTAAGGGTAGGTCAATGAGGGCATGATAAATGACAGTTAGAATGCTGAGTACGAGTGGAAACAGCTCCAATAGTGCTTTTAGTGTGGGTGGGTTTTAGGATCAGTGTTACAGTCCACAACAGGGCTACATAACAAGAACGTTAAATTCGGATGATTTTTTCCTTTGAAACATTTCTCTGTTCATAGTGAGATTCATAAAATAAACCCATAGCATGGCTTTAGGCAAGGGCAACTGGAATAAGATCGTAGAAGACATTTCGCCCCTTATCCAAAGGGCTTCTTCAGTTCTGAAGTGGCCCTTTGGATGCTTCTTGAGCAACGACTCTTGAGGTGTAAACAACCCTCGAGACGTTAAATGACTCACCACCAGTTAGTCAGAACTGAAGAAGGCTTTTGGACAAACATCTTCAAGTATCAAGTTGAATCCAGTTGCACTTGATTAGCGCTTCTAGATATACCATGACCGTCACTTGACCATAACTGAGAATCATTGCAGCATGTTAGACTCTCATCAGCAATGATTTTCACTTTTTCTGAATTGTGCCAATCTAATTTTGTAATAACTTTCTATTGGGTAGCCCTTCTTCATTGAACGAGAGTGTTGTTTCAGATTTATGTATGCCTCTGTTTCCTGGAACAGGTTTTCCAAACACTACAACCAAAATGTACACATCTTTGACGAGGTTTATACTTCCCATCACATTCAACAGGTGTGTGCAGAGGGATTAACACTCTTCAATCTTTTTGTTTTGTAAGTTTCAAGAGCATATTGAGTCTTCAAGGCTGCTGAGATGTCGGTGGCATTACTATTTCAGATGAATTCTGAAAATATGATGGCAGTTGTTTGTTTTTTACAGTCAGTTTTATCTTCAGGCTTGTTGAGATGGTTAATTATCAATTTCACTGAAGCTGATAACCACCTCCAGATGGTCCAAATCTCACATTTCTTTCAGCGGTGCCCTGCCTCACACACACACTGTTGAACACATTACAGAGAGCTGCCAAAAACCACAACATGGAGCTTTACAACCCCAGTTTCCTGCTGTCAGTCACTGAGCTGCAGCAGTTGAGCAACTGGACACCTTGATGGCAGATGATGAGTGCTCCACATTCAATTACCCCTCCCATATTTTCCAGGGCAGCCAGTGATTCACTCTAGCAGTTTTCCAGTCAGGGTCTGCTTTCCCAGCTGCTGCCAGCACTTTATCTCAGTTATCAACTGCCTTTGATGTATTGGGTCATCTGTGCTGGTGCAACAGTTTATAGGGCTGTACTGATAGTTTGAAGCTTCGTTCAGGGCAAGCAACGTTGACATTTGAATTCTACATCAACATTCACTCGAAAAACTAGATGTGATCAAAATTATACAATTTATAAATGGTACCGCAAAGTAAAATTTTGAAAACAACATTTTCATAAAGGCAGTTTGGTTTTCAATATTTGACTTTGCGGTACCATTTATAAATTGTATAATTTTGATCACATCTAGTTTTTCTTGACGGAGGTTGAATGAACTTACTGTAAGTCCCTTCAGACAAAAGCATCTGCCAAAAGAGTGTAATTTACACACATGCAGTCACATGAACATCAATCTCAGGAGCTTGAGAACCAGATTTTTGATGATATTTTCTCCAGATATCTGTTAGCTTGAAGAGGCAGAGGTGTAATTCCAAGGAACCATATTTGCGACACACACATACTTGTCAGTAAACTCATTTATGCAAGACTGAGACCATATGCATATGCGCACTGCATTATGTACAGCCTGATCAAATTTAATGGAGCAGAAATGTCCTTGAAAGTTAAAAGATGCCTGTGAAATTGCAAATGAGGATCCAAAATGGCCCTCTGCTAAATTGGAGAACCTTTCTGCATTTCAACCTGTCAATATGTAATTTGTTGATTTGTGAAATATTCATACGTGAACGGTTTTGCTATCCCCTTTGGGCCTCTGTAGGGAAATTGTGGCTGAGCAGTTTTTCCAATGCTATGTGGGTGAGAAAAAATGGAGATGGATTTTGGTCAGAAAAACACAGCTTAAAGCAGGAAGGGGGGGGGACTTCCAAATGCAGCCGGCAGCAGGGGAAAATGCAGAGTCCACAGAAAACACTGTGTCAAAATAAACAAGCAATATTGAAAAACAACTCAACAGTGTAGTGGTGGGATATGATTTTAACACGTAACAAATTGCACCTTAAAATCTCATCAAGGCTTTGCGTACCCACACTAGGTTTAAGCAATATTGCGGTATATACCATGCAACGGTAGAAATGTGTTCATATGTAGAGATTTGGCAATACCGCTTCCACCGCGGGAGCTATCCCTTCGTGTCTCTGCTACATAGGGTTAGGGGTAATGACGTGACTTGAGAGCGACACTTGGTGGCGGTAATGCACCTCTAAGCAGGATTTCCAACCACCGCAGAAGAAAACATGGAGAAGGGAGTGAAACTGTAAATACAGAGCAGGAGGAGATGTTTTTGTTTTTGTATCGCTGTTCCAAATAAAAGAAAATAGTCAAATGTGATGAGGTAGGGTATAGTTATTTTGAAACCATTTCTTAATTGAATTTTTTTGGGGGGCCATATCACCCACCCTTAACCCACACTGCTTTAAATGGCCTCTCCAATAATGGGTCAGTTTACCTCACATCCTGTAAGTGATGTGAACTTGCTTTAGGCAGGAAGTGATTAGAAAAGATGTAGAGAGCCATAAAGCAGAGCTGCTGGAAGGTTCACACACAGACAGCCAATCACCCCAATGATGCTTAACAGAGTTAGGAGCAGAAAAAGAGGGCATAGTTTTGGGAAAGATGTATTAGTTAATCTGCAGGGAGCTACACATCAGATAATGTCTTTCTTTCTCCTGTCTCCTGAACTCTCTGACTCTTTGCTTGATTTTATTTCTCATTCTGTCTCTCAAGCACATAAAGAAATGCATATTTGGTCAACAAAATTTTAATTATTTAATTATCAGGTGACATTATAACAAGTCCTTCAAATTAAATGTCAAAATTCATTGTTTGTCCATGCCTTCTGGAAGGACACAGTGTTTTGTTCTGATGACAGGACATCATTTATTTGTGCCTTCCAAAACCATTACACATTTTATGATGTGGCAACTCTCTGGTAAAATTTGGTTAGGTTAAGAGACATAAGCGACTTGGTTATATTTAGGGAAACATTGTGGTTTAGGTTAAAATTACTGCTTTGTTGAGGTTAGGGGACCACCATCATCATCATAGTATAATGAACACTTGGTTAAGACTCGGGAATGAAACCAATTTTGTCATTTGAACGTATATCGTTTTGAGGAATTTGGTGAAACAGACTTTTTTTCTTGAGAGATTTGATAATATTATGTCTTCTGGAAAACTGAGAATGATGTTGTTGCTAATTTCACTGATTACGTTATGTCCAGTAGCTTGTTGCATAACCTTTTGACACTTTTTAAGCAAAGTGAAAGTATGAGAAATATTTGAGATATAATTCAAAATATGATTATATTAAGCAAAGGTGCCAGGTACTTTAAGAGTTTAAATCATTTAAATTTTTCACTAAATCTCATCTGTTTATTTACATATTTCCTTCCAATTCCCAAGAATCACTGAATATTGTATTATATATATATATTAATATATTAATACTTCTGTTTTTGAAGATGTATTTCACTGTTTTTGTTCGAAAGTATCAGCTGGTGATCTTGCTTTCCTTAGTTTCTGAACTGAGATCAGTCATACTGTATGTTGCTTTCCTAACCCCATATGATGTTGTTCCAACTTACTGAACCAACTGTGATCAACAACAGCCAGAAGACCACTTTAGCTAGATATGTGGAGCCCCAGTGGATTTGTGACAATAGATTTTTCTGTTACCTGCACAGGGGATTATGCTCTCGAATCTCAGGTATTAGTAGGCTTACCAAGGGGATTACACATTGTACTTGATTTGGTCCGAATAGATAATGCACCGGTATGGAAGTGTACCTCCGAAAAAATAAAATAATTATCTCAGAGATGTTCTGTGCTGAAAGTGGGTGGTTTTCCCTAATGGCCAAGGAATATGTGACTGCAGCAATTGAGTAACAGTGGTGAATTGTTCTGCTGCATACTGTAGATACCGAGGCATTCATCCAACTGGGATGTCCTTTTTTCATGATATGAGGAATGAAGCCCCAGTCTCATTTACATAAACAAATGTAATCTTGTCGTGTGGGGCCCCTCACATCTTGGAGATTTTGAATAAGGACTTTAAAAGTCAAAATGACAGTCATAACAACTCAAAAAGCTAAATTTCCAGTGTATATACTGTACATTTATTTGTAGCTCACTATTGTAACTGTAACTGTATATCAGGAAAGGTAACTTACACTTATTACTATTAATGAATGAATAACATTTTTATTGTGTCCTGCCTGCAATTACTTAGAAGACACCTCAAAATCATATAATCCAACAACAGCACTACAGAAAGTCCAATAATAAAGAGCAATTTGAAAAGTTTGATTATCAGACCTTGTCTGTAATAACATTATGTTTGACTCTTGCAAGTATTCATCAACTTCTAGATGATGAATAGTTGTCATGCTTTTTAATGTTCTAATGTCCAAACCTTCTTGACATATTTCCTTATTAAGCTGTGTGAAATGTAGTTTCTTTATACAATAGATTTGATTTAATCAAATACTCATAAAACATAACAGTCTTTGGTATTAGTTAATTGTGTTTTCCATTCCTGGAAATGGAACAATTCATATATTTACATGTGGCATAGGTCTCAAGTAATGAACACTTTCAATCTACAGATTATTTTCTGTTTAGTTGATAAATTGTTTTGTCTATAAAATGTGAGAAAATGCTGAAAAATACTAATAACACATTTCCTAGCACTCAAGTTGAAGATTGCTTGTTTCGGCCGACCAACAATCCAAAACTCAAAAATTTACTGTCACATAAGGTATGGAAAAAGACACTAATCCTCACATTTGAGAAACTGGAATAAAGGAATGTTTACCAGTTTTTTTTTTTGTTTGTTTTTCTTTTTGCTTGCTCACTAAAGTGTTTATTTATTATCAAAATACTTAATTTTCTGTCAATAAACTAATCATTAATTGACTAATCTTTTAGCTCAAATGTGAAGGTTATACTTTTACCATCTGTTGACTCTTTTTGTAACTAAATTCAGTCTTTTTATGTCCTTATTCAACAATGGGGCAGCTGTAGTTGCTGAACTGAACTAGAGCTTGACTTGTTGCACTGGCTGATGCTTGCCCTTGCTCAGGGATTTGAGGGCATTTGTGCTCAAATAAATGGACTAGTTGTACAGTAAGTGAATAAAAGCGTTTCCTGAGGGAAAATTGTCCTGATGACTCGGCCTGTTAATGCATGTACCAGGTACTGACAGTACAAAGGGTTTGAATTTTTATCTTACTCGTGGAGAGTACATCTCTGTCTCTGTCTGCTTCCGGTTATTCAGGCTGCATGCACTTCTCATGAAAAGTAGAATAAATTCAGAGAGTGTTCGATGAGGGTGGGCTGTCAACATGTGTCAGAAAAGTATCTGCCAAAGAGTGTCAGGTTGCGCAGTAGCTTCACTTCTTGCTTGCTGACCTCCCTGCAGCTTGACAAGAACTTGGATTTTACCAAGCTGAGCTTTTGGACTCTAGAAAGAGACATACAGTGCCTTGTACATTATTGAATTTATAACTGTTATATATATTAACTGGGACTATTTTATGTTGCTGTGCTGCTGAACCTGGGCCATGCGAGACTGGAAAACAGATGCATTTCACTGCAGCATTCCTCTCTCTTTGGGTTAACACACACATAATTTCATAGTGCATGAAGCAGAGATAAATACAGCCTACTGAGGACACTAAATATTGATTAGAGGTGGGTAGTGACAAGCACTATAGATTCCGTTACATTATGTCACTTTTTGACTAAATTGTACTTGTTGGAGTAACAACAGGGAAGGGGCTCATACAAGACATAACATCCTGTTGTAGAATTTATTTGATCCCTGATCAGTTTAATCAATGAATGAACTATGCTGACGAGAGAGCATTGATATGTATGGGTGTGAGAGCATGTCATTCATGTGTTTGTGTTTGTTTATGGATGGCTGTGAGCTGAACTGTAAATTGTTGAATTTAAAGTGCGTGGTGTTCTTCTGGGAATTTTGGCAGTGACAATACCAAAACACCTCTGGCTGTTATTTGCATGTAGCCCAGGAAAACCAAGACAAATTGCAATCTGATTTGTGACCTTGTCAACGAAGATGTGTGCATTAATATGTGTAAATGAAAGTGTATTAAATCTCATCTGGATTTTAACCTGATCAGAGCTTGTGGAGCTTCTATCTATAACTTCAGTTCAGGCTTCACTCTCACCAGCTGTTTCTGCACCTCCCCCTTCACAGAATCATTCAAAAATTGTAAAAATATTTAGTGCTCTGCTCGTGCTACGTTCTTATGTGGGTGCTCTGAAAAAAAAAACATATTCTTTGATTTTGAAACGGTAGCCTTTTGTTGTTGTTATTTAACCTTTCTGATGCTATTGCATGGTTCAGTCTATCATCATCAACATCATATGCACTAAATTGAGAATCACGTCGTCCTGGCCCTGGGACTGTTAGTGCATACTTCTCATTTTGTTCAAAACTGTGGGTCTTAACTCTTGCATTACCCTTCATTAGTAGACTTATCTAGACATAACATAAAAATGCCTGCACACTTGGGTGTGAGAGGAAGTCCTATGCACCGCTATCAGGCGTACCATAGCAACGAGACAGTTTCCTTCTATCTAATTTACATCACCCTGTCTTATTGTCTTGTAGTCCAACCTGTAATATTTACCTCCCACTTGAATTTATTCTCAAAAATACGTAACAAAGCTCCTCACATATCTGCTTAATACACATATTTAGTTTCCAATTACAGGATGATTCTGCATTTTACGGGACAGTTGGCAACCCTAGACATAACAAACATTTACCTTACCTATTCATTTCATATATTGCATTATTCTGATTCAACAGAAGTAAACAGATACCACAAAAAATGCTTGAAAAATACTGGAATTTGTCTCAGAGTCTCAGAAGCAGATGTTTTTCACTGTTTCAGGCAACATGAGATCAACAAACACAAACGTTCGTACTGGCTTAATCCAGAGAAAAAGCACCTTTGATGTGAGCCTGACCTCCTTTGGCTTGGTCTGACTCATTTCCTCTTTCTTTATGGTAACATTGGCTGTAGCGATTAAGCATCCAGTTGTTGTTACCGTAGGCTACATAAACCACTTCATAATTGCAGTTTGCTTCTACACCACTCTAAGCCACATTAATTGTGTTGAAGTATAATGAAAATATCATGTTTTATATATTTTGGCAGTATTAATTATCTCTGTATCATTTAGTGCCCTTTAACTTGTATTACTCTGCATTTTACCTTACAGGTTGGCACGCTATCACAATTTGAGGGCACGTGTAAATTATAGAAAGAGAGTTACGGAACCTGTTATCTGTTTAATTGAACATCCTGATTTGTGTTTCAGACAGCGACATGTTCCAAGCTGTTAAACCTTTTTCACACAGAGCCTTTCAGGCAGATAACATGCTGATGAAGCTACATGATCTTCCCTCCTCATCTATATGCAAACAAATTGTTGGGCTTCTGTAAATAACATCATAGAGTACGGTCTAGACCTGCTCTTTTATGAAAAGTGCTCTGAGATAACTGTTGTTGTGATTTGGTGCTATATAAATAAAATTGAACTGAAAAATTGAATTGAATTAAATAATGGTCTTTCTTGTGTGTGTGTGTGTGTGTGTGTGTGTGTGTGTTTTGTTTTGTTTTGTTTTTTTGCAGTTGGGTGAGGACACCTTCAACCGTGCCAAGTTGTTAAATGTTGGCTACACAGAGGCTTTGAAGGACGCAGAGTACGACTGCTTCATCTTTAGTGACGTGGACCTGATCCCAATGGACGACCGCAACCTGTACCACTGCTACGACCAACCGAGACACTTCGCCATCGCCATGGACAAGTTTGGTTTCAGGTGAGGAGACAATTTTCAACTTGCGTGTGATTTTAGGGCTGACGAGGGACCACAGTACCCACCTTCTTAGCACAAGTTCCTACTTGCATTTACCATAATAAGTCTTGATGCTTAGGAACACTTACGTTCAGTTTATATGGTATTTGCCAAAGTCTAATTTCTCATTTTAGTTTGAGCTAATCTCTTTTGTAAAATGTAAATATGTGGAATTTAAATATGTAATTGGCAGCCTAACAAAACATTTTACAGACAGTCTTTGTTCTGACAGACAATTGACAGAGCAGTATTTAATTTGACTAAATCTCATTATACTTTGAAATCCTTGTGTGAAGTCTAAATTAACATGAAAATACAACACAGTCCACCGCTGCCAATTTTTATTTGGTCATACTTCTGTAGTCCTGACAAGAGCACATGATGCAAAGCATAACTAACAAGTCTGCAGCTTGTTAAAACACCCTTATTAATTTTGAAGGCTGTGTTCGAATGATGGACCTGCTAGATCAACCTGTATGAATCAAGTTGCTGGGCAGTCTGCTGCAGCTGCTGTTTCTGTAGCCTAAAGGATCTGTACAAGACAACACTGTTTGTGTGTTTTCCATGATTTATATCAGTGAGGCACTGACTTAGTTGGCAATGTGCTGTCGTTGTGCGTAAATTCACTAATGAGAAACTTAGTAAACTTTAGTGTTGATCACCAGGCTCCCCAGTAAAAACGCAGTACACATACAGTACACTAGAGTATAAACATACACATAGAGTAAAAAGGAATCTGCAACTATTTGAATAGTCATTAGCCGTGTTTCCATCAACATTTTTTATGCGCCTTTTGAATTATCGCATTAGAAAAGGTTGATGGAAACGGCAAAATTTGAAAAAAAAATCCTTGATTTTGCAAAAACGTTTTTACACATGCTTGAGGTGGTCTTTGCCTTTGTCAAAAAACTGTTAATGCGCTAAATGGGAGATGGAAACACTTTTGGCAAATAAGCTCTGACGTAACTCACAATGATCGGCTGTTTCCGCTGTCGGTGTCTTGCCGGAGAAATGGCTGGTAGCAACTTGGTCGCTTGAAACACATTCCTAAGGACCTCTCTCCATTTTTCTAAAATCAGTAGCCATCAGTTCCATGTGACTAGTTTTGTTTCTGGTTTGAAACCCATACGTTTATTATTATGTGTAACTACGCTTATAGCCTGGTTTATTCGCTCCAAACCAGCTGATGGAAACGCATGTATTTCACATTTACTTTTTTTTCTTTTTGGTGACATTTCAAAAGTCTGCTTAAAATTCGCATGACAATTAGATGGAAAAATGTCATACATTCTCTAGTTCAGGCCTCTCAGTTATTGATATGATATGACTGAATATCATTGGGTTTTAGTGTGCTGGTCAGACAAGACAGACACAAGCTAATTAATGACTCATCATCAAAAGATAATGTGGTGGGCAGTTTCACCGCCTTACCTACCACAATGAATTTTAGACCTCCTTTGAATGAGAAAAAACTACCAATGAAATCTGAATAGGAAATATATTGAAAGAAACCTTTGTCAGAGAGGAACACCCCCACCAATCACTTTGGCTTTGTGTGCAATGGATGTGATTTTAAAGCTAAGGGGTAACCATGATGCATGTTATCAAAATGCAGTGTACAGCTCCAGAGTTTTCCGCCAGCACTGAATGATTGGTTCTGTTTTATTTATGTCTTCTTGCATAAAGGCACCACACCTGCCCTTAATTATCTAAAAGCACTAGAAGCAATAATTAAATTACCCTAACATGGCGAGTGAATGCGCCCTACCCCATCCAAGAGTTGTCAGTCCACAAGAGTTACCCTACTGAAAACCCTCCAGCGGGTCCCTGATATAGTGCTCAATAAGCTAATTCTATCTGGCACAAATATACAATACCAGGGTTGTAGCAAACGCTTCTTATTAGCAATGAATCAGTCAGGACTTTAAATCGTTTTACCAGAGTTTTTTGGCCCCCAGAAAATGAAGGACAGAGGGATTAAAGTTAAGCCTGGTGGTTTGAGTGAGTGGAAGGTCACAAAATTGATTGAAGTTAATTGCTGATGTAAAAATCAGATCCTTGTAGAAAATTGGCTCCCAAGGTTAAAGTAGTCTGAGTCAGCCCACCAACTTTTTTTGTTCGGCCCTTCCAGTTTTAGCATTTAGCACTTCCAAATGAAAGGAAATAAAGTCAGCAAGAAACAAACAAGCAAATAAAGAACTAGTGAAACTTTTGATTTAGGCATCATGACGCTGACTTAGCGCAGAGGGTAAATTTAGCATTTTAGCTGAGTCATTTCAGGAAGACGATCGTAGCTGCTCTCAAATGTAAAAGCATTAGTAGTTTTTTGATAAATAGTGAAAACATCGCCGGTGAAAGTCAGGTCACATGAAGTGCTATTCCATTACCTTAGCACCTGACAACACCTTACAGCTCTCTGAGCAGAAAGGGTCACCTTGAAGTCCATTTCACAACACGACTCTTTCAAAAACATTCCACAAATTATCGCTTCTCAAGGGACCTTATGCAATGTATTAAATTATATTACCATTATATTATACAACATGCTGTGGAAGCTTAAGTGCTTGTTCCCTGGGTAGGCGCACTGTGAGTGTGCTACAGCCCATTTGCACATTTACAGAGAGCACATTTATGCTAGGTCATGACCTTATCCTGGCAACGTTGGCACGCTTTTGAGAAAATTAAAGAAAGGCAATATGTGAAATAATCAAAATGGTAAACAATGCACAATATGCTATACAGGAGAAGAAGACCGCAAGCTGAAAATGCTGATGCAGGAAATGCATTCAGCTTGTTTGATGGAGTTAATAGACAAGAAATGTTACTTTTACAATAATTTCACAGGTTAAAGACCATAAAAACAGGGCAGCACGGTGGTGCAGTGGTTAGCACTGTCGCCACAGCAGGAAGGTCGTTGGTTGGAACCCCTGTCGTCCCAGCCTTTCTGTGTGGAGTTTGCATGTTCTCCCCGTGTCTGCGTGGGTTCTCTCCAGGTGCTCCGGCTTCCTCCCACCGTCCAAAGACTAGGTTAATTGTCCTTAGTTGAGAGTGGTTGTTTGTCTATGTGTGGCCCTGCAATGGACTGGTGACCTGTCCATGGCCTGTACCCCGCCTTTCGCCCGATGTCAGCTGGGATTGGCTCTTACGCAGGATAAGCGGTTGACGATGGATGGAAAAAAAACCTGGTTTCCACAATTTAGAATTTCTCTGTAATATTAAATACTTAAATTAAATTAAATAAGGAACGATCACTTTTTAAGTTAGAAACACAATAAAATAACAGTCAAAGACTCTGCTAATGTGTTTGATTATGAATATGTGTGTGTCGTTTCATTAAGGGTTGATTGACGGTCCTGGCAACATAAGCAGAAAAACCCACAACATCAGATTTTGATTCAAACTTTGCTAAATTCAGAGTGGTGTATGACAAATAATAACACAAATAAAGAAATTTGCCATGTGGAATAACCACAACGGTTCCAGCTTTGGCATAAAAGTGTCAAGTGTATCCCAGCACTCAAAGAAGGAAGCTATTTGAGAAAATAAGTTTTCAGGACCTTTAAAATCCATACTGAACTAACGGTTGAAAATTTAGGGCAGGTCACCTTTCCAACTAATCAGTATACTTTTAAATGCCACAACACAATGATAAACTTCATCATCTGTCCAGTGGAGCCCAGTATATTGTATTTAAAATTGTATTTTTATTTGCAGAATAATATGGCTTGCAATTATCCACTTATTGTCACTTATTCACCTGCCCCAGGTGTTTCATTCTCTGCCGTCCATGCTAATACTTGTTGTAAAAAAGTAAACCAGCGGAGCTAAGCTGACCTTTGACATGTGTCAGTCACTCCTCAGAGAGAAAATATACAGTATTTGTACAGAATAAGAGGACAAGAAGTCACCAAATTGGCATCATAACATTATTGCTGCATTTCTATCGTGCTTATGCAGTATTAATCAGACTAGTTCATGGAGTCACACCGTTGAAGATTATTAAGACTTTTCTTTATCCTGTTACAAGTGAGACTAAGTTCTTAAGTTCTCAATAAAAATATAAAAACAATTTCCAGTTTCTCTCTCGATTTTTCTCTTCTTCTTCTGCACTAGCATGTGTCCATTTTAAGGAGAAGCACACACGCACACTCCATATTGTTGCTGGAAACATACGGACTCATTAGTTTCTGCTTGTCATCTTTCAACAGGGACCTGTCATGCGTTTGACAACACATACTGTACAGAATATACACACATGTACACACACACACACCCTCCGGGTAGACTCCAGGCGCCTGTCATGACATTCGCAGCTGACGTCCATCCCACTCCACCAGTCTCACAACTTTTGAGGAAAAAATAAAACACCTGTCCGCCCTCTTTTGTCCACTGTCTACACACACACACACACACACACACACACACACACACACACACCGTACAAATGGCTGGTATTTTCATAAACAGAACACAAACCCTCCGTCATTTTATTGCCTTGTTCTTTCTTCCTTCCTCTTCTATTCATTTTCTTTCTTGTATGTCTTCTCTTCATTCCCTCTGTTCTTATCTTTTCACTCATTCATTCTACTCTAAGCTGTAGTCGCTTTGTCATGTGTCTTTTTTAACCGATAAGGTCACAGGGTTGATTTTGGGGCAAATATGAAAATGCTAAAAAGGTAACTTGGCTAATAATCAGCCAATATTTATTCGGCTGCTTCTAACCACCGGAGCCCTACAGTATGTAGTGATACTATAGCCTCTCTTTACACCCGGTCATTTCATGTGTCTTGAGTGGATTATATATGGATATGGATTATCCACTTACTGTAGAGGGGCACCCATAAATTATCCACTTAAAAACGTATCTAATACACGTTAGGAAAAGATCTGATTGCCCAAAACACTTCATGATGTAATGTGATTCAAATGTAAATTCTGCCATTTCTGCAAGTCAAATGCAAAAAAAAAAAAAAAAAGCTGGCACCTTCCGATAACTTTAAGAAATATTATATTAGTAATATTATTAACGATTATTTGAGTGGATGCCAATTTTATTTGATGTCATGTAATGAACTGCGGTTTAGTTTTTCCTACAATATTGGGGACTAGGCAATCCTTCAGATGTTGCACTGGATGTTTGTTATTAAATGTTCGATTTGGTGTTTTCTGCTAATGCTAACGGCTTCCTATAAATGCTGTAAACAAATGAGGCCATGGTTAAAATGATGGTAGATCATACTCGGATTATTGTTGGTGTTGTTGAGTCCAAATTTCCTGTGAACACTGTTGCTTCCTGTTGCAAAGACATTTCTCTTTGACTTCACTAATTAGGATGTTAAAAGGGATCACAGAGTTGAAGCTGCTAATCTTTCTACTGTATGAAGGATCTTGTTTGTTTATGCAATTCTAAAAAAAATTGTAAAAATATATTCATTTAAAATGCTACATGTATATGATTTGAAACGTACTAACCTGCTTCCTTTATATATTCTCCCACCTTTCATTTTCTCCTTCCCTCATCCATCCCATCTCTTCTTCTCTCCTCTTGTGAAGGCTGCCCTACGCAGGCTACTTTGGAGGAGTTTCAGGCCTCAGTAAAAAACAGTTTCTGAAGATCAACGGTTTCCCAAACGAGTACTGGGGCTGGGGAGGGGAGGACGATGACATCTACAACAGGTAACCATGGACAGACGTAGCATGCGCTGGTGGCTCTGATTTCTTCACCATTTAAATGTGACATTATCCTGTCTACCATTATGTCTATGTTTAAATTGCGATCAGGCAAGTAAAGTAAACTCAAACTCAAATTACACTAAATTACTTGTCAAGATTAGCATTTTGTAATGAGTTCAGCCACAGGAAAAAACAGTAATATTGCATCTGTCAGGGTTATGTTCAGTCATCTGTTTGGAATAAAATCCTTGTCAGACCACCAACTGCAACACGTGCGCACACACACACACACACGCACACACACATTCATGTGCACACAAATATGCTCATCATTTTAGCCTCTACTGCCGATTGTAGCGGTAAATGTGGCGAAATCAAGTCTCTCAGCTGAAAGTGGCAGTGAAGTTCCTCATGGAGTGGATGATTTATTGTAATTGTTCGGAGAAGGAGAATGATTAGCAAATAAATTAACCTTTTGAAGCACTTCAGTCAGCTTTTAATGACTTGCTCAAGTTCACTAATAATATTACTATGGAAGTGAGCTGAAATCAAATCCAAGGGAAGAATATCTGTTTGACAGGAAGACAGAAAGATGACTTAAGACTGCTTAAATGTGTTGAACCACTTACAGAGCCATTAGTTTAATTTATGGTCTACTCAGACGGTTGTTTGGACTGAAAATTGTTTTTAATTACCTGGTGAACTTATGATCTGACAATTAAACAAATGATTTTGCATAGAAATAATGAAACTACCTTTGCATTGTGCCTTAATCACAGTTGACATATTCCATATATCCCTCTGTAACCACTCCGTTGCACATGTTACCCCTGCCAGTCACATCAACACACTGGAAATGTCCTCTTCATACTGCTGAAATAAACATTTAAGGTTGCATAATTTTCATAATTGAAAAAGTTGACAGTCTCCGTGGCGAATTAGCTTCAATTTTTTATTTATTTCAGTCACATAAACAGATGCATATGCATACAGAGAACGCGGCTTGGCTACACTAATTATAAACACACAAGCAGCAGGATGGCTCCTCACAGACAAAATGCGACCTCCATCTTTATTGTATCTCCATTCTTTGTTTTCTCTTTTTCTTTCTCTCTCTATGTCCCGCTGTCACTTTCACACTGTGAAGCTTATCTTTCTCCTCTCAGTTTAATAGCATTATAAGAAAACTGAAAATAGACCATTTGAAAATTGGTGTTTTTGAGAATGGACTGTGTCAGTCAACACAGTATTCAAGAGATTACAGTTGTTTGTCAGCGTCTGGCAAGATGAGATAAAAAGAGATCCATGTGCAGTTCACTAAATAGTCATGTCGCGTGTGCATTTGTGTTTCTGTCTGTGTGTGTGTGTGTGTGTGTGTGTGTGTGTGTGTGTGTGTGGGGGGGGGGGGCGCAATTATGTGTCTATGGATGACAGATAAAGTTAAACCTCTAACTTTTTTATTGGATGATAGTTGCAGTCGGCCATTAGATGCTGTAGATTTCCCTCGAGATATTTTCTGCACTCGAACTGAGCAATTGCAGCTGCTATGAAATGTGAAGTGACGCGTGGGAATATCATTAAAATCTCAGTTGAATCATTCAGACATTGATTTCTGCAATTCAGATTCACCTGCATAGTGTCTATACATACATTTACAAGGCTACGTTGATAAATTCATCCGTAGATCTCAAAGGAGAAGCTTTTCACTGAACATGTAAACACTGCTAAATGTTCACATTTATTTGGATAAGACGCAAAATGCAAACAGAATTACATCCTGCTGAGATATTTCCCACACAGCTACACAACTAATTTCCTCTGAACCAAAGAGCAAAAGTTTCTTTGTAGCTTTTCCTTCCTCTGTAGTACTTTGTACATAAAGTGAGTCTGATGTAATTTGTGATGACCAGTGGACACTCTGGCCATACATGGCAGTTACCGGATAATGGCTAATTGAATTTCCCTTCAATTCCCAAGACTGTCTGGGGTCAGTTGCTTTAATTATATCAGTGGAACATCCTGGTGGCATAGAGGTTTAAGATGCCATATAATCACTATGTGCCAGAGTTGAGTACATCCGGGACCACCGCTCTCACTCCCTCATTTTCTGTCAGCTCTTCGCTTTACACCAGATGTTTTCAAACTGTGATACACATATTGTTGGATTGAGTTTGACTTAAACCTTTCGAGGATATCATTACCTCTGATGTCCATCCTAAATAAATGTTATTAATTACACTTAGAAATCCTAGAAAAAAGTGTTCCTCATAAATCCAGAACTTACTTAAGACTCATTATGTTTTTAAGTTTTCTTCAAAATCAAAGTAAGCCAGTGATGGCTGTCTATACATCCATGGGCACATAGCAAACACGAGCTTCTATTAGCTAATTTGGCATACATTAAAGGTGCCAATTTCAAAATGTAAACAAATACAGGCTAAAAAATAGGGCTTAAGTTGTAGATCACAGCATAACTCACTGAATCCCTGGAAACATTTTGCTTACTGTTTACATCCCACAGAGCATCATGGCAGCTGTACTTACATAACATCATTATCCCAGAAATAGAAGGGGCCCACAGTGTGTCAGACTAACCCCTGTTGTATACTATCCAATAGAGGCAGAAATGCAGGGGAAACAACTAAAATATAAACAAACATTATCATTATTGCATGTTTTTTTCCATAACAAGTATGTCCCCTGGTGAGATGCAGTGTGTTTTCTAATTATTTTATTTTTAAAACCATTAAAATTGTTACATGCTAATATGCAGTGTGACTGTAGCAAAAGTCATCATATCATCTGAGTAATGTCAGTTAAAGAGCAGCAATATCTAAAGTTTGCCTAACTAAAACTAGCTAACATTAGCCACCATAATCTACTGGTCATAACACTGACCCTGAGTGTGTTGATCAAGGTACATTTTATTCATTTAGAATATCACTTTTCATTATTTGTAAGAGGAGCAATGTGTTATTTTTTCTTTAAAAAGTTACATGGCCTTGCTTTAAGTAATTCAGGTAAGTTAAAGACCATAATGCAATTCAACCACTTTGTATTTTGAGTTTAAAAATAAAATGTCAATAGGATACTCTAACTATGCAACCACTTGTTATACCCATGTTTTTACATTAAACCCTAATCTGAATGCAACAAGATCACACCTGTTCTGTTGAAATTCTCCACTGTTGTCATGAGAGAAGGCATAAAATTACTAAATTAAGTAGAACTACGGTAGAAGTTGCTGGTTGAGTCCACCAAAAAAAAGGTCTTATTTTGTAACCAACATGAGCGAACACACTTGGGTGGAACAAAAGTGAGCACCTAACTGTGCTGTGTGTTTGCAGCATATTCAGAATACAGATGGACGGCAGTGAGAGATGTGGATTTTTCTGCAGGAGTTGTTTGAGAAGTTTCTTTAGACTTTGGACTCCTTGGAATATGAATCTGGGTCACTGTTGAAATTCACAGTAAGATTGCGAATCCTGCCTGACTACAAGTGCCGTCTCCTGTAGGAGCAAGCTACAAGGTTTGATGGTCGAAAGGTGTTTGGTGGAGTATTTCTTTAAACCTGCATTAGGTGATTTTTTTTCCCATGCTGGCATCACATCCAATGATCTGATAACATCTAACATAGTTTGGTCGTAGTGCGAATCTCTAACAAAATCAACACCGTAGCTCTTTGCTGCATTATGTTTTTTGGACATTGCTTCAGATTTACAGCACAAAGATGAACATCTAGCAGGCTAAACATTAAAATAATTTTCTCAGAAGTTAGTGAAGCCAGAAAAAATACCACTAGATATCGGGCATACATTCATCAGGTGGCCAGAAGCACGACTCCAAATGGGAGGTTTGTCTGCTGTTGGCTGGATGTGTAAGTTGGCAGTTGGCTGCTAACAGATTAGCCTTTCTTGTCTGTTTGCATCCTAGTGGTTCAAACTCACTCAATGCACCGCAGTGTAGCAGATTAAAGTTTCTGCTGGCAGTGGCATTGTTGTAAACAAAAAATAAGTTGCATAGGTGATTGTTTTAATGCATCATTTTTAGATGCTTTTTACAGAACAGAAACTTGCAACCTAAATGATCTTTGTTTCTGTACACAGCTCCAATGTATTGAACTATATCTGCACTGTGATTTGTCTTGTCTTATTTGCTAACAACTGCCATATCTCAGTGCAAGAACAAAGTGCAATAGAGAGTTGATCATAAATCTCACCCTGTGTAAACTGACAATTCGAGAAAAAAACATTAATTTATCCTGCTGTGTATTTGGTCTCAGCTGTGGGTGAAAATCCAGCGGTTCAATCGTTCTCCAAGGCTCACACCCCCTCCCCCCATCCACCTTTGCTTCTCAGGCCTGGCTTGTTTTTAAGCCTTTCACTGAGAAATCAAGTGATCCAAGTGTCAAGACGCAAGCAAAAATGTACTCCTACTCACTCATGTTGAAGAAACCTCACTAAAAGTGTACGTGCACCCAAAAGCCAAAAATGGCGTACGGCAAAAAATATTCAGACTTATAAAACCGTGCGTAAGCACACTTTTAAGCAAGTTCCCTTTATAAATCACAATCAACTTGAAATTTGGCGCATGTGAGGGAGCTCCATGTCTGACCCTTCAAACGCCCATAGTTGCTTATAAATGGTCAGTGAAACACCCCTCATTAATATTAATACGTCCTGACTGCAGGAAGAAAAGGAGATAAATTCTGTCAGAAAACCTACAAAACGAGATTTAACTCAGTGTGACACTGACATTCCTTTTAGTGAAGCTGAAGCATGTTGTTTGGTGGTTAAAAAAACGCACTTTCACGCAACGCTTGTGCACCGGAGGAAAGGGGGCACCGGAGCTCCACCCCTTTATAACCGATCTGCAGGAAGGGGCATTTCTCTTGAGTTGTGACGTCACGGTCTGGAGGGGGGGACACACACGCATGACGGGATGACCCAGGTCCCGTTTGAAAAGAGAGTAAACCAAATGCATTCCGCTTGTGTTTAAACATTTATTTAGGCTACACAAACAGTCCACTCACTTAATGAGGCTGTCGATGAGTTAAAAGAAATAGCCCGTGACTTGTTGTAACTGACAATAAAATAGTGTTATTTTTCCGTAATGTGTTTTTACAAGCAGTGCATCACATCCACACGCTGGCGCACAGCGTTTGGTGCGATAACGAACATGTGATAACAATACATGAAACTATGCCCTCGTATTTGTTCAACTGACGCACTGAAAACGGCATCAGTTTAAATATAATTTCTCCTCCTGTTCACCTTATTTATGAGAATAAATTTCAATGCATGCAAGTAGGCCTATTAGTTAATATGATTCCTGATTAAACTGTTTAAACATATTTGAGGTGTTCTTTTGCAGAAACAGATATCTCCGTTTGTGTTTATTATCCTCAGTCATGTGCACGGTCTTGTGCACCGCAAATTATCTTAAATTATGTTTTTTTTATTGCGCACTTCAGGGAAAATCAATCAAATGAGTGTATGATTATTTAGAAAGGCTTTAAGCCTATACTACTCAGAGGTAATATTTTGATATATTTTACACAATAGTAGGCCTTCATTTCAAACAGTTTCATCCTTCTGCCATGTGAGTTGCCATTTCTCATTTTTACTCTTTATGTGCGTACGCATGGTTTAGAGTTTACTTACAGGACGCACATTTTCCCGTCAAGTTTGTTTTTTATAGATCACAACCTTTGCTTGGGAACGCACCATTTATAAATGAGACCCCAGAACTTTAGTTTATGACCAAATCTGCAATGCCAACTGTACTTTACTGCTAATTAGCAAATGCTAGCATGCTAACGAGCTAAAATAAGATGGTGATCCTGTTAAACAGTAGTTGCTAAACATCACAATTGTCATGATTAGCATGCTGACTTTAGCATTTGGCTCAAAGCTACTCTGTGCAGAGCATACAGGTGGGGGTGTAATCATGCCCTTTGCCTGGTCCTGTAGAGGCACATTTTCCCTTCAGCGATCAATAGGGAAAAGCTTATTATTAGTCATTCTTATGAGGTCTGTGTGAAAGCTGTGGTAGCGGGCAGTGGGGAGGATGGAGTTTCCAGCTGAGTGAACTAACAGGCTAGACGGCTCAGTCTCTCAGTACTCAGTAAAACAACTAGAGGAGGAGGGTGCAGGGATGGATCAGAGTGTGCGACATCCGTGAAAATCTGTCTCTTGTTTTTTCTCTGTCGTTAAAAGCTAGCAGAGTTCACAGGTTTGAACCGTGTAAGCAGCCAATGTGTCCATCAGCCTGGTGTCCAGTCAAAGTGTCCTTGACTGGACACTGAACCTCCATCTGCTGTTCTTTGAAAGCTGCCCCAGAAAAAGGAGCAACACCTAAATCACTAAATGGCTCTTTCACACTGTACTTCAGCATCCCTCCCTTAATCTATTTTTCCTCTCCTCTGCCCCTATAACTGCCTACATCTCTTTTCCTATCTCCCTCTCGTGCTTCCCTCCAGCGATTTCCCTTTTTATGCTGGCTGTGATGCCACAGACCATGGCACGGTCTGAAATGGGCCAGCCCAGGGGAACTAGCTGTCCCTGCTGCTCAGTGTGGCCCGAGCCCATGGCGGATAGGACACATGCCACTTACACAACTGCCAGTGCCGCGTCCCCCTCCCTCCCCTGTCTATAAAGTTGGTGCATATTACAGCGAGAGAAATGGAGAGGACGGGGGTATCTTTCTCACCCTCCTCTCACCCTCTCTGAACATGCAGCAGTAGCCTTGGGCAAAGTCTGTACCAGTCCCAAGGGCTTCAGTGGAAGACCAGCCTTCAACACACACACGCACTCTCTTCCTCCAGTGCTCCTTCTCTTTCTTCCTTGCCCTTTACCCTTCCTCCCTCTAAATCTCCCTGCAGTGGCTTTCAGCAGAGCCTGAGCCAGCATCATGTACACATGCAGCCACAGCAGCACCAGGACTGCATGCGTTTCTGTGAAGCTTTGACACTGGTGTACGAGTCAGGATATTTTGGGCTTAACACTTTGAGAATGCCAAGCCTTTGATAAGTTCAGTCACACTTCCAGGTTGTGGAGGTCTGCACCCTTGGGTCGGGTCAGCGAACTCTATTGAGTGTTTGATGCCTCATGTTTAAAACTGTCCTATCCTTTAGTGATGTTCTCACTTGCTTTGATTGATCCTTGGGTTCATGTTGTTTTTTCTCTTTTAGCTGTATATTCTGTTTCATTTCATTTAGAACTGTGAGGCACTTTGTAAGGTTTTGTAAAGGGTTATTTGAGGCCTAATTTAAACATAGAATGGAAGACACACTGAAAGTTTACTACGACTACTCAGACTCTGTTATAAACAGAAGGCAGTTGCCTCACTATCGTAATGGACAGGTGCCCTAAAGGCATTACTTTCAAGTGAAGGCATCTTCTATGAACATTGGTTTCAAACAGCCTTTTAGGGCAGCATTTATGGCAACGCGTGACATCAGTTCGCCGTCTTGCGTCTCTTCTGGCTGTCAGTCACTAGCCTTAGCGTCAGCTAGCTACTGAAAAGGCAAATGGCTAACAGACACCCAGAAATCATACTAAAATCGAAGCAAAAAAACTTCTAAAAACTTTGAAAAACTAGAATAATTTGACTTGTTTGTCTGCCATCTTGTCCATTTTTTTAGAGCTACCTCTGGCGCACAGACTTTTGGGTAATAGCAGCATTGAGTCAGCATTGATGCTGCCTTCAAAATTGACTGTTACAGGACAGTTTGAAGGCATCTTACAGGACAGGAAGAGATGATTTGATCTGTTTTAAACAGCACTCGATGCCTCGCTCCTCTGTTAGAAACCTTCAGAGAGCATTTTAGTAGTTTTGAGTATCATAGCTAGCATCAGCTTCATTCTTTCTCAAAAAAATAATTGTTGTTACATATGGGGTTAACTAATAAACACAATAGTAAAAAGAGTTTACTCAGTAGTAATTCCAGTGTATTCAGAAGTCTATTAATGATGCATTAAACTGAACTGCACAATTTGTCTTTAAACATGGTCGTACTACATGTCATCTAGCCAAGCTTGTTTTAAGCATAACTTAAATACAACACACAGAGTCCCCATAAATACATTCATACATTCCAGCACACAATATATAGAGGCAGTTTTGTCAAAGCTGCAATGGCCAACATTACAAAACTCCTGCTCTCCTCCATTTTAAGTACCTGTGTCTTTGTCCAGATGGCAATAATTTACTTTCTTTTTCCAGGCCTCTAAGTGATAAATAAAAATCCACTCTCTGGTCAGTCTCTTTTCTGATTAATAAAAAGCTACTCTCTGATCCATCTCAGTTATATTTATATTAAATATATTTATGTAGTACTGGCACCAGGATGCAAACAATACAATATTGTCATCTTGATAAAATATTCTACTTGCCGACATATACCCACAGGACAAGTCATAAAGAGGGGTGTCTACGCTCCTCCTAGCTATCATGGCTTCTTCCCTAAACAACAAAATCCACTAAGAACCAGTTTCCAACAGTCCACATATCAAGAAATTGAGAAGCCCCAAGGTCTTCTAATCTTTACGACTAAACAGTCTGTACCTCTTCTCACATTAAAGAATTCATAAAGGGAGCATTGACCCTTTTGAGTGATTCAGCAGATGATTTAACAGCATTTTACGTATACATTTCAGCAACTTCTGTCATTTTTCACCACAAAAAGTCACTTATTTTAATCTGTTTTAAGTACAAAAGAGGCAGTGGAAGTGAAGACGAGGTGACGGAGGAAAGCACCAGCAAGCAGAAAGAGCAGTGTGAATGTGCAGCAGAGATGAGTGGTTGGTGTACATCATTAACCATTTTAATGTGCCTGAATGTCCGTCCTGTGTGATGACGTTGTCTTGTCTTTGGTTGGAAAAAGGCTGTTGAAGCATGAAGGTGGCGCTCCACACTGCCTCACCATAGTTTTGAAATCTTAACGCTGGGTGCAAATGTTCAGAGGCAGCAGGTCTGTGCCGGTTTGGAGTCCCAATTCCCAAGACCACTGATCACTGCAATGCAATGCTTTCTATCCCAGTCAGATTTTGAAAACGTGTCTATGCATTTGTCACCAGCAGGATAGATTACTGTAACACCCTTTTTATTGGTTGTCCTGTAAAAGCTTTTTACCAGCTCCACAAATGTAGCCATCATCATCTTAACTAGGACCAAGAAACAAATAAAATCTAAAAAAGTAAGTAAGATCTCAAAGTTCTTTCATATTTAAATCTTGAAAAGAGAGGAGCAACACAGAAAATGTAACTGACAGCAGATATACGTAATACTGGTGCTGCTGCAGCTGCTGGCATGCACACTGGGGCTGGTTGCGTTTCATTTAATTATTAATAAGTTAAACAAATAATACAGTCAAGACAAAATAATACATTCTGAACTCCAAGGTTCTGCTCTTCCTGTCCATATCTGAAAAACCTAACCTATATCTTATATCCTCAAAATACAGATCCAAGGCTCTGTGGGACCCTTACATTACTATTGGAGCTGAACAGTAACCTATCCACTGACCCAAATGTGCGCTTTCATTGCATGTTACCTTCCCAGTAAGGGCTCAATCTTTGTTGAGTTTTAAAACTGGAATACATACAGTTCTCTCTTCCTCTCTTGTGTACCCATTATGTGTGAAATTGTATCAGAGGACACAATAAAGAGTGATGATCTAACAGAAAATGTGACGAGGGGAAGATCCTTAGGAAGAAAATGTGCAGGGAGTTGGAGTGGCGTGGAACTGACCAAAACTCATTTTACTGACCTTTTTTTATTTGCAGAGAAATTTAGCTGCCTTGGTATACAAGCACATATGTTAATATAACGTGAATGTTAGTAAATGGTATTAAACTGACACATTCATTCGAGGATTATTTTAGGGACTGAGTCTTTTAAGCAAGGGAGAAAACATAAATTAGTGCTTCTTTACAGGACCTGGATAAAAATATGTAGATGGGAGAGAAAGAAATACATAGCTCGCATTTTGTGCAAAACGTTTGCGATGTATTGACAAAGTCCGTTTTGACAAAAAATTGTTTGATTGTTTCCCACCAGCAGCAGCAAGAATAGGATTTCCAGCCTGAATCCTTCAAAATTAAAGTTAGTACATTTATTTAAATACCGCCTCTCAAGAGCAGATACCACAAAGAGCTTCCCAATAAATAACCAAACATAAAATACAGACTTAGGTTGAGTAAAACCAACATACATATAAATAAACAAACTTCACCAAGGGACTATACTATGTTAAGATAGTCCTGAATAATCAATATGTTATCCTTGATAAATAAAACACAGGATTAGGTCATTATTCCCCTTCCTTTTAAAATATATTTGCCCTCTAGGTCTTTTCTAAAATGGCATTGATATTGGTTTATTAGCTTTCAGATTGGCTGATTTGGAGGTCATTGTTTTCCCGCCTTACATCCCTACTCATGTCTCTGAAAAAGGCAGCTTTTCAGACAAAGTATTTTATATTAAGATTATTTTATATCAGTCAAACTAATGGGCTACAGTCTCATTAACTAGCCCTACTTGTAGTAAAACTGGCAAATGGCCATTTGAGAGTTTCTCACTCATGCAGCATCCAGATGTGTTCCTGCTGCGCTAAAAATTGTTTCTCTTTCTCCTGTTCACACCCGCACACCTTTACTTTTATTTGCTGTTACTTTCACTATGCTGTGCATCTTCTCCTCCTCCTCCTCCTCCTCCTCTTCCTCTTCCTCTCCCTCTCCCATCTCATTTCTACAGTCAGAGGGAACTGAGGCAGGACTTAGCTCCCAATTTTCCTCCACTCCATTGCTCTAATGCAATTAACTCCACTGGTGGGAATAAAGGAGGAGAGCTGGAGAAATTCCTGATTAATCCAATCAAACAGGTCCAGGCCATGTGTGTCCGTATGTGTGTGTGTCCAGACCAGTGTCCAAACTGCTATAATATTGTTCTTTAATACACACATACACACACACACACAGAGACCTTCTCTGCCTCAGGCTACAAATGAAATTTTTCATGGTAGATAACATTAGGGGGCAGATATGTTTCTAAGGAGAGAGAAGTGCTGGACAGTCCACTCTACTTCACAATCTTCTTAGCTTTTCAAATGAATAAGTTTCCTCTGTAAGTTAACTAGACTTAAATGTTTAATGGATTCATTCCAGGAGTCCAACTGTAGCTGCATTTATATAGAGCTTTTTATTCCAACAATGACCAGAGTAACAGCTCAATCAGAATAAAAGTACCTTATATAAAGTTGGAAGCCTCAAGATTTCAGTCCTGACAAATGCACGGTGTCTCCTGTGACTGCTTAACAAAAAAAACCACCCAGTTTCACCTGTTGAATGTTTTTTAATGTGAAACAGCAGCAGTGTGAAACGCTCGGTTTGCATTAGCAGAGGCGATTGCTTTTATCTTGCCATGACACAAACATTTTTTACATTTTTATCCTTCTGCTCCCAACCTTTTTTTTTTTATCGACCTTCCCAAAAAAAAAAAAACAGAACGTCAGATAATGCTTAAAGGTCCCGCACAGTGGGGAATCTTACAGCAGCCACCCACCTGCTGTGTTTCAGCGGAGGTGGCTTTCGAATGAGTCTGCTCCGGATTATATACATCACACAGGGGACGCTGAAGCTTTCCATCCTGCAGCTCAACTGTATCCTCAGTCCTGTCCCTTACATAATACTCTCACTACGCTGTCACGCCATGTTACTGCCTACTGCCTGTCAGAGTAGTGAAAAATAATGACTGCATTGATGTGTTTTTGGAGTGTGTGTCTGTTGTGTGCTCCAGCTGAAGTTTTGTTTTGGTCCAAGGACACAGTTCCGTGCTGTCTACAAGAATGAAGAGAAGCCATTTGATTTGTTACTACACAGTTCATAACAACACACACATATACAAACACAAAAACACACAACCCCACAACAAGGTCACAGCCGAAGTGTATGTTCCTTTTAGACATTTTTTGCACACAATGTTCCCCCCGAAACCAAATGAACCCTATTAGACAGAACAACCCTGAGCTTCATTCATCAAACAATGTGAGAATGTATTCGACTGAGGAGCATGCATATGTGTGTAATAATAAGAATGCCTTGCGTCTGTGTGTGTGTGTTCCTTTTGTGAACAAGAATCTTGGACCAGCATTTAATCATCACGCAAAGTTTCAGATTGACAGATAATGAGATGGAGAGCCAGCCCACCGAAAGAGCGTTTCATGAGAGGAGTTTTGAAAGCAGGCGGGGAAGTTAACAGGCTGAGATACAGCGACGCAGCAAAAGATCTGATAATATTTTACACAAGCAAATAAATTTAGGTTTCAGAAGCCAGCTAACTTCATTGCCAACGTTTGACAACACTGGGGATGCTGGAAGGATTACAGTCTAGTCTCAGAAGCTTTAACATCTCCTACACTAAAAAGTGGCCACACAGGCTTGAAACTGCTTCTTATCATTTCACCACACAAACAGAATTATTAATTTGGTGTATTCCTTCATCTGCACATTTGTATTAGTAACCCAAGTTGCCCTTATTAACCAATTCTGCTGGGACTCTGTGGCTCATGTACAGCCAGTAACAAACTTTGACAGTTGTAACCGTGGATGTAATAAACACATTACGAGGTGTTCAAACATGGTTTGCATGTGCAAAACATTTGGCACTTCATACAAATATATGTGTGATTAGTTTAAACCTGCATTTATTTATTGTAATGTCCACTTGGGCGGAAAGTTGTTATGTCTCAGACAAGTAGCGACATTAGCTTTCATTTGGAGTAATTTTTGTGGCCACCTGATGAATGTAAGTTCAGTCACTCTTCTTTTAGCTCTGTTTTGGCCTATACCAACTCCTGGGGGAAAATATCTGTCTGTTTAGCAGCTAAACACTTAATTTTGCTAAGGCTAACTTTGTCTGTCTGCCTCTTGGTGCTGGACAGGCAGTGTACAGTCTGTTTGTCAGAGCTTTTTCTCTAAAAAAAAAAAATATGTCTGCAGCTATTACAAACAAGGTTCATGAGTAAAGTAAAACAGTAAGTTGTGGTCCATAAATCAAAACAATGAGCTGAAAGATGCTAAAACTCTCCATAGTATTGAGGGAAACAGCTGATTCAGGTAAAAATGTTCTATTATATAACTATGAGCAACTCTTTTCAAATTACACACAGTCATGTGTTCCACTGGTAATAGAAAAATATAACTTAGACCAGTACTGCAAGGTATAAGGTAGTATTTGTCACATTACATCAGGTTGTAATGAAATTAAGTTTGTAACTCCCTTCTGCTATGTAGCAGACAATATACAGTAATATAAAGGCAGTTATAAAAATGGTAAACAGAAATAAACTATATTCAGTGGAGCAGTGCTGAGGATGAATTCGAGTTTAAAAGTTTGATAGCTTGGGGGGGGAAGCTGCTCTGCAGTCTGGTGGTGCGGCAACTGAAACGGCAGCAGGGTGAACAGGCTGTGACTGGGGTGGGTAAAATTGTACTTTAAAGAGTACTTTAGTGAAGAGAACTTTAAAGCACAAACTAAACAGTTGGAAGTGTTTGTGAATTCAGAAATTTTCAAGCTGTCAGACACCACTAATTATGCCATCTGTAGACACTGACTCATAATTTTCCTTCTGCACACTTCATATTTGCTTAGTGAGGGATAGATTTAATTGTAATACTGTACAAGAAAGTGGCTATACATTAAAAAGCAAACAGAGATTTGTTTTTTTCTTCTTGTCTACCTCATCAGTCATCTCAAGAACCCTCAGATTTATCTTGTGGCAACCCCTGGAATTAAAACTGTAGCTCCACCTCAACCAGCTACAACTTGTCATCTTCTTGCACAGTGGAATTGATACAATTTGTTCTTTACGGCAAACAACAAAACAAAGAAAATTCATTATTTTCTCCAAAATATCTTTCATGAATTAAATCTCAGAATGAAATTGACGTTCATACTGAATCAGAGAAGAAGGAGGGATTCACATTTCTAGCTGATTCAGTCTGAGACAGTCGAGCCTTACAGACTCTGCAGGGCAACGGGCACGAAGAAGATTATTTTGAAGATGCAGAACTGTGCATAATGTATAACTAAGCTCACTGCACTGAAAAGCTGAGGGAGAGAAGGAGAGGGCTGTCTTGCTCACTCTTTCACCCTCACTTTATTTGCAACATAATAAATCTCTAAATTATGCAAATGCATGCATGCTCATATGTGCGCGCGCACGCTGACACACTGACAAAGGCAATCATCTATACATATGTGCCAAGTCAGCAAAGTCACTGAGACTCGTGAGAGAGAGAGAGAGAGAGAGAGAGAGAGAGAGGAAGATGTGTTATTTAGTTTTCAAATAAATGTATTTATGGGAGGTTGTTTTGATGGAGTTTGGGTTCGCCTGTTAAGGGTTGATGTACTTTTGATGGCAAAGGGCTACATTCTGGGTTATTTACATTTCACTGGTCTGTAAAGAAGGAGGAGAAAAATGAAAGGGGAAGGGAGAGGAGGACAGAGGGGAAGGGAGATACAAGCCAAAAGATAAAGAAAGGGACGTGAAGAGAAGAGAAGGGACGTGAAAAGAACAGAAGAGGAATGTTAACATGAGGAAGCTTAGAGATTAACTGGGGGGGTTATGAAAAGAGATGGACGAGAAGCACACCAGAGAAAGGACACTTTAGTTATGTTAAACAAATAAACTATTTTCCCATTTACTTTAGCGTAAATACTGGAGGATGGGGAAGGATGGGGTAACAGCTAGCCAGGGTAGCTCTGTTTGAAGTCTACTGGCTCCTTAGTTAAAGGAATATGAAAATAGTGAGTGCAAGATGAAATGAGAAGATTGATATCACACTCATGTCTATACTATAAATATGGAGCTAGATCCAGCATGTAGCCTAGTATAAGCACACACTAGGCTGGTTCTGTCCAAAGTTCAAAGACTGTCTAGACTGACTAAAATTGGCAATAGTAATAAACCGCAAGGCATTATGATAAACTGCATTGAGAGGCTTCAGCGAAACATTTAAAGCATGCATACAGTTTATCATTATAATCAAGTACTGACATAAAAGTAGCTTCTACAATGTCAATTCTATGCTGGTAAGACAGGCATGATTTATTTCTATAAAAGAACCCGATTTTAAATCTTAGCTTCCACATCAAGTCAGTAATAGGTGTTTTAAAAGTAGGATGTTCATCCCACTAAAAATACCAAGATATTTATAAGTTGTAACACGTTCTATAACAGAACCATCCAGTGTACTAATTTGATGTGCTTAAGATCAACAAGAGATTTGTGTAGAAGTGAAAAATCTGATTAAGATAAGCAAGTGCTTGAGCTCTGGATAAAGCAGTATCATAAATAACAGTGTCTTCAGCATAAAATGATATTTACAGTTCCTCACACTGTTATAAATATCATTTATACATAAAGTGAACAGCAAGGGACCCAAAATCAAACCTTGAGGAACTCCCTTTTAGGACATTTGACTTCACACCATCTGTTTCAGTGGCCTGGGTTCTATCACTCTTTATAAACCACACTCAGGTGTCACCCAGTGAGGACAATTATCTCAACAAAATGGAATGATCAGCTGTGTGAAGGCTTTTGACAAGTCAATGAACAGGGCTGCACAAAAAGATTTTTCAAGTACTTTGGCAATATCTAACAAGTACTGTAGCATTACATTTATTCATTTAGCTGCTTGCTTTTATCCAAAGCAACTTACAATTGACCCTTCGCTAAGCCCCGCCCCCCTTAGTTGCTAAGTCCGACAAACTGTTGGCGCTGGCACTGTCTATTACTGCACTCCCCGGAGAAATATTGTCAAATTTGTTGGAAAAAGCGAGCTCAGAAAGAAGCAGACTGTTTTGCAGTTGCATTATACATTTGAAGGTTGTATTCTGGCTGTCAAACTGACTCAAATGGACGTGAAAGAAAATGAAAGATAGAAGCTAAAGCCTACCAGTCACACAGTACAAGTGAACCACCGCATCCCCTACGATTGAGACAAAAGACAACGATATTAAGGATCAACACTGTTCCTGTACATCTGGGTAGGCCTCTATTCATTATTACAATCATTAAAAAGCAGAATAGTAGGGCTTTTATTTACATTACATTCAGTAGGAAGTTAGCTAGCGTTAGCTAACTAACATTACAATAGGAACAATCCACAGCTGACATTTTTTGGATTTATTTTAGGTTTTAGAAAGACGTACTTCTCTTTCTAAAACTCTTTCGTACTTCTCCAATCAACCTCTCTGGGTAGTGACTGTAACTATTACAAGTGCCTCGGGAACAGTGTTTGACCATATCTTAGAAAAATGCAGCCAAAACAACAGAAAACGACTCTTTTTGCAGTAGAGTCAATGGAACACATCTATGAAAGTGTCAGACCTCAGTTAGAGCAAGTCCCATATTACGCTGTGATTGGCCAGCTGTGTATTCAGGGCGTGGCTTAGCAAAGGGTCAATTGCTATATATGTCAGAGGTCGCACGTCTCTGGAGCAACAAGGGGTTAAGTGTCTTGCTCAGGGACACAATGGTGTCTCACACTGGATTCGAAGCCAGGACTCTCACACCAAAGGCATGTATCTTATCCACTGGGATGGTGATGGAGAAGTAGCAGCTGTTATTGTACAGTGCCCAGGTCTGAAGCCAGATGAATATTTATTTAGAATGTCACTTTAAGATAACAAACCACACAGCTATTTATTTACCAGAGACTCCAATATTTTAGCAAAGCAGGATAATTTAGAAATTGGCCTGTAGTTATCAAGGTGACTAATATCTCCACCTTTGTGAAGAGGCAGTACATGGGCAACTTTTCATATATCAATATCAATCTTCTAATTCACAGAAAGCAAGTTTACTAAAATGTTGTTCCTTTTAATTAGAAGTTGCTCTTTGACCACAACTTCCCACAAAGTTAAATTTGATTCTACAGTAATGTTTCTTTTCTGTGAATGAATTCACCCTGCCTTAACCCTAAAATATTTTCTATAAAATATTTATATTATTATCTGCAGTTGAAGAGGAATATTTGCCCATGCTATGCCAAGAAAGAAAAAGCTGTTGGAAATGCTGAATCCTTGACATCTTACATCATACAAGTACCAGCTATTAATCTTCAGTGTACTGTACAAATATTGGTATCTGCCCTCAAAAACCCTTAGATAAAAAAGAGAGAAGAAGAAACCAAAGTGGGAAAGATGAGAAAGACGGGGAATAAAAGAGGAGAAAGAGAAGGAAAAGAAATGAAGAAATGGGTAGGAATGAGGAGAAATGACAATGTGAAAAGGAGAGAGAAAGGAGAAGAGGGAGGAGGGGAGTAGACGAGCAGTTGTTGAGGAGCAATATCAGGCATGGATGCTTTATAAGACAACGAGACTGCACCAATCAGAGCATTGTGACAAATAAACATTGCCCATTCAGTACACACATACACAGTCCTTTATATCATTGCAGGTATGAGTATCAATGCCTCTGTCAACCTCGAGGTTTAAGCTGGGCTTTTTGCGGAACACATTTTTTGTTGCCCACACTCCGTTTGTTGTTGCATTAGATATAAATCGCTCTCAGATTTGCCCTTGTATTGAAACCACTCTGCCACAAAGTTCTGATCTCATGCTTTGTTTAAACTTAAACACGCTGTAAATCCTTGTCTTTTTTCCCAGCTGGTGTCCTGAAAGTTCACAGCTCCTGATGTTGAACAGTTTGTGCTTCTTGGTCACAAAGTCTGTGACCAGAGTTTCTTTCTGCTTTTGTACTTGTTCAGTGAGGGGGCCTCTGTGTGTACATTTTGTGAGCCATGTGTGAAGGACTACAGTGAGTGCTTGAACATCCTGCTCTAGCAGAAAATGTCAAACAAGCATATTTTGGTGTTAAAGGTTCAGTGTGTAATATTTAGGAGGATCTATTGACAGAAATGCAATATAATATGCATAAGTCTTCAGTGGTGTATAAAGGCCTTACAAAATTAACTGTTATGTTTTTGTTACCTTAGAATGAGCCATTTCTATCTACATACACCGCGGCTCCCCTTAAATGGTTGCCATGTTGCCATGTTGCGCCGCTATGTTATGTTATGTAGCGTTTATTCCCTGATTCTATTCAGGTGCACCGCTATTAATTATTCTGCCTTAGCAACTAATGGATAGGTTATCATTTCCCCTGTCTGTACTGGCTTTGAAGTGATCCTCTCCTAGTGCAACTTCACTGTCAAATGGCAGTTCCAGACCCGAAGCGATGACCTTGTGCGAGGCAGAACACAAAATGAGCAGTAGTCAAACAATGCAATGCAACTTTTTTACCATTTTCTCTCTGTGGGAGGCATTTTGGAATTCAGCGAAAAACCTGGAAGAACATCATCGTAGTCGTCACCGATATGACTCCTGCACGTGCCTGAGAGAGTGCAGCCGCTCTCTCGAACATCTCTTATACCATGCAAAAATATTTTCCAGCATATCAGTAGAAGCTAATATGAGGCTTCAGCAGTTTGAGTCAGCCAAATCAAGTGGGTAACTGTCTTGGCATCAGGTAAGGGTTTACTGCTGCCATGTCCCGGCAACACACCTACATGTGACTACAACAACGTATCCCTGCTGGAGGTCAGCAAGGAACTCTGTCTGTGGGAAGGCACAAGATGCTCATTTAAAGTACTTTCAGAGGTTTAGTGCAGCGAATAATCGCCAAAATGTTTTGATGATTGATTACGTTCAAGGAAAACCAAAATATCTCATTTGTGAGGATAGCATTTTTTTATTAATTGAACACCTTTTGGGTTTTGAACTGTTGGATAAGACAAAACAATCAAATTAAAGACGTCATCTGAAAATGAATCAGCAACTATTTTGTCGTTTAATTCATTTTTCAGGCAAAAACACTCTCTGTTTCCAGCTTCTAAAAACGATTTGCAATTATGCGACAGTAAACTGATTGTTGGACAACACAAGCTATTTAAAAACATCATCTTGGGCTTTAGATATTTATAACAGGCTTTTTTCCCTCTGTTTTCTGACATGTTGGTTGATTTATCAATTAATCAATTAATTTATCAATTCATTTTAAATCATTTTAAATAAATGTTAGTTGCAGCCTTATCACTTTGGGCTATGGGAACTAGTGATTTTTCTTCATTTTCTGATATTTTATACAGGAATGAATCAATTGAATTTAAAAAATAAGTTCAATAAGTAGTTTCAGCCCTGCTTCATTTCTTCATGAAACCTCAAGGTGCATTCCCTCTCCTTGTCTTCAGTCTCTATTTGTTGTTTATTCTATTATTCTTCCTTTTCTTTCTTGTCTGTCTCTTTGTCTCTGCATTTGTGTGTGTGTGTGTGTTTCCTATTCTCTCTCCAATAGATAATGTATCTGTATGTGTTGCAGGATCACTCTGAATGGGATGAAGGTGTCCAGGCCAGACGTTCGCATCGGCCGCTACAGAATGATTAAACACGAGAGAGACAAACACAACGAGCCCAACCCACAGAGGTACTGCATCATTGTCCAAACTCCTTCTCCGGCTTTCCATTTGGATCGATCGAGCTGCTTTTGTGTCAGAGCTACACAGTTCAGATGTTTCTTTCCAACTTTTTCATCGCTCTTTGAAAGAATTATGATTATGTGGCGCTGCAAAGGGCACGCTATCAATAACATGCCCTTATAATGAGTGTTAGCTACAGGGCAATATACTTAAACAAGAGCAACACAGGCAATAGGTATTAGCAGTTTATCATGATTCCTCTGTCCTTTGTCGTCCACATTATCTGCTTTCATTCTGTCCACTTTAAGATACAAGATATTTTAACCTTTAAACATTGATGGTTAAATTAAAAGTCATGCCTTTTTTTTTTTTTTAGCAATTTCTTGTTTCACACTGTGCATATTCACATCTAAGAGCTGATTTATTTCACAGGTGAGATTTATATACTAGACGGGTATATAAGAGATAATTGGAATGTTTCATGGAATAATAACTCGCTGTGAAAGAGCCAATAAGTGTGATTTCTCCTTATTGTACTTGAGGGCAGTCTCTAGTAATACTGAGAGATGAAAGAACATTATTAACTTAACTTTGCCTACTTCTGATCCTGCTATTTCACTTCTTACTGCCTAAAAATCTTCCGTAACCTCTACTTTCTCTTTCCTTTTCACATCTAATATTGCAGCAGTGATGTAGAAGTGTATTCCGGGAGTCTGTGACATCACTGTTGAGTGTGATTACTGGTGTAACAAAACTCTGACCACACCACAACCATCAGTGATACTGGGTGTTGTCAGAGAGAGCAAAACATTGCTTTTCAGCCCTTTACATAGCTGAAAGTGTCGCTTAGTTCAGTGAAATTAGACATTTGTCAAATTAACTGACCAACAGTCTTAAATCTGATATAATTCTTTGGCTTTTTCCCTGTTTGCATCTCTCCTGTCACACTTTATTATAAACAGGACACATGAAAGAGACAGACATCGCATGTCTCTGAGACTATACATTATGTTGTTTTTTCATTTACATTTCAACTGCCAGGAATTGTAACATTTGGTGGAGAAATACTGGCTAATTTGAATGTTAAATCTTTGTTGAAATATATTGAGTCAGAAATACTGGAAGAATCTATAAACCTCCATAAATTACTGAGGACCTCAGCGTCCTCAATGGTAGCTACATCTTTGGATATTTGTCTAAAAAAAAACAAAAAAAACATCCACTCTCACTAGTGCTGCTGCTGCTATTTATTCAACCAAGACAAAGGGAAGAGGGACCATAAAGCCAGAAATAAAGCAATTAAACTGGTCTCACAGTAAGTCAGGTATTTTTTATGTTTGGGGAGTTACAGAGAGAAACATGTTTACTTTAACTGATGAAACATTTCACTCATGACAGCATATTAAAATTTTAATGCACGAAGCTGTTGGAATGCATGAAGACATGTTAAATAAATAACATATATGCATTTCAAAGGTGCTGTAGCAGTTTTCTTGTCTTCAGTTTCTGCTAATATTCAAGTTACATAAATACTGAAAGTACTGAATGTGTAGCCTTAGCTTGCTGTAATGGCACTAGATGTGGGCTTACAGATATGGATTGGGGCTTCAAATCACATCACATGACTGAGGAACATAAACATAAACATAATGCGCTGAAGAATCACAACTTGGCCTTACTGGTCACTGAAAGATTGGAAGATTTTAAAATGCCAAGAACAAAACAGTTTCACAAAACCAAAAATGGCTTTTCAGAGATACAACCCCGGGGCTTAAATTGCTCTTTTGGCTACACCCATTTAAATTGCTTTTCAGACAAATGTGTAAAAATGCTTCCTGTATAAATGTGTTATTTTATGGTTTGATGAATGAGACCCAATATGCAAAGATGAGCCCTTCTAGACACATTAATCACCAGGAGTATAGCACCTCACATTAAGCTGCTTAAACGTGGATTATCACTGTTTATTCTCCTCTAAGAGCCCTCGTTTTCATGCCTGGGTAGGCCAGGCAACGATGCCTCTCAACACAAAAATCAATAGCTGCTGTAGCTGGGGCAGAATGAAGATATAGTGAACTCTGTTCCCTCTTCTAACATTGCTTTAGTGTGATCTGATGTGACATTATTATATCATAGCATCGTGACAGGACTACGTCAGGGTTCACAGTCGAGGTCTCTTGTTGTGGCTCCTAAATTAATTTATAAGAAGATTAAAAATACAGGCAGCGAGAGTTACATGTGAAAGAGAAGTAACAGCCAAACACATTATGACATGACCGATTGGAATTTTGTATAGAGCTACTGAATATGTGTTGTATGAGCCTCTGATACATAATATGTAGTATGTTTTAAAAAGTATTACAAGTATGTAGTCTAGAAACCATTTTATTTTTTGTTCTTTCTTTTATTAAACATTATACGTGTAAAGATTTGGTTCAAATTGCCACTGGATCATTATTTTAAAAAAGAAATCCCAGCAACTCCATAAATTCACTATTTTTCAACTTTCAAACTCAACCAAATAATACTTATTGCTTTACATGAGTACAAAGTACAAAGATGGCGTAATGAATGGCTTAGTTGACACTTAAAACGCATTGGACCTCATGCAGGAACATTTTCATATTCTAATCTTTTTCTCACTTTTTTCGTACGGTGGGCTCCTACGAGTGTGCCACATCAGATGCTCCTAACTTCAGATGACTGTGTAAATGACATACATACACATGATTGAATGCCTTCTGTGTGTGACCGAGGCCACATTCATAAGAACTGTACCTTAGCATAGTTGGCGCCCCAATAAGACCATATAAGGCTACATGTCCTGTCACATATGTCATTCATCGTAAGTGTTTATTCATGACAGTGAAGAGTAAAAAGAAGTACTTTATGAGTTTGGAGATCAAAGTCCTGCTTTTGGACATCCGTAAAGGAAAGTCTATCATTGGCGTCAGCAGTGGAATTAAGGAAAAGGTGTGGTCTGTCTGCAGAGTTGCAGCTCCAACAGGTTTTACATTTGCAGAAGCACAGCACGTGGAAATCTAAACCGCGACAATAGCCATTCATCTGTCTCATATCAGCACGCTGTCACTCTCTTCCAAGAGCCTGACGCACTTCGAATTTAGTCGAACAGGTAATGTCAGCATAATTATTAAGTGTAATTTATATTGGATTTTCAAACTCAAAATTGCACATGACTCTTACAACAGGTCTGGACCACTCGTAAATTGTGTTCATACCTAAAAGAAAATTTAAAATATGAGAAAATTGGTGAAGTTCTCCTAAATCACTCACGCAAGCCACTTAAGAACAAATCTGTTCACAAGTGGTTCTTGCATGAGGCCCATTGTTCAGCCATGCATTTATGATTAAAAGAGTTTGATCCCAACATTTTATATATCTGATGCAAGAATTTAAAACTTTGTAATGGTTATAATGTGATGTAACACCTTCCCAGATTATTTTTGCTTCACTGTCAAGCAATGTGTATGTCTTCTTTAGTGATGCTAATTGTGATTTGTAAGGAGCTGCCAGCAACTTGTTTATCTGAAAAGATGATTTTTAGTTGCTTAGAAGCTTGAACAGAGAAAAGGGTGCTCACATCCTGGCGTCACATTCAAACTTTTTATTGACTCATTCAGATGTGATCACATATAGTCTGCTCTTCTCCATGCTAAAAGTTAAACGTAAATCCACCCCATTATACAGGCGTGGGAGGAAGGGAAATTGGAAGCGGAGGCTGTGACATCAACTGAAAAGAAATTACAGGGTTTTTTTTACCTGCAACAAGCTCCTGCTGAGTGTCACAGAGACTTAAAACCTGTCTGTGAAAAAAGGAATATGAAAAATATGGTTGGAACATAAATTTGTTGAGTCGCTTGAAGAGAAAAAACCTTGCTCATTTCCTGGTCTTGCATTTATAAAACTTTACTGACCTTTTATTGATTTGATAAGCGTCTTTATTCTGTCAAAATATACCTGTAGTGTGCCCTTCTCCGTGGCAACCACTACAAGTCTGGAAGCAAGGCAGATAGCCAAAAGTGGAGCCTATGACATCAACTGAAAGATTTTATTTTTTTGACCTGCCACAAGCTCCTGCTGAAACAAGTGAGATGTCAGACATCCATCCAGAAGTGGTTTAGCTTTAAAACTAGCAATCTATTCTGTAAAATGGCAGCAATAACTTAAATGTGACGATGTCTAAAACAACCAGGCCTGCGTAATATTTCATCCATCACTGTTTCATGTATGTGTGTGCCAGAGAGAGAGAGAGAGAGAGATTCAACGACCTCTCAGTAATTGCCTGCTGAAATGACACCAATAGAAATGGGAGCCAGCTAGATCAGTCTAGTCTAGTTGCCTTCATCAAAATCAATAAATCAATGAAAGAAAGTGTGTGTTTGTGCGTGTGTGCGTGTGTGTGCGCGTGTGCGTGTGTGTGCGTGTGCGTGTGTGTGCGTGTGTGTGTGTGTGCCTCTGCTTGAAACTCAGTTCCAGTTTTTCTCTGCTCTGCTCTCTCTCTCTGGTCCTTAGATCAGACTTCCTCAATAAGTGACACCAACAGGGATGGTATTTATTTGGGGCCAATACATTATTCATAACTTTAGCAAGGGGCGCAGAAGATAGTGGCTTATTAGCCGGCACACACTTCATTTTTTACAGCCCTTCTGGACACTCGTTATAATGTCTCAGAAATTTCGGCTTAAAGGATCTTTTGAAACGAAGTGGGATTTGGACTTTAATAACGCACGGTGGCTCGAATAATAAGGCGATTGTGAAAGGAGGAATGGCCACCTCATGGAAGTATTCAGGCAGTGTGGGTGGAGTGGAGAGGGTTTTGTTTTTCCCTTACGCTCTCATCTCATGGAGGAAGTTTTAAATTTCTTTCAGAGCAGTTTTGAGGGCTTATGAATTTCTCTGCAAGTGTTAAACCCTTGATCTGTGAAGTTATCTTGTATTTTGTATAATTGAAAAAGTCGTATGAAAGCAAAATGGGGAAAACAACTTCAACTTCCCTCTCCTCTCCTTCTGTCGCTTTCTGCAGGCGTTTTTGCCAGCTGAACTGTAGAGTCTGGATCTGTGGTTGCAAGCAACCTACTGCCTCAGTTTTCCTGCTCAACACCCGCTGCCACAGTTATTATTATTAGTCCTATTACTATTATTATTATCATTAATATCACCATTGCCAAGTGCTTGCCCATGGTGGGAACTGTTGGGTCTCTGTAAATAATATTACAAAGAGTACAGTCATGCTGATGTTTCGCTGGTGTAATGTTTACCACGTTCACCATCTTAGTTTAGCAAGTTATAGCTTCGTCAATTTGTCAAAAACCATAGTACTGAACAAATTAACATTTTGACCTAATGATGATGCTAGAGGAAAGGTCAGTGGATCTATTTTATATATTTACAGTTCGTCCTCAGAAGTGATTTCAATTAATCCTGAGGGAGGGACATGGATGTCCGTACCAAATTTAAACACAATCTATCCGATAATTCAACACATTGACAGAGAAAGGGTGCTCCTTTTTCTTCTTCTTTTGATCTTTCATTAGAATTCACAGATTTGAACAAGTTGGGTTTCCAATAAAAATGCCTTCAACCCCTTTCTTTTATCTGAGGAACTCCCTGTGACAAATTAGGCGGTCATGGAGCCATACATTTTTTCCGTGAAGACATGACCCCAAGTTGGACCTCAATTTAAATTGCTGTTTATGATTCATGTGACCGGCAAGATGCGAGGGACTGACAATAAATGTTTACAGTTCACATTTTTGTGAATGAAAGTCAACTTGAAACCATTCATTGTCAAAGTCACATTTACAGCAACATCCTACAACATCAGTTTGTCTTTTTGAAAAAAACCTTTAATAAAACTAGTTTTACTTCTCAGGCTGTACACACAGAGGTCTGTCACTCAATTACAGAGATAAACTAAGCTTCTGTTTCCGCACTTTGTCTTCAGGTGCAGGGTTGCCTTTCTGTTTAGATTTAGATTAATGATTGAGCCTTTTGGGAGAGTTTATCTGGAGTACCTGCATAATGTCCAGCATTTACCAAGGGAAGCATTGTCTCGACTTTTTGATGAATGTTTACTATCTCCTCTGCATTCACACACACACACACACACACACATATACATATTCAGTCACACATGCACAAAGTCTCGCGCAGGAGTCCATTCTCTCAGCCTTTTTGGAGATGCTGGTTAGGCATAGCAATGAGATATTGGCCCAGCGGAAGTAAGAAAGAGGCACATTCATCACCAGTCACGAGTATCAGTTTGCACACACACACATGCACATTTTGTCTAGAATAAGGCGCTTCATGCATTGCAAATGAATTAGTTGCTGAGTAACAGTGTTCAATATTCCATTCATATCATCCTGGGACAGTGCAGATACAGGGTGTGTTTGTATGTGTGTTTAGGATGAACACAACTTTTACACTCTTATGTAGAATCCCTTTAAGGAATAGTTTGACATTTTGGGAAATATTAGCTTTCTTGCCAAGAGTTAGATGAGAGGATTGATTATCGTTCTTAGGTCTGCACGGCACATATGTGTGGAATGGAAGCGGGGAAAGCGTTGACCTGACTCAGTCCACCGGTAACAAAATCCACCGACCAGCACCACTAACTTATTAACAAATTAAGACGTTATATCCGTACTAAAACAACAATTCACTGTTTTATAGTTTAGTTGCGGTTAGATGCTGGATTTTATCTTTCTTTTTCTATTACATAGCCCCCCTTAAAATGCAGGGAGACGCTCAACAGACTGCTACTGGATGACTTGCAAACCGAGGGTCTTGTGACAAGCTAGCACTACTGCTAGCGAGCTAATCTGCTAACAGCTAATACTGTTGGCTGTGCAAGCTGTTATAATGTTATCTAATAGACCTGAGGGTTTGACCATGTTGTGATATTTAGTGAGTTTTTATTTGAAAAAATAAATATTCTGATATATAATAGATATTCTGAACAGGGTTACTGGAAGTCTTTGAGTGAAATTCTGTGATAATGGAAGTGTAAGACATTGAAATGTTTTGACAGGATCCTTCAGTGTGTTTTTCAAAATCTGATTATCTGTAAGTTATATGTGCATGGTTATTCATAATGGATGTAAAATGTTTTGGAGGGAGATTAGCTTGCTACAACTCTGTTTCTCATGATTTAGTTTTTGTATGGGTGTTTTTTTATTAACACGCTTAACTGCGTTTTTCTTTTTTCTTTAGAAATCAGGACTAATGTTTTAAGAACAGTTGTGTTATGCACTTATTAACTGTTTACCTTCTTCTACAAGCAGACAAGCTAGCAATGCTACCAGAAACTAACATACTGACACGTTCTTCCACTTTGATGTTTTTGACGGATTAACATGATAATTTGTGAGCTTTAGAGGTGCTGGTGGGCTGATTTTCTACCTTTGGACGGTTGTTTCTAATCTTAGTGCTAAATTAAGCTAAAGGAGATATGAGAGTGGTATCTATCAAAGGTAAGAAAGCAAATTAGAGTGTTTCCCAAAATGTTGAACTGTTCCTTTGAGACATTTTTCTACAACAGGGTCAAGTAGGCCAACTCAAAATATATGCCACCAGAACAAAATAACCCCCAGTAGCTGGCATAAAGAGCCATTGTTGAAATCTTAAACCAGAAATGTTTTCCTGTGAGACCCTCAGTGGAATTAAAATAGAGCTTTACTTAGCCCAGTTAGGACTCAACCTGGAAATCAGGCTAATGAATATGTAAGGACTGTCTTTGTCTTGCCCTCTAATTCTCTGAAATAAAAATAAGATAAGTGAGACAAAATAGGTTTGAAATGATGCACATGTGTGCATGCATGTGATGTTCACTGTATATACTGTATATTGGGATTAGTTTATTGCTTTTAATCTCAGCTGTTTATCTTTCCTCCAGTTCTCATTCACTTAATTTCTAACATCAGTCTATCTTGTTCGCTCCATCTGTCACTCCCTATCTCTTTGCCCATGTAACCTCCATTTTTCTCCTCTGCAATCCAGCCTTCCTTTAAACCACTTGCTTTTCTCCTCTCCTTCCCGTCCTTTCCTTGCACTCTTAAACTAATTCCCCTTGCTTTTAGGTACAAGTGCCAATCCTTGGTAGACGTCAGAGAACATGTAAATCTATTTATATCTTATTGCATTATATTGTTCAAGCAAAAGATGCTTGACAACATTTTTTTCCAGCTTCCATTCATGCCAATAAAAGCTCCTTTTGATTTGATTTGAGAGAGACAGAAAAAGAAAGCGGGAAGAATGAGATTTTTACTAGTCAGTTCTGACAAAGCTCTGTAGACTCAGTGGTCCATGTTGGATTGAAGTGTCAACTACAGTTTTACGTCCAAGCATGTCACTAAGAAGACGTCTTTTGTTGGAGTCCATCACTGCTGTATTGTGAAAAGTGAATGTGCACAGCTGGACTTTTGCACACATCCGCCTTTTCTCTGTTCTCAGGAAAAAAGGCATTTTTAAGACAGGAAATGGTGTAAATATGTTGTTAGACACACACATACCCGTGGCCTCATTTCCATCCTGACTAGCTGCAAAAACTGATTCTACTACGAGGGTGACAGGAGAGTTTGTGTTATGAATTGATTTTAGGCCAAAGGTTGCACCACAAACTGGACTGAGGCGCAGCAGCAACACTGTGTAACTGTCTGACGCACTGTGTGAATTGTTTTAGGTCAGAGTTTGCACCACAAACTGATCTGAGGTGCAGCAGCAGCAGCACTGTGTAACTGTCTGACGCACTGTGTGAATTGTTTTAGCATCTTTAATGCTAAAACCAGAGCAGATCCTGATGTAACTGCTGAATCACAGCCAATGGGGAAGGAGATTCCAGGATAATTCAAACAAATCCGAGGCGGATGTGATGGATAAAACTGTCCACTGAGTCACAGTGCGATGCAATAGCACCACCTGTTGGTCAAGATCCACATTGTAAAGGAAACTTGATGTGAACTTGATGTTAAAGATGCTAAACAGAACCGTTTCTTCTCTCTGTTTTCAGGTTATTGAACAATTGTACAATTACCTAGAGGGGGCCTAGTAGAAAGACTAATCAATACAGACATCAGGCTCTTTAGATCCTATGGGTTTAAATGTGGATTTTGATGTTAGCATTCATGCTGTAAATTGAGTTTTGGGTGTGTTTGAAGGTTGTAGGTATACAGGACTTTATAATGACTTTCCCCATTATTGTTTTTCTCCCATACTCCTTCCAATATTGTATTTGCATTTTTTGATTTCCTGATTGCTTTCTGCATTGATTTATTCTCAAGTTTTTTGAAGAGTTGTGTTTGATTCGTATGTATTTGGACCTCGGGATGTACTGATTGTGAAATCCATTTCCCTTGTGTACCTACACAACAAAGCAGGTGTGCTCTATTTCAGTGGTTCCCGACCTTGAGATCTGGACTCCCGTAAGGGGTTGCTAATACATTTGAAGGGCCCTTAGATGATTAACAAAAGAGGACACAACTTGCTGTGTCCAAGCAATCAAACACACTGAGTTACCCACATATTCTCACACAAACATGCACACTTATTTCCTGTATCTATATATTTCGAGTTTTATTATAACACAATTCTTTGTTTTTATTTCACACTTGCTTTTGCAATGTAAGCAAAAGCATTGTTCCCCATGCTAATAAAGCCCAATTAAATGTCATGAAAAAATGTTACTTTGAATTTTTGGCAGTAGGTATTGTTTTTAATCCAGTTTTCTTCATTTTCTCACAGTTTCTCTTTACTTCTCTTCCATCACCTCCCTCCCCATCTCTCTCTTTCTTTCGCCCTCCAGATTTAATAAAATACAGAACACCAAGAACACGATGAAGAGGGACGGCATCAGCTCTCTGACCTACAGAGTGGTTCAGGTCAAGAGGTACCCCCTGTATACAAATATCTCTGTGGAGATTGGCAAACCACCGCCCCGGCCTTTTAAGGGCTAGAGAGGAAGATGAGGGGGTTGACGCACATTGACTGGAGGGAAAAACACAAGAAGACGGGAGCTTTTAAGAAGGAAAATAAAGAGAACATTTCCAAGAAAAAGTCACAAGCACATCATGGTCTTTTTCTCCTTCTTTACCTCTCTCTCTGTTTTTTAATTTTTTTATTTCAGCTTGCCATTCTGTTACCAGAACTCTGGGTTTTTCCCCCTTCAGCTTTTTCAAGCAGCCAATGGCTTAACATCTCCTACCTTTTACCATTCAGTGACTTCAGAATTAAAGCGTGTGGACCAAAGCAGGATTATCAGTTGCTGACCAAAGGTTGGCATCAAACATGGAAGCTGAAACTTGGAGTCTCTCCATTAATAATCTTTTGTAAACTGGAGAGGGCATCTAATGGCATATCGACGGAGGATATTAACAGGAACTTTTGTTGGGAGGTTAGAGATGAAACAATGACATCATTTGAGACTTTGGAAAGCTGTCCTGGCCTTGACTGAAATGCTGGACAGCATCGAGTGGGATTTCTTGGACTATTTGAACAAGTTCATATAACATAACATTAACAAGTCTGATGACATGCAATGATGGTCTATGGAATTGTATCTGATGGACTGCATATCAAAGAAATCGGCCAACTCTTGCTTATTTTGAGAAATGTTGCTAAGAGACAATTTAATATTGACATTTTTGTCAGGGAGTCATTTGTTTGGATCTAATTACTCAATCAAATACTCCGGTATAAATTAATGAATGTGTATTGTGCCTGCATCTACCGCAGAAGATTCAAAAACAGTGCTGGGACACGCTGATAAAACATGTTCGTCAACAGCAACAAACTCCTGAGAACTCTGTTTTTGTTCTCTTTTTATAAATATAAACTAAAACGTTGGAAACAGAAACTGTCGTTGTGGAGTTACGGAGAAGTTTTACCAACAAAAGTAAACATATTGGAGATATGAAAGGATTTCTCCTGTGCTGAATGCAGTGTGATGGAACTATCTTGGGAATGCATTTGAAATCAAATCAAGGAACTGAAGACAACAATGCAGATATATACTGACAGCTCAGTCATGATTGTAACCCCATGTGGCACATATTGGAGATTAGGTTTCTGGAAACCTTGTTTTTTTTCACTCCACTTGAAGAAAGATAGAGATTTATTTTGGTGATCTCAGCTTTGAAGGTGCATTTTTGTCTCTATAAGATGCAAATGGCTTGAGGTACACTAATATTCCTTAAGGGACAAACGTGATGAAGTACAAATATGCATTTTAGATTAGAAAATTGGACATTTACCATATTTTCTGAACATATATGGGGTTAAAAATCAGAAATGAGCTGTCAGGATCGAGTCATGATTTACAGGAAAAAGCCTTGTGGATACAAAAGCTCACTCTTGTAACTTTACACTGGCTCCACAGACAAGGCTAGGTGAAAAGTAATGAATTTTAGAGGTCATTCTTTAGCCTACAGCATAACCTGGGAGTGAGAAGTTTTTTAAATCACAATTCATTAAACCTCTGTTGAAACTGTTACTATGCCATTTCTCTATCTGCTTTCTTTCAATCTTTGAGAAAAAGACTATATCATATCCAGAAAGAGGAAATTATAAGATAGTGATAGTTCTGTTGGTGGAAATTGTGAATTTTAAGGCTGTAATGAGAAGTTATCATTTAAGCAGTGTGACTGACATCTCTATTGCTGCTTCAGATTTTATCATAATCAGCTGTCAGTCCTGTATTGGAATCTGTTTAACACACTTTCATAAATGTAGGGAATTAAACAGTCCGAGTTACTTTTTTGTTTTAATTTTAAAAAGTTTTTTTTGTCTCATATGAGTTACATAACTTTCCCCGTGTGAAAAAGGAATGAGCTAATTTCTGATTTCCTACATCAGTGTATTGGAGCTCTTTTATGCTTTGATCACTTTTCTGCCTTTGTTTTATTTTTCCTCTACCGTTGACACAATTATTGTTGACGCCTAAACACCAAACCGATGCCTTCAGAAGTTATCTACACTAAGGGGCAGGAAAGGCTATTTTTAATTTGAAGGTCATTTTTGTTTGTGAAATTGTTGTGTATTTTAAAGATGGGTAATACAGAAATTAACACATTTGTTTCAGTTTGAAAAAAATCCTGGTTTTGGTGAAAATTGTGTATTTTTGGCCTCCTCTTTGATCAGCCTCGAGGCAAAAATGTTCCCATCTGTTTGGCTCTTCGTTATCTTCGCCTCAAGCCTGTTGGAAGGTATGATTGCTCCTCTCTGCAACACACACTCCCTGCCACACACACACACACACACACACACACATTCACACTGTCTTCCCTTTTTTCTTTGCATTATCTCCCCTTTCATTGCCTTTTCTTTCTTACTCTGCCAGTCCAGGCTGTGTGTGTCAATGGCACTCTGTTGTGCTTTGTGGTAGGCCCACTTCAGGCACAGCTGTGTCTCACTAGAGTGCTTCTTCTTTCAATAGATATCGACAGAGCCTCTCTTTGTGTCTCTGAATCTGTGCCACTTACTGTATCTTATTTTTCTTTTTATTCTCTCTCTTTCAGTACACATACCCCATTTGTGATTCCTTCTGTCTCCCGCCGTTTTTCTCATTCTGTCCCCCACTTTATCTGACTCTCCTTTTCTTTTTCACCCTCCCTCTTTTCTTTTCGATAGAGTGCAGGACTCTCCTGGTGAGTTTCGGTGTCCTCAGTGGGCATACTACACATGGAGAGGCCAACACAATCTCTTCTCTGTACTGTTTACGGCTTACCCTGTGCAATATTACCGATTTGTTCACATCTACCCCGTATCCTGCTTTAAAGTAATTGTTTTCAAGTGGGATATGAGGCGCTAACAATCTTTTAAGGGTTGGTTTCAGTTCAGTTTGTAATGCAATCATGCTTTTTTCCCATAAAGATTTATTTTGCCTCTGATTCACCTGTTGATTTAAAATCCTTATGATCAGTACATAACAGACAAAATGACAGCTATTGCTTTTATTTTCTCCATTCTTACAGTATTAAAGAAGTGTGTTAGTGTTTTACTTCCATAAAGTTGGGTAACTTTTGAGAGACAGATTTCAAAAACGGATTGGACAAAATTGATGCAGCAGTGGTTGAGATATCCTGACATTTATTCCCTAGTAAGGGTCAATATACCAAAACACAGGATCCCATAATGCACCTGGATAGCATTTTTCAGCGTTGTGAATTGGGAGGAGCTATAGAGAGCCTAAGTCACTCGCTTCCGCTTCCGGCCCATGGGGCCTTATTTCGGGAAAAATATGTACAGTAGTCAATGGCGAGAGAAAATTTATTTTTTAATCCTGTTTGAACTGTGCCCTGAATATGTTGTTTGTCAGTTTAAAAGATATTTTTTTCCGTCAATAAGTTGACATTTGTTTTAATAAAGTAAAGTTACATTTAGTTTTGTGTGGAAAGTGTTCAATAAACCACATCTCTCGTCTCGCGCAATCGTCACCAACATGATAGCGCAGTAATACTAGCTAACGTTCATTGCTTGGTTGCTACTAGCTAGTGTTCCACACAAAAATGTATCTCACCTGATGTGTTTAATCCAACGACTCAAGGTCCTTTTATCACATCATCTACACATGTCAGTTCTTTGAGGTTAGCTTCAGTGACATTAGCTTCAGTCCTTGAGAGAAAACGTTACGACGTCACATACGCGTCTCTTGGGTTTGTGGTCTTTGTATTTATGTATTTTCACAGTCTTATACTTGCAACCTTCTTGACTTTTAAATGTATATTTTAAATTGGCCATCATCATATGTGTAATGCAGGGCACAATTCAAACAGGATCAAAAAATTAGTTGTTTCTATTGACTATCGTACATATTTTTTCCGAATGGTGGTCCACCTTAAGGGGAGGGACTTCTCTGTTTTGGGCGCCCCTGGTATACATAGACAGTGTGATGCCAGGTTCAGACTACACAATGTCAGCCCAATAATAGATTGGCGACAAATCTCCGAGTTAAATCAGCAGTACAAAACATTAAGAACTTTAGAAGATAAATGATTCTTTCCTAAATAGTCAAAGCCTGTGTATATAAAAATGTGACATTAACTATGACTCCCAAGGTGCATTTCAGCAGGAACATTCAATCACAGAGCTTACAATTCTGTTCCATGCACCACTAACAGGCAGAAGCTACAGATTACCCTGTTGATAAAACTGAATGTATAATCTGCATCTTAAATAAATTCACTTTGGATTCCTCGGTCCATATTATGGACAGATTTGTCAACTATGGCGCTGTGTTTTGTTCTCAAAATCGACCAGAGAGAATGTTTTCTAGAATCGGGGGCTCCTCCTACTTCACATCTGTAGTAGACTCTCCCTTCGTCATAAATGCCCACTTTCATTCCACACAATTCCAGTTTATTAAGCAGACTTTCTGTTTCTTGAGGTCTCAAGCCCATTTGAAACCCTGATGACATTATCAAGGCAAGGTAACATGGGATTTAGATGTGAAGATCAGCAAAAGAAACTTCAGCAAAAATAGTTATTTGAAACCTTTCCTTTACTTGAGAATAAGGAGAACCATGAGGAGTGCTTGATGTTTCTTATTGGACGTTTGACTTTTGAAGCTGTTCCAGTTGTCAAGCACACCTCAGGTGGTTAAGTATTCCAAAATGGTTTTTCAAATAAATTTTTTTGCTTGAGAGCAGACAGGACTTCCAAGCCTGCTGGCATTTTTAAACATTTACTGTATCTCTAGCTATGGTTTTTTTGTACATTGAATGTTGAAAATGTTATATCTTATATAGAATGCATTATGTCATATCAAACCTACTTTTTCTATACAATCAATAAATCTGATGGATAAAGATTGTATGGCAGTGTGTCAGTTGCTTACTGTGTCTTATTAAGTCTTTTGGAAATTTCATAAGAAATACATTTTCACCTGCAGACAGAGGTAATCCCAGAGTTTTTTAATGTAATATCTGCAGTTAATACTTGTTTCTATGTGGCCCTGGTGAGTTAGCGGACTAAAATGCTAAACCACCTTGTGGATTACATCTGGCTTTACTTCTGCAGTCTTACATTTTCTCTTATAGTATAAACATATATTTAACACTACCAACTAAAGCTACCTCTACTTTAAACTTATTATTCTTTTATTGTCTTGTTGGGGGTTACTGGTCCCAGACTGTCAGAAGAAAAGCTCTGCAGGGAAATCAGGACAGCATCCTCTCAGAGGGCAGCCAAACTGTTTACAAAACAGCAAAATGTTCATATAAAATCAAAAAAAGCAAGAGGAAACACAATATGAGAGATTTTTGAAAATGTGTTTTAATTTGAGATATTTTACAAGATGTTCCATAAAGCCGGTGTTTTTTACCAGCTTGATACACAGCATGTTTTTTTAGATGTGACTCATAACAGTTCCCTTTTATTTTAGCCAGTACTTAAAGAAATAGTTTGACATTTTGTTTTTGTTTTACGCTGAGTGTTACATGAGACAATTGACAGCACTCTCATGTCTGTATAGTAAATGTAATGCTAACTTAGCTTAGCATAAAGATTGGAAATGGGGGAACAGCCAGCCTCTATCCATAGGTAATAAAAGTCAGCACATACCAATCTCACTTCACCTTACATCTTGTTTGTTTAATCCCTATATAAACCAACATGTACAGGATTTTGTACAAATTAAACAAACAAGATATAAAGAGTTTATTATTGACCTTCAAAGATGGATTTAGTTATCTTTGGACAGATAGACTGCTGGCTCTTGCTTCATATTTACCAAACAGACTTGAGAAGGGTATTAATCTTCTCATCTAACTCTTGGCAAGAAAGCTTTTAAGCGTATTTTCAGCAAAAGTCAAACTATTACTTAATCTTTGTGTCTTTCGATTATTCAAGAATTTGGTCTCACTCTTACACCGTTTAATTTGAATACTGCTCCCCTCAAGAAAATGTTGTAACTACAGTGAGAGCGTAGTCATTCATAAAGTCTGTGATAAAAATAAAATTCAGGTGTAACCCTTTAACCTTAATCCCAGCCCTTGCATAAAGAAGCTTTTCTGGGAGAATTATGTACTTCATGCAGCAGCAGCTTGGGAGTCGTGCAGTAAAGTAAATGTCATTAAAGGCTCCAGAACTACACATAAACATATAAAAAGACAAAATTACTTTTGGTTTTCATTCAAAGGTCCCTCTTGATTAAAGTAGTAGCGAATGACAGTAGGAAGATCTGCTGCATATATACCTATATAAAATGACAATACACTGTCTCGATCTCATCATGCACTGAAGCTTACTCTGAAGAAGGTACATGAAGGTAAACAGTGGAAACAGTTGCCTCTATCAAATGCTACATGTTCTGTCTTGTGAACAATTAATAAAGCAGTAAATTACACATCGTTTGTCCTGCTCTACAGTGTACACGCACAAATGTCGTTCCATTAAATGAAACCTTGTTTTCAAATATCGCCCGGTCTGCTCCTACTGTACAGTCATATATTAGTATAGTCTCATACGTTTATATTTCAATTAGCAGGGAAATTGAACTGCAGAATTTATAGAACAGTTACAAATTGTTAATTGCTTTGCTAAGCCATTTCCTAGTCTAAATTGCATCACAGCTATGCATACATTTGGGTGATGCATCAACCCGTGACAGGTCAATTACAATTTCTCATCATCCAATAATCTCATTGGCTTTTTTATGTTGCTAGTTGTTTCCCAAAGCAGCTGTCTGGAAATTAAAAATACCTCCTGGGTAGCTTCTATAAAAGCTTACCAGTCTCTCTCTCTCTCTCTCTCTCTCTCTCTCTCTCTCTCACACAACATAATCTAGTCAACACAAAAAAGGCAGATAAAAGGGTAAATATCTGGAGTGCGCTCACCTTTCAAGAGGCAAGTTTGTTATTTCTAGTTTTTCACATTAGGGTTGAGGGGATTTAAGGCCCTGTGAATCAAACATCTTATTTTTACATCTATGCAGTCCATTTTATCAAAAAGAGAGTTTTAATCCAGTTTTCCTTCATATTTTCATTTGTTTTCAAGGAGTACAATTTTCCTTCTCTGGCGGAATGAAGTCTTCTGTTCTGTCTGAATTTGTTCTTCTTAACATATGGCTGAATTAACCTCCTATTGATCCGGCACCATCCACCCTCTATGCATTATGTAGGTACCGACCAGTACTGCCATGTTGGTGTAATAATACCTGCCCACAAGGTGTCTATATCTCAGTTAATTTGTGGTAATTTGATTAAACACAACTATATAGGAATATGCACCATAGAAGCACAATATAACTAAAATAATAAAAGGTCTTACAACTACATATTGACTCAGAGCTTGTGATAATGGGCCAGGCTTGTGCACCAAAGTGACAAATTCAGTGGGTCTCATCAGTATTGCAGAAATCTTGGATGAAAATCCCTTGTGGAATGGCAGCTTATCTGTTCTGGTGGTTTTTGAAATTTGAATTTTTTTTTACTTTTGGTTCTTGTACAGTTCTGCTTTATGTCTGGCTATTATACTGCTGACTTTTTTTCACTGCACAGGATGATTCAGTGTGTTCTTAGAGATGGAAGGTGTATAGATAATTGGTCAGTTTTTCTGGGTGGATGGTTGTTCAGGAGTACAGTTTCTAAGGCGGGAACAGGTGGCAAGACGGTTTCCCTCCCAGTAGCCAGCATCCTGGCCATCGTGACAGCGACACTTGGTGCAGGAGTCGACCCAGATGGGCTCTCCTGCAGGAATCACCTGGCTGCGTGACGCGTCAGCGTAGCAGTTAGGACCTGGATGGAGATGATCGACAGAGCTAAGTGTAACTGCAGCTGAGCAGATACTACAAACACGAAAGCACATAAAGTCAAGGTGACAACATCCCTAACTGCATCTAATGATCAAATGTATTATAACTATGTTTGACAGCAGTGCTCATACAATAGAGAAGATCAGTCTCCTGTTGGCCCTTTGTGTTTAACTTTTTAGTGCTATTTTCAACTCACCCTCCTTGCATTCAGGACAGCATTTCCCAGGCTGGTAGACAGGGTTGACGCATGGTGGAGGGGCACAATCTGCAACTAGACAGCGGGCGATGCCATCACTGTCACAAGTGCACTGCTCACATTCTGATGGCTGGGAAACAGCACACACATGTACACACGAAGGTGTGAGACTCAACGTGGATCAGATTTCTAACCAGCACCTCTCACCAAGACCTCCTCATGTCATCTCAAAAGGGGGCGCCATTTACCTCCAATTCCCTGCTGTATACTCAAGTTACATATCTACATACCATACTGTAATTCATTGGTTCAGCGTTGTGGAAGATTTACATTCCAGGTCTACTGCACATTATCTAAAGCTCACCTTTCTGGAGAAAAACCATGATGCTAAGTCCTCTGTGTATGAAGTATTGAACATGGTTATAGTGTCCATGGCGTTCTTCTTAATAGTTTGTGGCATTCCTTAAACATTTCTGTTGGACATGCAAATACAGTCTATACAAATGTACTGTAGATTAGAGCTTTGCAGTGACATTTAAACATAAAACATTATGATTGGCATTAAAGCCTTCACAAATGCAGCAGTTTTGACATAGTGCAGAGAGACAATTTTGGACTTAATTTGTAGGACCTTTTTATTAAGAATTATTATTCTATTTCTGTACTCTACCCTTAAAAAACAAAATAAGCTCACCTTTGATGAAAGTTGTGAGCCAACACAAATGATAGAGAAGCTAAACTATATTCTATATCAGGAGTTTTTGGTTTGTGACCCCTTAAAATGAAACAATGGGTTAGGGCCTACTTTTGACCCCCTAATCTCAGGTTATGGCTTTAGTGTGGCCATAAGCTGTGAACAGTTCAAGAAAGAGATACTCCAGGTGGTAAAATCTATCCAGTATTTCCCATGTAAATGGAAAAAGTGTGTAGAAATGTCAGAAACAAACTGATGGACTCCCCTTTGTCTTGGGGCCTGACCACCATTCTAGCAACCACTGCTATACTGTGATATATAGTAGGCCTATACTGCGGTGTCTATATTCTGATTCCAAATCAGAAAAGGAAAATAGCCTAAGAATCTCAAAACACATGAGGCCCCTTAATAACAAGATATAGGGCAATTCAGTCTCCATCCATACAAGCCTGTTCATCCCCACCATCTTTGCAAGTTACCATGTGTCATCGCTATCAGGCCTACCTGGAAGTTCTGCCCCAGTTCGTACACCACTCCGCGGTACTCACACCCGATCTTCTCGCATCTGGGGCAGCAGTCGGTGGGGTAGTGGCTGACATGGATGCACGCAGCCGGGAGAGAGGTGCACTCAGTGCGGGAGCATGCGGAGCCCTCGGCGGTGCATTCGCACTGTGTGCAGTGATCAGAGTCCAGAAAATACCATTCCCCCACGAAGTAAATGCTGCCGTTTGCCTCGCAGGTGCTTTCCTGCTGCCCGGCGACTGAGAAGCCAAAACCGGCCTGTGCGCAAAGCAGCAGTGCCAAAACGGCCGTGCGTATTCTGCACTTTCCGAAAACCATGATGATTTGACTTGATTCACCTTGTCCAAAACAAAAAAGTTAACAAGCAAGTCAGTAAATTGAAATAGTCCAATTGGGATTTGGTAGACAGGTTATCCACGTTTACAAAAATGTTTAGTATGTTACATTGTAAGTGAACGCAAAACTCCTTGGCGTTACTCGGTCCTCCTTCCACAGCGGGGGCTGCGTGTAGGCTACTCCAGCAAAAAGCAAAAGGGGGTGGAGGTTGGGGGCATAAAGAGGGAAAGTTATATTTACTGCCTCACACGTCATGTAGTCTCTGCTGAAGTCTGTAGTCTACCTCCCCCAATTTAACATATTTGCATTAGTCCAGATTTGAGCACAGGTGGTCTCATTGTTGGTACTTAAGTCTACATTTTAAGCATTTTAGCCTAATTGGTTCCATTGCGTTACATATTTGGCTTAATTTTAATAAATCATAAACGTGAACTCTGTATCAATGGGATAAATATTACATTTCTAGATAAACTTACCGTGACAGTTCGATCGATCTCGCGATATCTCCCCTTAGCAACGGTAATGTTTGCCTTGGATACCACATCCTTGTTAGATACAAACAAGGAACCACTTAAGGTGAGCGTTTGTTTCACTGTAACAACACAGTAAATGCACTTTTATAAACGTTAGCTGTGTTTTAACACAGGCAGTTTTATCGTTTAACCAAATCAGTGTTTGAAATATGCTCTGTGAACACTTCACTTTTGTGAAATGATGGATTTCCGCAGGTGGTCAGGTAACTTAGCAAGCTAACGTTAGCTGGGCTACAATAAGTAGGCTCACTCTATTTCAGACACGTCTGCTTCAACACATGCAAAAACAAGCTTGATTGCTCCCCTTGTATCTGCTGGGAGGGTTTTAAGAGTCAAAACAAGTTTGAATGCATTTTATTTTCATGTATTTTATTTGCGCAAGAGCAAAAAGCAAAACAAAATGACGAGAGGATGGCATACTGCTTGGTAAACAAGAAACAAATATTACTGAAACAGAGGACCAACATTTTTTAAAAAGACACCCAGTTTGCCTGTAACTTTTGGTTTGTCTGATTGCATCAATAAAACTGACCTACACATAGATGGGTACCTTACATAATACTTTGACTGTATGAATGTAAACATAATGAATTTCAGAGAGAGGTATCTGACAAAAACAAAATATGAGACTCATCTCCCAGATGGTTATCATTACAAAGGTTGCAAATCCTCTGGTTTCTATCCAGTCCTTTATAACGTTAGATGACCTTGGGGATTCTAGTATTATTTACCCTGAAATTACAAATAGCCTGTCTATACCTTTGGTTGTCATGCAGCAGATATTTTTCCAGTATGAACACATGTTTAAATTCTACATACGTATCACATGATGTCATACTTCTCAGCTCATTTGCCACTTTTGCATTAAACTGGTGTTTCAGTATGTTTTCGACAGTTAGTTTCAACCAGTTAATGTTGTTTACTTTTGGTTAAGTCCAAAGGTAAGACAAACCACATACAACAGTGTAAAAACAAGTAAAAGTCTGCATTGTTAGTATGGGAGTATTTTTAGCTAAATGTATTTTACGTATCAAAAATTAAAGTACTCATTTTGTTATTGGGTTTATTTTTAATGTTACTAATGCATTAATGTGTGATTTTATTTTACTGTTTTAGCTGGTCAGGGTGGAGCTGTTTTGACTGTTTTGAGTCCCAAATCCAGATTCTCAAATGTGAGGATTCTGTTTTGGACTGTTAATTTAATTAAACAAGCAGTCTAAATACATCACCTTGGGCTGTGGGAAATTATTACAGGCATTTGTTACTAATTATCTAACATTTAATAGAAATTAACTCCAGGGTAATGGGGTACCTCAACCTGTCAAATAGATGTAGTCGAGTAAAAAGTACAGTATAAAGTGAACTGTCATACTGGTGTATATTGTTATTTTTCTGCACTTTCTTTCCATTCCTTCACCCCTAGATTGCCATTCACATGCAGTCTCCTGATGGAAACCAGCTCTGGAGCCCTGGCCAGTCTCTGTGGAACCTGATTGCTGAGCATGTTCACAGGTCAGAGTTGCCAAAGATCCATACAGCACTGGGTCCCTCCCTGGTTGACATGTACACAGAGGTGCACTCAGAGGTAAAAGGGATTTTATGACTGCAATATTTGATTGATAGATAGATAGATAGATAGATAGATAGATACTTTATTTATTCCGAGGGAAATTCAAGAATATATGATATATGTTCTATCAAAATATTTCTGCATACTTTAGCTGGAGTTTCTCTTCCGATTCAGCCAGTAAAGCTTCATCATGTTTTCTGACACTTACTGTTTTATTTGTTCAAAGAATTCAGACACTGGGCCTGTTTCTGGTAAGATCCCACAATAATACAACCACACCATCTACAAGAATTTCCTTTTGAGCTTGGTTTCATTATAATTCAAAAAATTTGCTTAGCTATGCATCCCTGGCCAAACAATTCATCAACTGTGGTGTGAACGTACGTAGGTTATTTGAGCTGCATACACTCATTAATTACAATGCCCAGACTCTAATAAAAGTGAAATGTGGGTTAACTGGCACAACGCTACAGTGAAATCCAAATGTGAGCCAGACAGACATCAATATTTACTCAACTCCAGCTAAACTCTCGGCCCCGAAGCCTGTGCATGGAAACCACTCAGCAATGGCAAAATAACCACACCCCAGAAAGAGTTGCAGGTGAGATAAGAAACAACCCCAGCTTAAGGTGGAGTATTAAAGTGTTAATTTTAATTTTAAGAGAAAAATATTTTGAGAAAACTGACTCCTTAAGTGAGTCACAAATCACGGATAAAGTCAAAGAGGAATTTAGAAATATAATTAAAAGAAACAGGACTTCAGTAATTGCTGTAGCTTGCCTAGTTTGATATGATACTGACATGGAGCCTGTCCTGACGGTGTTACAGTGAATATAGGGCTGCAGCTCATGATTATTTTAACTTTTTTTTCACTTAATTGAGGAATCTTTTCATCTAGAAAATGTAAAGAAATTGTGAAAAAGGCTCATCTCAAGTTCCAAGAGCCCAAAGCCTCATCATTGAATGTCATGTTTTGTACTAACAACAAACCAAAATCTGAACAAATTCATAGTAACATAAAACATAGAAAAGCAGATAAAAACAACTTCAAATACTAAACGATTGCAAAATAATACAATATTAGTGGGTTGATGTTTTTGTCAATTGACTGATTGATTAGTCAACTAATCATTTTAACTGTCAATGAAACCCAAAACATTACGGTGCTTTAAAAAAAGGCTCATTGTTTGACCTTAAAGATAAATGTGAAGAAATACGGCCAAGTCTACTGAGAGAACATTCCTTTCAAGCTGAATTAAATAAAGAGAGGTCTTGTCATGTGAACTGAAGACCAAGTCTGTAGCTGTAGATTTCAAACAGACACAAAGAATTCCTCTTATCAGCACTTTCTGTAGGATATAAACGTCTCTGCATTAGCTTTTTTCTTTCTCATGCAGTATCATTTTCAGCTTTTCTACTCTTGTACCTTCTGCCATCTTCTCCCTTTTTCCTGTCATCGTTCAGTATTGAAATCCCTCCATTAGTAGATGTTATCAGCCTGCAGTGAGCAGACAGGCCCGATCGCTGAAAAACACATGGGCATAGTCTGTCTGGCTGACCACATATTGTTTTTGTGACAGTTAACATGTAAAACATGCATGAATCACTTCACGATTAAATAAGTAAATGTCTTTTTACATTACAAAAACTGGATTTAAGAGCACCATTCAAAGAAGCATTAAGGCTCAAGTCAAACCACAGTGATGTAGAGTAATTCAACTCAGATACAGACACACTGCGATCTACACACACACACACACAAACACATGCACACACACATCTATACGCAGAAAGAGGCCCAGGAAGCTTACTGAGTCAGGGGGTTGGTATAACAGGGTTAAAGAGGCTAATCCTGTTGATAAGACCCTTAGCAACACATATTCTTTGACTTGATTGTCTGTGTAGAGAAAAGAGATGTGTGCGTGTGTGCACATGTGCACTGTGTGTGTGACTTTTTCGAATTTCTCCGCAGCCTGTTGCGGCAGCTGTGGGTAAGTTCAAACTTCAAGCCTAGTTATAATGTAAATTATTCCTACGTTGTGATTTATGCACTGCTAAATTAAAAGCGGCTGCACCACAGGGATGAGTCACAACAACTAAATAGTTACACATGCCCCAGGGTAGGTGGAACTCATAAGATGTCACAGAATTATACTCAGTAACAGTAAATAAGCTATTTCTTCTGCCCCACAGCATAGTTTTTTCATTAACTTCATGTCATTTAGCACCACAGTAATCCAGAATAGACCTGATTTATTGATATGATATTTCCATATCGATCTAGCTCACTGCGATGCCAAGTGGCTCATGCCAAGCAGAAAACTAATGCGCGCTGTACACATGACGATGCAACTCATCTTTGATTGTTGACTGGCCACTTGCCTTAGTTATGACTTTACCATTAACTAGATAAATTCTGCCCCAAGTTATCATGGTGCAACCAATTTTAGTAGCTGATTTAGTTACAAACCAACTAGTAGTTGCAGTCAAACTAGTAGTTACTAAGTTTCTAGTGTTGACTTTACACCCTTAGGAGAAAACTTACACACAGCTGGTGCAACCCAGTCCTGTTATTTTTTCACCTACAGTTCGATGAATGCAGCAGCTGGCCGCGTAAAGCCCTAAGACGGAAAGAACGACTTAGTTAGGCTGAGAGCTTTAAGAAAAACAAAACAAAGCACAGAGCACCTTATTCAGCTCTCAGACTAGTGCATGCAGGTTTCTTCAGTTATAACATTTACTGCAGACTGGATCACTTCCTTTTTTTCTTGTATCTCCATGTCTTTCTCCCTCTGGGTTTTCTCTCCTCTGTCTGTTTCTCTTGCAGCCATGTAATGAATTCCACCCCTTAGTGAGCAGCTGGGAAAAGTAATAGTTGATTCTTCATTCCTCAATACCACCACTCCTCCCATCAAGGTCTTCTTTGTCTTTGGGGGTTAGATCAGAAGGAAAATGCTCCTCTCTTTTCAAATCTCGCTACAAGGCCAATCTCTCTGTACCTCCCTCTACGCTGTCACTTTTTCACTCTAGTCTGAATGGAAACGAGCCCTCCAAGTTAAATGTATTCTAAAACCTCATTTAAATAATTCCCCTTAATAGCTCCTAGTAGGTTTTTTAACTGACAGGTTTCAGCAGCACTCCCTTAAAATAGCTGCTGGATGAGATCAACAGTCTCAGAGCGCAGAGGGAGGGGGGGAAATATCCAGGAACAACTTGTTAGCCAGTGAGCAATGAATCCTGTAACATAAACGCCTCAACACCGAAAGACAGACAGAGGAAGCCAGCATGAATGAAAAGGGTTTTGTGTGTATGTGTGTGCACAACATACTGTGTGAATGCTGGTATGTGAGTGGACGCGAGCACACATCGAAACACATGCAGAGAGCAGAAGTGGTGTGTTTTCGTATACTCCCACGTTTTCCTTTGAAGTGAGGTCTTTGACTGCAACATGACAGAAATGATTGGCAGGCAACAGGTGTGGAGGTGCTAATGGTATCCAGACTTCACTGAAACACATTCACACACAAATTTTCACATCTTCTCTTTTTTTAACCCACATTGATTGTTTTTACCCCTACTGTTTTTCTTTTGTGCTGTCACATTATGGTTAAATAGTGCTGAGTTTTCAGCACAGAAAACAAGCTGCTGAGTGTAAAAGCACACCTAAGGTCCTGGGTGCTCAGCCCTTCTACCGGATCACTGAGGAAGTCACGCATAAAGACTGACCTATTTCACTTTTTTTTCTTTACAAATCCTTGATCTGCAGTGATAATCTTTACAAATACTAAAAAGCTGCCTGGTGCTGCAGCAGGCTGCACTGTTTTTCTTGTGACATGGCCAACCTAAAATTCATCATACTCAGTCTGTGCTACATGTAGAGACGTGTTCTTCAGTTGTAGACATAATATATTGTGAAAGCTTGTTAACATGGTGTGATATAGTCAGGGTTGGGGAGTAACGGATTACATGTAATGGCGTCACGTAATCAGGATACAAAAAAAGTAACTATATTCACTCACAGTACAGAAAAAAATAGACGTGATCAGATTACGGGTACATTTTTTTAAATTGTTGATTACTTATGGGGAATACTTAAAGTGGAAAGTTTTCATGAAACAGAAAATGCCGTGCTATTTGCCTCTATATATGTTTTTTTTTATATACATATACACTCTATGGTATATGTACGTGTTCCTGTAAAAACACAAAGCTGGGGAGGCACATGTCACAGACATTGATTGCCGTTTACAGTCGCCAGTAGCACCAAATGTGTGCTTGAGTAAAGGTGTAACAAACACTCCCTCGGTGCTCTGAGCTCCCAGTACGGGCAGAGTGAGCTAATCTGATCAGTGGTTGCACAGCTAACTGAGCCAATAACAGCAAGCTAGTAAGCTGTTACCTAAATTCAGCAACACGTAAAGCTATCTGTCCATCAGAAAACTCTGTGAATCACAGAGTTGAGGCAGAGCAGCTGGGGGACATCAGAGAGAAAACTAGAATATATTTTATCCATATTTCCAATATTTATCCATCAAATATGATCCAGTTTCACCAAAATAAGTGAAAAAAAATGTGTTTTTGTACAGTAATCAGTGGGGCCCAGTCCCAGAAAAACTATGCTTCAGCAGCATTATATTGAGAAATCTTTTCATTAAGTGCAGAATGCGTCATCAACATGTTAAAATGCTTTCCCAAATGACAAGCTGTAAAATATCATACAAAACACATACTGCTTTAGTGTTCACATAGTGCAAAGCATATCATATAAAAACATTCAAACTTGGATTTTGATTTCATGGGAATTGAAGATTTTCTATATTTATCTAAAAATACACTAAGCAGACAATGCATCACTGATACTTCTTGTCTTCATTTTCCTCTTTGGCATTGAAGTAATCCAAAAGTAACTAAAAGTAATCAGGTTACATTACTTTTATTTTGTGGTACTTGGATTACGTTACTGATTACATTTTTTAACAAATAATTAGTAATTGTACCGTATTACATTTTTGAAGTAATCCTCCCAACTCTGGACATAGTGAAAGCAAGATATTGGTTAACAATGATGTGACCATGTGAATGAGACATACTGTATGTAAAACTTACTGTTTTTGGATTTAGAAATTCACCAAAATGGTATTGTTTGAAAGAAAGTTTCACCCAGATTCTGTGTCTCTGTGTATCCAAGAATTGTATTGCTTCCTGTTCCAAGAAGACAATGTTCAATGTTTACAGCAGTTTACAGTAAACAAGGTCTTCTTGTGCCGAGCACAGCCATGACAGTGTTTTCAATAATAGAAAGAAAAACGGATCGCAGCATAGTCCCTGAAAGCAAACGGGAAACAAAAGCAGTTTAATGCTAGTGTTTTAATTACAAGTTGGTGGTATTCTTACACTTTCACTCAGATTTTTACATGAGCAATATTTTCATCTCATATTTTCACAATTTTTATTAGTTTAAATAGACACAAATTTGTAAAAATGTCTTTAGTCCAGGAAACCTTTACAGTAGTTTTGGCAACAATGCCTCTTAACCCCGTAAGTACAAATAGTGTCGCATTCAGTTTGTGCCACATTAAAGAGGAATCCACACTTACAGTATAATTGGTTTTTCACAGATTACAGTCATATTCTCAGTCACTGAGACTCAAAAGAAATGACATAATCCTCCATTGCCTTCCCTGAGATACTCCAGCTGTTGTCAGAGGTGTCACTGCATGACAGATGTCTGGATCACTGGTTATTGCAAGTAGACTGTCCACTCTGCTTTAAAAGAGTGCTTCACTAAATCATATTGCGTTCATAAGCTGTCAGCTGTGAATATGTCACCTGGACTGACAGAGAAAGTCTGTAAAGCTGTAAATATCCTGTTACTATGATATATTATTGCATGTAGAACTCTCTAACGTGTTGTCTTCACTAACCATAATAATAATAATATTTGCAGGCGGAGATGTGGCACAAGATGTGTCAGGAGAGCCAGCGAGGAAACAATAGCAGCAGGGCAGGGACCCCACTCCCACGTCAGCAGGGGTCCCCTCTAGCTGACCCCCCTGCAGTCAAAGCGATGGTGAGAGCCGAGGTCAAGATGTTACTGCAGACTCTCAGAGAGAGAGCCAGCAGGGGAGGACGGTAAGTGCAAGAGCTCACACACAAAAATCCACTCTACTGTACATTATTAGTGAATTATTGAAACGGATTGCCCTAAACATAATGGGTCTGCATTAATGTTTTATATTTTTATTAATTTACCTGTAAAGTATGAGGGAACTATTGAAGACACTGCACTAGTAATGCCAGTGATAGTAATGTGATTTTGATACAAATATGAAGAAACACAACACAAAGTATGTATTTTTTGTAATTATACTGTCAAATGGGAATATATGAGCACAGTGAAAATAAAATCAAATATTATTTCCATACCCATAATACCTAATTGAAAAAAATATATAGTCTATTGATGAAATATCTATAATATCTATAAATAGATATTCACAAACATTACAACCATTTTCCATGTGTCATAGAAACACACTTCTACACTACAGTTGCCCAACTCTAATATACGTATGCAGGACAATGTGAGGTTAAATTAGTTAACATGGTGAAAAAGTCATTTTGCATACTCACATATATCAGAAAAAAGTATACAAACACTACAATCCACCCCTGATGATTGACAAGGAATGTTGTTTAGTTACAGTGGTAGTCATCTCAGAGGTACACCACGTAGCTTGAGCTGACTGTGTCTATCCCGTTTTACCCCACTCCAGATTACACTCCTTAAAAAATGTTATATTGTCACATGCAATTTGTCAGTCTGTCAACTCTCAGTTATTAGTTATACTTAATGACAATTGACAAGTTAGTACAAAGTCCTTTAAGGAAATTAACTTTTGTCTGAATTAGGATTCAGACATGGATTTGCATGATTAATCTCTCTAATATTCAATAAATGCAATTTCTCTCGATCTAATTTATTAGTGTTTTAGTTTTTGTGTTTTGCTAAACCAAGCGCAACATGCTGGCCTTTTCACAAGCCAAGAGATGGTATGTACAAGAAGGTTAAGACCTTGCTCTCACACTCCCCGCGTCATTTTTCCCCTGACAAAGAGAGCCATAAAATGCTATATTGTGTTCCCATGTCAGTTACAAATGGGATGGAAAGCAGAGGAACAAAGCTTTTTGGCGTAGGGATGTTGCAAACTGGTTTGGGAATTGTGGAACAATGGGACAATGATAGGCGGGAGACTTCCATGCATTCCACACCAAATGCCAACAAACACCAACTTAGATTTTAAAGGCCTGCTAGGTCAACAACGACAACAAAGTGTTTTTACCATAAATGTCCATTTAAATACTCATCTTGTTGTTAGTGAAGTGCTCACAGGGAGATTGCAATGATGCTTGGTACTCTGTATCTGTTTTATGAAGCACAGTCATGTGAGAGTTATAATCTCCTCAAGAAGAGGTAATTAAACTTTCTAACTGTTGTTTAGTTTTTAATTTTTATTTAATCTTATAACTCAGGTCAGAGATGAGCTTGTAGCGATTGTAAATTTACTGACTACTGTCAGTTTAAAGAATGTCATAAAAAGTGTTGCTGCCTACATTCTTACATCACAATTTTACAGCCTAATTTATGTATCAAAATGTGTTTGTGAGGATGTGTAAGTGTGTGTGAGAGTCTGAGTTCGTATGTAACGTGGTAACTATCCCAGCAACTAGCTCGCTGCTGCCAGGAATGTTGCCCCATGTCACCTCTCAGGTTTCTCTGAGGCCTTTTAGGAAAAACACAATATAAGATGGATTGTTGTGCGTTTTTGTGACAAACCGTTTATTTATTGCCTGTCAATGTGTCGACATCCTTTTTATTGTGCTTTATTTGTTTTCTGTGGCCATTGTGTTAAACTAGAAGCTGCAGGCAACTCTTTAGTGGTTTAGGTGTTTTTTTGTGTATGTGTGTGCTTATTTTGTAAATGCCGTTATCACCAGTCCTCTGTTTGGAACCACTCGTCGAACAGATTTGAGCCATGTTGACCTATTCTGTCGAATGAACATTCACATACACATTATTTTTTTCCAAAATGACTAAACCTTTGTGAGGCTGTACTATGACTTTGAGCTACATACTAATGTCATCATGCGTTAACGATGATTTGGTCATAAACCAAAGTATTTTGACCTCATGATGCCGCCAGAAAAAAAGTCAGAAGATCATCAAAGTTATTACAATCCAGCGTGAGGAAAACATTCTAAATTTTGTGACCATCCATGCAATAGTTGTTGAGTGGTGGACCAACATTGCCATCCCTAGAGCCACATTGCTAGTATAGCTAATATCTGTCATCCCCACTGGCAGTGGGCAGTTGCAGCATTGTTGAGTGTTTTTACTTCCACAGAGTAGTCCCCCCAGCAGACTATAAGATGGTTCATGCGATTATTTTGAAGTAATCTTTCAGGGGTTTATTTTAAGTCAGGATGACTGCGAGGCCTGATGTTTAGTCCAATATCCAGAAGGCCACAGGTCGGATATCCACAACAGCACTGTGTCTTATTAAAGTGTCACTGAGCAAGGCACGACCTGAAGCCTCACTTGCTCGCACATCACAAGCCACTCTTGTAAAGTGCTTTGGCTGGGATGTATATGTTTTAGAAAAAGTCCCATTCAGAGGGAGAAACATAGCCCACTTATTGGCTTCGTAGGAACACGACCAGCACAAATCGCCTTTTCTCTTTGAAGTTGGCTTCGGTATACTTGTTGACCTTGATGCATGGTACTGTGTGTGTGTGTGTGTGTGTGTGTGTGTGTGTGTGTGTGTGTGTGTGTGTGTGCGTTTTAAGCCTTTGATCATTAAATTAGGGCAAGTCCCAAGTGTATATCAGCTGAATAGCTTGAACACTCTTCCCTGTAATAACACTTCCACTTAATAATGCTCCACAGCCCTCTGTTTGTCGATTTATTTAAATTTTATGTTCTTTGTTAGCATGGAAATTGAGAAGATATTGCCAATGCATCAAGATAGACACCAGCATCCTTGCCTTTCTCATACTCTCGGGCCGGAAATTATTTTTGTGTGTATGTGTGAAACCTTAATTTACCAGACATGCTAGCCCAGAACACTTTCCTTTTTTGGTAGCAAAGGCCTAACTAACTGATTTGCTTAAATCCACCTCAACAGGAGGGGGGTAAAAACAGCTAAAAATAGCTGTGAACTGAACCATTTGATTGAGGGTGTGTACCTTGTAAAAGTGAAATGATGTATTTTATTGGCCTCCTGTGTGGTCCTGATTCCCTAGGCATCAACCCAGCCACACACACACACACACACACACACACACCCCATTGTCTCAGTGGCTAGAAAAGACTAAATTTTCCACATCTAGAGACTATAAGATTAAGCAGAACTGACCAGGTCATCACCCCGCCTACACCATCTGCTTGATTCTTTTTCTCCCAGGGATCATTCAGAAAATATAATGTCGCTGCTGCTTATCTTTTCATTACTGAGATCTCTCTCTCTTTCTTTTTTTTGTAAGATAACCACTGTAGATATGGTAAAATGAGCCCGGCTCAGATATAGATTTCTATGCACATGCTGCAATGCCTCTATGGAACTGAAAGCATCACAAACAAGAATGTGACTTCTGTTCAGGCAGTAATTCAATCAAACATTATTTGTATTGCCCTTTTCATACAGGTTAGTGCAATTGCAACAAAAGTACAAATACAACCATCATATAAACATAGAAAGATACAGTAAACTAACTTGTATGAAGAGTATTTCTTTGTTTGTGCTTGTTGTTGCTGTAGAGATGATGATGAGCTCTTGTTTTGGTACAAACCTGAGACAGTGGACTACGCCCTAGGCCACCTTGACAGCTGTTACAGAAACTGTACCAACTATAAAGATATTCATAATGGAAGGTAAGTAAAAATGTTTAAACATATCTTTAATATTTTACTAAAAATATAATGTTCTTTTCAAAATGCATAAAATCCCTTTTAATCTTCTTTTCTCTCCTTCAGACCAAGCTCTCACTGTTCTGTCCAGTCCAACGCTGAGGATGAGATTGAGTCAATGAGCGACAAATTGAATGTCGCTGACATTGACCAAGTGGTGGATCGTCTCAAGTAAGATGCATAGAGCAGTGTTTCCCAACCTTTTTGTCTTGTGACTATAGCCCGACCAATACCGGATTTTGGAGGCCAATACTCATATCGATGTTTGGGAGTTAAAAAAATGAAGGATAAACACTTAAAGGTTCAGTGTGTAAGTTTTAGTTTTAGTGGTGAGGGTTGTGAATTGTAACCACGGCTCACGGTGCATTCACCTCCCCCTCGGATGGTCTCATTTCCCGATTTGTGAAGTCATTCTTCCGACTTCAGTGTGTGTTCATGTGGTCTTAAGTCGGAATGTGGAATCAACATGGACGCTACTACAAAAATGTGTTGGATTAGCATTATCAGAGCATAAAAACAGCTCATAGCTCAATACACAGTACAATACAAAAAACATGTCTTGTCAGGACTATCTTAGGTTTGTAATGCTAACTAGCAGAGACACATCATGCATGTTTTGTGTGTGTATTTTTTCTTTGTGGTATAGATTTGTTTCTTGTAAATGACATAATTCATACAGTATGTTCTCTGTAAATCTGTGAGTGAATTCCTCAGAGTCCTCTCCTTTCTCTCAGTTTTTCCCTTGATTTCCCTCAACTCTCCTCTGTGGCGTCTGTTGCTGCCCTGCCTCCTTCACACTCCCACAGGGCAACACTGTCACTGAGGCTACCTCTCTCTCTCCCTCTCTCTCTTTCTCTTGCTCTCTTACTCTGTCTCCAATTTCCTGACTCGATCAGAACAAAAGGCCCCATTGTCAGAAAATGATCCCAGAGCAGGCAGAAGTTTCTTTTTCGTTTGAAAGAAATGAATAAAGTCTACTATGGTTATGTAACCAGAGAAGGGGAAAGTGTGTGTGTGTGTGTGCGTGCGTGCCTGTGTGTTTGATTGGGGGGAGAAAAATAGGACGCTGTATCCTTAGTACCCTCATGAAAACTGAAGAGGAGAAACTCTGAGCAGACACCAAGTATCTATTCTGTTGTCACTGCCTCAGCTGTGTGATTAGGTTTGCTTATTAATCTTCCATTGTGCATTTCCAACATTTTGATAAAGATACAGTGTTATATAGTGTATACTTCTCAAGGATTTAATCGCTGCACAAACCTATAAGATAAAACATTTTTTAAATTTCACATGCTGCTGTTCGAACTGATCATATATACACCGATGTACTAAAATTAGGATATTCAATGCTAAATATGTGGTTTTATTTTACTGTATTTAAGAAAACAAACCACTATTAAAGTAGAATCGGCATTTCTACTAAGGTGTCTCCCTGTGTGTATGTGATGTGATTGTCAAATGCAGTTTCCACTTTGACCTAGATCTAGGTTTTTTGCTCAATAGTTTTTCAGTGAAAAACAACTGATGATAAAGATAAAGGCTACTTTCTTTCTTTCTCCCTATCCATCTGTCTGTCTGTCTCTGTCTCTCCAGGTCTGTCCTTATGGAGGAATGTGAAGCATTGAACAGACTGGTAATGCATTTCAAGGTAAGAAGCACAGGATGGAAAACAGCCAACTACCAAATTAATCTTTAATCTTCTTTGTTTTTCAGCTGCCAGTGCAATAGTGATCCAAATCCTACAATTATTTATGGGAAACCAGGCCAAAACCAAAATATTGATTTGCTGTACTGATGCAGCTATGAAGGGATTTCAACATTCAGAATCTATTCAGTATAGCCTTGTAGGCAGCCTGAGTTATGAATCTATGCTGAACTTGCAAATCTGGGCAGCCTATTCATATTACGGTACTAGTACAACATGATTTTTCTTCAGGAATAATTTTATCTATTTAATCTCTTAAATTCTTTATTTACATAGAGAAAATAAATCCACATTGCACAATATTACATACTTGTTTTAGTGTTCATTGCAGCTGCACCATTACATCAAACATAAATCAATGTTACCCCCAAATCTGGCCGCACTTATTTGTTTATTTATGTTTACATGTTCTATGTTTTATTACATTTTCAGGATTTGAACAAAATGTCCCCAGACAACACGAGTTCCAGTTGTTTGATACAATTTGTACAATGATTTGTTTTTACATGACTATAAAATTGTTAAATTATGTATTCTACACAATGCTGATTATTTTCATTAAAATCACATTACAAAACATTACTGACTTCCTCAACCAGGGGTTTTCCCCCTAAACAAAACTTCTGAATCCCTCAGGTAGACCGGCCAACTCTCTACTGGCACTGAAAGCCTGCCACAGTTTCCATTTACACACACACACACACACACACACACACACACACACACACACACACACACGCACACACACACACAGGAAATGGCCAGGGCTCAGTCTAAGCTTGTTTTTTCCCCCATCTGTCTAGCCAAGAGCTTTGCAGGGCTGCTGAGGAAGATCGATCTCTTTCCAATCACTCAAATGACTTAAAAAATATATACAGACACACACACACACACACACACACACACACACACACATACACACATACACACATACACATTAACAAAGAAACCTACAGTCTAGCTACACTGTCATGCTTGTCTGGCAATATGAGAGGCCAGATGTGGGACTTTTCTACAGACCAGATGTGGAAGTTATCTCTCTGTAGCTTCTATGTGCACGTCTGCCTGGAAATGTTAGATTGGCAGTTTGTCTGGAAACGGGACAAGTTGATAAAAGGGAAAACTGTGTGTAAAGGAAAAAACGGCCTTAAAGTCTGTGTGTTTCAAATGTCTGTTAAGAGCCAAAAGTGAATATGGTGTGAGGCCATAGAGTATCATTTTGCCTGTTGCATGAAGACCTACTTATTCATATGTTGTTCTTGTAAGTAAAAAGAAAAATAGTAGTAGGGATATGAAGACCCCATTGCAAAGATAAACCAAACAGCACAGGTACTGTCTGGAAAACCTCAGGAGGCATTTTCACTATAGGAAAAAAAACAAGTAAAACTGGGTGTAGGAGAGGGAGGAGGGGACATTATTAGAGTAAAGTTTCCTAACCCAAGGTTGTGTTGTTCCACTCTTAAAGACCTGAGGGTGTGAAGCTAATTGTAGGGAGACTTTTCTTGGTGGTCACGAGGCTTTTACTGTAGAGGCAGTTAATGTCTTTCTCAAAAGGATCCTGCGGTAAAGCAGATATGTGGCACTTTCCCTGTATAGACATTGTCTTCTCAAGCCAAGGGCTGCTGTCTGGTGCACGAGCAGGTGCGATGAAGCCACAGCTCAGGAGGCGCTGTGCTGCAATGGTGGATCATGTTGATGCTGCGCAGCGCAAGGCATCACTGCATCATAGGCTGTGATAACTCATCAGTCCTCGGAAGGGAGGACACTGTAATCAGCCCAGGACCTTTTGTGTGATTTGTAGCTTGTCATAAATCTTTAGAACATCTAAATGTACAAATATGTTAATGATGCAGGAATATACTATAGCGGAGGCTTAATAGAAGAGGTAGTGAAATCTGTAGCCATGGTTTGCAGTTCTCACTTTTTTCTCACAACTGAACAAAGCTTCAATGAGACATATACACTAGTTTAACTGTATATGCTGAAAAATATATTTACAGTAGTCTTTCAGTCAGTCACTAATCCACTTCTTCAAATTACCATCTTTCTTCTTCTTCTTCTTGTACATTATTTTGAGTATAGATAGTGTTAAGTGTCCTGCTTGAGGAGTGTCATGACTTTCCCATCACCATCATTTTTGCCGCAGCTGAGATTGCTATTGATTTAGTGTTATTCCATGCAGTTAAATTATGTCCTCTCTTTTTTTAATGGAGCCAAATCAGGCATATAGAGGGTTAGGTTGCCTTGTAGCAGACAGTCATAAATTGGTCCTAAACACAACTGTAATTAATCACCCATTTTCTCTTAGCAGGAGGGAGGCTCAGCAGCAGCCCAAGGTTAACTTCCACACACAGTCTCAGTTGTTCAAAGTATGTGTTGAATGACGGTGTATTGATTGTAGTATCCTATCAACCTCAAGCTGTGGAAAATATGGGGGGAATTCCTTCTCAAATATCCTGATCTCTAAAGTATAGGCTGCATTGTATCTGCAGCTTTACACATTAGTTCACTGTCAGGGGGCGACTGTGGCTCAGGAGGTAGAGCAGGTCGACCACTAATCCTCCAGTCTGCGTCTTGAAGTGGGCGAGATACTGAACCCTAAATTGCCGTTGGTGTGTGAGTGTGTGTAAATGATTAGTTTCTGATGAGAAGTTGGCACCTTGCATGGTATCTTCTGCCATCGCTGTATCAATGTGCTTCGACATACATTGCTTTGAGTGGTCAGAAGACAGCATGTTGACCTTCCTCCCAAGTTAAGGTCATTTTGACTAACTTGTCCGTCACTGCTCTCCACAAGGCGTTTTATTATTTTTTTTAATTTCAGTGTTGATGTTCTTGCTTTTGGTTGTTCAGTGTAATTCCAGGGTTGTGATCGTGTTTGTCCAGAAGACTCTGCTCTGCTGACGAGTGTTATCTAATGTGTTGGGATGTATGTTCTGTAACTGAATGTGTGATGTCTTTCTGCCAATATCCCGATGCAATTCAGGGACTGGTTTACGTGAATATATCAAATATTTTGTCAAAATGGGTTGGTGCTCTATGTAAGTTTGTTAAAGTTGCTTTCAATAATAGTGCGGAGGATTTGGGTTTAGACCTTCAGTGCTTCCTGCGTGCTTTCATAGCCACTTCATTCTCAGCTGTAGACACTGTCTGTTAAGCACAGGTGGTAGGTTTTTATTACATTTTTTAAATTCATTTAGCTGACGTTTTATCCAAAGCGACTCACAATTGCTATATATGTCAGAAGTCGCACGCCTCTGGAGCAACTACGGGTTAAGTGTCTTGCTCAGGGACACATTGGTGTGTCACAGTGGATTCGAACCCCGGTCTCTCACACCAAAGGCATGTGTCTTACCCACTGCGACACCACCACCCCGGTTTCATCCCAGGTGATAATATTATCAGTCAGTGTAGGAGCATGAAAATATTTCTCGTACTGTGATGTTGGTGAGGAATTTGTCACTGGTCAAAATTATAACTTTTTCACCATTAAACTAGCATCAATAGTCAGAGCATGACCTGCATGGTTCTGGAGTTGGAGATTCTGTGTATGTTGTCTGTTCAGAGGTGGATTTAGGTCCTAGAGATTTGTGTATAAGAATAATGACAGTAACATGCAAAAGCTTTCCTAAAATATCTGCATGTCAGCGCATGATAATGGGTTCAACCCCCACATGGACCACAAAGCCTATTTTCAGAGTGCATGTGTGTGCGTGTGTGTGCGTGTGTGTGCGTGCGTGTGCGCTTTCAAGTTGTTTTGGATTTTAAAGCACTTCACTTTCAGAGACGCGACACACATACTCCTTCTGCGGCTCTGGGAGGATTGGGTTTGAATCCCACTGGGAAAATAGACCAAAAATATATGTTTTAACTGTCACTCTCCTGGCCTGTGGGTGTGTTTGTGTGTGTGTGTGTGTGTGTGTGTGTCTTTGTGTCTTTGTGTAATGGACTATATAGTCTGTGGTTGCTACAAAGACTCTATTAGTGTTTCTGCTGTTGTAAAGTGAGGAGAGGAGGCTGCCAGTCACTCATAACAAACACATGAAGACACGTTTCAGTCAGGTCTTTGGTCTTTTGCAAGCTGTAGACACACACACACACACACACACACAGCATTATGGTTTTCATTTGCTCTGTATATTTGAGGCCAAATTATGATGGAACACTGCTGCTCAAACGTTTAGTGGTCACAGACACACATTCCTTTCCTCTTTCTCCAGCTGTTATTTTTATCCATTTTCCTTGTACCTTTGCTATTTCCAAAGGCTCATGCTTTCATGAAAATGCATTTCCCTCTTATTTTTTCCACTTCCACCCCTGTAACTAGGCTGAATATTTCCATGTTGTTGCCTTAGTATTGTGTAAACAGTACTTAGATGTACACTCAAACTGCTCAGTCACTTTCTGTTCTGTGTTTTGTGTTCCTCACAGGGAAATATCAAACAAAAGTGTCAGAGACAATTTGAGAAATCCGAACCCTCGCTTGCAGGTGAGTCCCTTAATACCAACAGTTTGGTGTTTGCCGCCATCTGGTGGCACATTATTGTTTAACACATGGTGTGTGAGGAGAGGTCTCCTCTCTATCTCTTTTAGTGTCCCATTTAATCTTTAGCTCAGAGAATACATTTACAGATGAAATGGGACTGATGATAACTTCACCCACCCTCCGTTAGCTGGTAAAACCCATTCTGAAAATGAATTGAGGACTCTAGCCAAATTTATCTACTCTGGGCCAAATGACAGTGAAACTAATTTGAATACATTAGAGAGCAGTAAAACAGCAATGCACTGAGTGGTTGTTATCTTTTGATGGTTTTCTGTTCTCAAGTATCTAACAGTGTGTTTCAATCATACTTCAGAGTGATGGTTTTAGTTTTGTTTTTTGTTCCCCCAATTTTAATACTGTTGTGTTTGTATATGTGCAGAGTTGAGAGAGCTTAGAGGAGCTGTACAAATGGACTTGGAACTATACCCCTCTTCGTTTGCTGCTTCACCGCCAGCTTCTTCCCCTCTCCCTCTGAAGTGGCTGAAAAACAAGTTCAGGTACCTATGTTTTATTGTTACGACCACCAGAAAGAACAAACAGAGTCAAAGAGTAGCAGAAAAAACTATTATTTGATTTGATTTTAAATAAACATGACCCCATAATGAATACTAATAAAATTAAAAGGGAATGACGAGACTTTAAAGAATGGAAAGAATGGCCAACCACAAAAACTGTGTCAGAGTGCACATAACACACATTAGAATTAGAAGAAATGCACATTATGAGGAGTAAGTGGGGTGCATAACACTCACACTGTGCAGTTGATACCTACAGTAGCGGCTTCACAATCACTGACGATTTGTGCCTTCTCATTCCATTCATGCTTTCTCACTGTACACACAATGTTTCTATTGATTTACAAAACTATTTTTACTCTATTTTTATTTCATGATCTTCATGCAAGAAAATGTTCCTCGATCTGATTCCCTTTCTGATACCTTTCCCCCAGACTGTCAGCAGGACAAAGGGTTTCTGATGAGACTCCGCAAGTTTTAAGCACTACATCAGTCCTACGACCACATCCACCTCCTCCTCTGTGGCATACTAAACCCAGGCCACCACTCGGCGCTCCTCCCAGCAAGACCGCTTCATCAGCTAAACTAATTAACAGTTCTCCACTGCCTAGCACTTGTGGACAGCACAGAAGAACAACATCCTCCTCTGGACCTAGAAAAACACAAATGCCTACCGCCTCACTTCCAGGGCCCGGCAGTGACCAGATAATAGTTGAAACCACACACTGCTGCAGTCTTTCTCCAGAGCAAGATAGTGCATGTCTCCGCTGCATGACCCCGACTTCTAATACTGCTTTTCAAGCAAAAACTCCAAGAAATTCACCCCTCTATGAAACCCATCTATCATCCATTCGCAGCCCGAGCAGAAAGTGTGATTTGTCACCAAAGAGGGAGAGAAAAGGCTGCTCTGCCTGGAAGTCAAGAAACGTCAATAGTATCCCTTCACCTGCTCTCAGCTCTCACTGTGATGCAGGCAGTTACAGCAACAATAATACTGACCATTCTGGGTCAACGACAGTGAAATCAAACACACAGAATAGTACCTGTGGAGGTAGTTTAGTGTCAACAACAGTGCAGACAGATAGCGACAGAAGGAAGAGTACTGAGAGTTACTGTGTTGGCAGTGGGGAAAGCAACATTGGAATTGATATTAATAAATCTTGGGAAGGATGTCGCCCAACAGCAAAGCCTAGTAGCCACTGTTTGACAGACCGCCTCTCACATCATCCAGAAAGCAGAGATATACAGGGGCAGGCCAAGTGCACCCATCCAGCGTCCATACGGATAAATGGGCAATTCTTTACTTTCCCCAAAAGACCACCTGAGGGCACCACGAGTCAGCCAAAAAGTGCCAAAGAGGCCCAGCCGGAGCTGGGCGTTTATAAACAACTTTTACCAGCTCCTCCTGCAAAAAGGGTTTTGACTTGAAGTCAGCCAATAATTTCACTGCTGTGTCTGGTTCCTCACAGGGTTTTCCCCCCCATAAAGCATGAATTAAAATAAAATTGAGTTCTTGTGCTTGTAATTTTGCAATATCTTAATATTTGACTGAAAAGTAAAGTAAATGTTTTAAAGTTACATATAGTCACCAGATTTTTATGTACTAATAAAAGCCATGAAGGTGTTTGTCCATCTAACCTAACAGGTTCACAAAACAGAAACATCAGGGAGATATCAATCATGCACAGTCTGTATACACCTACTACCCACATACTTTATTTTCCTAGCCTTCTTTGTTTGTTTAATGTCTGAGGTTCTATGATAAATGTTTTCTGATTTGAAAGCAACCAACAAACAGAAAAATATACCAGAAGGAGCAGCGCTTAGGTTGTTTTAATATTACACTGGCTATATTAAAGCTATACAAAACACTACTGGATCTTCTCTAATACACAGATATTTGTGTTGTGTTTAAAACACAAATGAGGGCCCAACTTGTCCTGAAAATAACTACATTTTTCCAGCAAAGACATGTAGTGACTCTGTCCTAATCCTGTTAATTCAATTCAATTCAAATTAGCTTTATTGGCATGAATATGTAATAACAATATTACCAAAGCATCATACATACAACATAAGAACAATCAGCCCCATACATTATAATAAATAAAACATTAAGCGTGTGTGTGTTTGTGTGTTAAGAAAATATATATATTAAAAATAAAATAAATAATTGAAACAGTAACGTGTGTGTGTGTGTGTGTGTGTGTGTGTGTGTATATTAATGTTAATAAAGCAAATGAAAGCCAAGAATTTCAGCAACATTTATCCTGCTAAAACTTCCCTAGAGGACAAAGTGGCCAAGCTCACCAACACATTTTCCAATATTTGATCTTGATGCTGCCTTTTCAGCACGTTTTTAGTAGTTTCGTTTTCTACAAGCCACTCCCTCCACCTCAAATAGAAACTGATACTTAACAACAACGTCACATGACTAACATGTTAAGGTAAGGTAGTTTACTTAAATGTCTCCTTTACATGTCAAGGTATGATTGTTTACTTCAGTTTGTCCTTTCACTAATGGGTTAGATGTCACAACAGAATCTGTATTTTCTCCAAATGAGCCTATAATCTATTGAGTTTGAGGTGCCTGGCTGATGGCCTCGCCGTTATGTCTGGATACTGTTCCTTCAGGCTCTAACAGGGACAACACTGAAACTAGAATAAGAAATATGTCATAATTTATTATCTTAATTAGCCAACTGTTCGATTTCTTACTCCCATACACAACAAGTTTGTTTGCTGTGTACGCAAGCGCAGTGAATTTTCCTGCCTTTTTAACACCGTTGTGTCTTTTCGCAGCAGATTGGGTAACACTTGAGACACGCCCACCAAACGGGAGAAAAAATACCTTGAAGCCCTTTTCATATACAGTTTATGCTTGAAGCCCGTTGCAGAGAAACAGTTTCCATAATTATCTAAAAATCTATACAGATGGATCTAAAAACAAACAGGAATGTGTGGGAATTGGAATACATATACCAGAATTCAAAATAAATATCTCAAAACGATTATCAGATAGGCTATCCGTATATACAGCAGAAATAGTGGCAGCCATTATAGCATTACAGTGGGTTGAAGAGGTCAGACCTGACCTGATATTATGCACAGACTCCTTAGCAGTTATTAAAAGCATTCAGTCAATGACATCTGTTGAGAAGACCTACTGATAGAAATGTTTCACAGCTTGTTAATATTACATCGGGGAGGGATAGATGTTCAGTTTTGCTGGGTGCCAGCTCATGAGGGAGTAAATGGAAATGAGATTGCAGACAAACTAGCAAAAGAGGCATTACAAAAGGAAATAACAGTTCAAATACCGCTAGGAAAAGGAGAAGGAAAAATAGCCATTAAGAAGAAAGGTAATGAAATATGGCAGAAATGGTGGGAGGAAGACAGGAAAGGAAGGAGTTACTATAAAATACAAAAGTCTGTCAGTAATAAAAATTATAGCGAAAGCAACAGGCGGGAGGAAATTATTATGACAAGACTAAGAGTAGATCACACAGGACTGAATGGCACCTTGTTTTTACTGGGGAAAAGGAATAGTGAAAACTGTGAAAACTGTGGGGTTAAAGAAAATGTTGATCATATCATTTTGCACTGCATATTGTTTGAGTTGGAAAGACAGATATTTCAAGATAGGGTTCAGGAAGCAGGGCGGGAATGGAATCTGATGGATACTGGGAACAGAAGGAGAAGAAAAGGGTATAAGAATCACCAGGAAGGCATTATTTAAATTTCTTAAAGACACTGGGTTGGTGAACAGAATATGAGAGCACCTTATTGAGGTTGATAGCTGAGTGATATGATGTTACACACTCCAGTACAGTAGGTGGCGGTATGCACCATGCCCCATGGTGTTGCGACCAACAGGTGCATGCTGGGTCCGGCTAATTGTAAAGTCTGGTTAATCTACAATCTATGGGTTAAATGCTGAAATGCTGGTGGTGGAGACTTCAGGTGACTTCTGCGTACACTGAGAAACTTATACCGTTAGTAAGGTGAGGCGTTTCTGCTGATTGAGTGCTTAAAACACTTAAGAGGAGCTCCGTGTGATTAATTTAGAGAGTTTGAGATTGACAGGTTAGCCTATACTTTGAGGCTGAATGAATAGACAAGTTGAAGCTAAAATTGTGAAGGACTTCGAGGACAGTATGATTTAATGCACACATTCATACATTATTATTTTGTTAAAAATTTAATTTTAATTTTAAAAATTTAATTTAATTTGGCTAGGTTTAATTATTCATAAAAAAAACATTACCTGGCTCTTTTAGATATAATTTCTAGATTTAGTTTTGTATAGGAGGGCTATTTTGCTACGTCGTATGCACTGCTCATTCAGTTTCAATGAAGTAAAATAAAGTCAAATCATACTCAAATGAATATTTTGTTAAATAAGAGGTTACTCTGCTTGAGTGTATTGTACACTTGGTAATGCCACTTTAGAGAAACAGTTTTTGCTTCAGTGGCAGGAAGTTCTCAGGCTGAGGTGAGTGACTTTCCAATGGAGTTTGTTTAATGTTACTTGTTTTTGTAACATGCCCACCCTGTCGGCAGAAGATATACTGGAAATTATTAGATACACTCTTTTAAAAATATGTAAGTTTAACTATACCAAATTCTCTTCACAACCAGACTAACTTAGCTCTTTAGCTAGTCACAGTTTGTTGTAACTAAGCTAACTGAAGCCCAAGCCCGATAGGGTAGACATCATTCATTTGTAGTTAATATTGCAATTTATAGAAATGTAATATTATAATTTATAGAAACATTTTCTGTAGATAATAAAGTGCTGCAGAGAACATCAGAGTGAGAAGGTGTGGGGGGGATTTATATCAAATGAACTGAGAATGTACTTGAAGTTGAATGTCTCATTTTCATATTTTGTCATGTGTTCTTTGTGTCCATGTGCTTTACATGCTGATCGGCACTGTCATTTTATATTTTTAAATAATAATTGAATAATACTGTACCATAATCCAGTGTGCTACTAGCCTGTGTGTGTGTGTGTGTGTCCATTTGGAACACACATTCAAAGAAATAGTGACTGAAAGTATCTTGATGTTGTTTGTATTTATTTTATTTTTTTAGATGGCCGCTATATTCAACATACTTGAGCAGTTCAGACTGGAATCTTACTACAGCCATTTTTTCTCATTGGGCGTAAAGGATGAAAGAGATTTCTTGGATGGCATAACAGATGAAGATTTAAACCGCATGGGTGAGATGAACCTCAGCTTCAAACCAAAGACTAAACATTTTTACTAAAATTGGTATAAAACAATTCAACATACATACATCTAGTTTTTTTTTTTGCCTGAATATGTAATGTTTGTTGTACTGGGTAAAAATTTGATCCATTTACATGGCAGTACAATCCAATACAGCAATCCTGTAATACATTCCTTTTTTGTAAGATGTTTAATATTAATCCTTTTGCACATTTTCACAGGTTTAAGTCATGTCGAGAAGAATCGTTTTTCAGCAATGAAAAACTTCATTCAGAGACTCAGAGCTCCAGAGCGGCAAGTTCAAGCAGTGACGCCTGTGCAGAAATCACTGGAGCCGTTCTGTCTTCAGTACACATACCCCAAATGTCCTCAACCAAAACACATCAAAGGCAAGGGGAACACATTTTTTTTTTGTTTCTGATCATTAGATGAACTTGGGCTAACCACTAATTTGTTGATCAAGCAGTAGTATTGGATATCGTTTGTTTTTTTACTATTCCGGTGCCAAATCAATACTTCTAAAACAGTTCCAGTGTAGGTACCAGATCTGCTCGGGGTCCTGCACCTGCCAGTAACGTCACATAACATAATTGGCTGTACGTTTGTATGACGACGTGGCAGATTGTGATTGGTTGCATGTCGGAGTGTTTACAGACATAGTTTTTGCAGGCCCTTGAACCAACTACGGAAAGCTCTGGGAGAACTTGAAATAAAGCAGTACTTATTAAATGGGACTTACCAAAGCCTGACCATCAGTTGAAAAGACCTGAGAGCAGAATGGCCGTGATACCGGTTAATTAACGTTATGACGCTAATGTTAGCTACCGATCAAGTTAAGCTAAAGTGTGTCTGTAAATGTGAAATAAAACAAACATTTATTGATAAATACAAACCCCAAGCAGATCGGATAGCTATACCTGTAAATGGGGCACACTGTAGTTTGTCCGAGATCTGACCACCCGAGCACATCTGGTGCCTAAATGGTGCCTGAACCAATACATGCAAAAAACCCTAAAATTTTTAAATTTAAAATTCTTTAAATTGAACAACATATTAACTGTTTAAAGTTTATTTAAATAGAAATATAAGTAAATAAAAAACATAAAAAGTTTACATAGCAAATTCACAGTAGATAAAATCTAAGCCACATAACCCAACTACAATAATTTAACACTAAATAGCAGTTATTGTCTGACCGCAAGTGAATAGCGGTGGCGCTTCTTACGTCTGTAAGGAGCACTAGAGTGAGAGTAGTTCAATCGATATACATACTTCAAACCAAATTGTGCGTTCTAATTCGTGCCCGTAGGAACCGGTTCCATATTGATACTGGGTTTGGTACCCAACCCTATCGAGCAGTATGCAGTGTTGTGTCAGAAATAAGATGTGGTGATTGTGTTACAGAATGTATAGACCTCCACATATAACTGAACACGGCCCTGCTTAACGGTGGTTGTTTTGAACTTACAGATATGGATCCAGTACAAAACACGGTTGAGGACCTGATGTTAAGGATCGGTCATCTTGAGAGTGTTGGCAATTCCAACGGAGTCTGTCTCTACACTGTCGATGGGATGCCCCTAACAGATGATCCCTTCTTCAACACATGTGAGCAGACACCGTTTTACAGTGATGCTTACTAGGCTTTTACTAAGTTACTGTTGCCAGGAGTCTTTTTGTGTGTATTTTACTGAGCTTGTGGATACAACAGTGACAATACATTTGTACTGAAGCATCTGTAATCTTGATCCAGGACACTGATAATGCTTTTCGACTATCTCCATGCCCCGACCACAAGCGCGTCCAGTTCTTTGGCTGCAAGAAAATCAGATATGTTTGAAAATTGATGTAGTGTTTGGGACAGCGAGGTGTAGACGCATCTTTGAACTAATTGAGAACCAGCTGTGAAACGGGCATGAGCACAGATTCTGTGCTGACTTGAGGGTTTTTGTCTCGTATCTAAGAACTGGAGCAAAAGTCTTGTAGCTTGCATTTGCCATTTTTCATCTTTCCATGACTTAAAGATTTGATTGCATAATATGGCATTTATGTGTGCATAGTAAGTAGGGTTGCAACTAACAATTATTTTCTTGATTAATCGATTTTTGTTAAAATGTCTATAAAGGTCTATAAAATGTCAGAAAATTGTGCTAAATATCCAAGACGTTCTTAAATGTCTTGTTTTGTCCATAAGATATTTAGCTTACTGTTATAGAGGAGGAAAAGAAACAACAAATATTTACATTTGTAAATAAGTGACTTAAAGCGATCAATTGACTATCAAAATAGTTAATTTAATAATTGCAGCTAATTAATTATTGCAGCTCTAATAGTGGTTTTAGTGAGCTTATTGCTGTAAAAGCAGCTATGATCATTACTTTTTATATTAACAATGGATCACATGACTACTTGTATGTGAAAGGGTGCAAACTTAATGATCAACCTAAAGAGAATTGCCATCCATCTAAGCTTTATAGCGTCTTTCAGCTCATTGTTTTGGTTTTACGGTCCACATGTTTACTGGTTTGGCTCAAGCTGGTAGCTGTTTTCAGAGGGAAAGCTTTAAAAACCCAGTGTACACTACCAGCTGCAAATAAATTCTAATGTTGATCTGTACGTGACGGGTTGTGTGTGACCATATCAACTTAAAATGTCGTCTACTCAAACAGGGTCTTTGAAAGACAGACATATTGAAAGTGGAGCTGTCATTTATGCAATCTTTACACCGAAGGAAAACCTGAAGCAGGCTCCTCAGATACCAAAGCGAGAGGTTGGTGAAACCTATGGAGACGACATGGTTCGATGCCACATCATGCTGAAGGTGCGTCTTAACAATATTGGTCATGATACAACTGATGAAGATATTGGCAACTAATGAATGGAAATTATTGTACGAACTAAATATGTTTGCTTTATGGCCCAGCTTAAATGTAATTCATGAACCATATTTCATATTAGCATGATCATAAATCCCTTTTAAAGATTATCTAACCATTATTGTGTTACAGTAACAAGACAAGCGTCCCTAGGGACGTCTCTTCTGATCACAGCACAAGCAAAGCAAAATGTTCAACTTTCTATATAGCCAGAAACCTTGGTTGGCAATATGTTTCAAGCTCGGTGCTCCCGAGGAAGCACTCTATGTTTAGTATTTTAATATTCTAGGTGATTTTGATTGTGTTTTGTGGATGCAGGCACATCAGAGGTTCTGATTAATACTTTTTGTAATCAAGAAGCTTCCAAATTCTTTCGTTAAATTTAACAATCACAACTTAGCAATAATGTAATAGGTCACCGCTGTGTGTGTGTGTGTGTGTGTGTGTGTGTGTGTGTGTGTGTGTATGTATGTATGTATGTATGTATGTATATGTGTGTATATATATATAATCAACACAATGTTAATTAAAGACATTCAAATTGTATCTTTCTAGCCCAACTACCATAGGCAGTGCTCAGCTTGTTCACTAGTTTAGACACAAAGTCATAACTAAGGCAAGTAGCCAATCAACGATCAAAGATAGAGTTCCAGCAATAAATTGGGTATCTACTAGATTACTGTGGTGCAAATATACATGACATGCAAATAATGAAAAATTATGCTTTGGGGCAGAAAAACGGCAGTTGAGTGAGTATAATTCTGTCATTTTATGATTCTACTGACCCCGGGGCATGTGTAAAATATTTTAATTGTTTCATACAGGGAGACTTTGAGGTGATGGTGAACTTGGCAAGTGACACCATGACCAGCCTGAGACTCAAGTTGGCAAATGAAAGTGGAATCCCAGCACATGTCCTTTATTACAAGTAATCATCACACCACACATTGATATTATGGTTTGTGACCTTATTTGTCATTACAGGTGTCTTTACCCACATAGCACTTCTGGTCTCTCCTGTGCTTATTTTGTTTGCAGAGGTCAGCATAGTGCTGGTGACACTCTGCAAAGTTGTGGAATCTCTGACGGGTCAACAGTTGCCTTTTCTTTGTCCACCTTCTCTGATGAGACGCCACATGATGAGACATTCTTCATTAATGATGTTGTGCCTTCAGTCCAGCAAACCCAGAAAGGCATCAGTGTGTTCTTGTCTTCACTTTATGCTGTTGTAAGTAACTATCAGTAGCGTACACAATTTGATGGATCCACCCAAATCCATGACTGCACTCTGTATGTTCACTGTTGCTTTACCTGGTCAGAGCTTGTAAAATATCTACCATGTCCACGTTTTGTAACGTAATACCAAGTTTTTTTACAGAGTGAAGTCTGTGTGAAACGCATACCTTTTTATAAGAGGAACGCTACCCCTCCCCCACCCCACCAGTGTGCTGATGTCTCTAGAGCACCAACATTTAAGTTTACAACAGCAAAATCACTATATAAACTCAAAATCGGATGTCAAAAATACTGAGTGACGTTTAGAAAGAATAAAGAACTCCGATATCAGTCCTCCCTCCTCCTCCTCCTCTCTGCTGTTATTCACGGCCTGCGGGTAACTTTATTACCTGGTAGAGAAGAGTGGCCGGTTTATCTCAACCTCAGTTGCTATAACGATGTGCCAAATTTTAAGCTCCGTGGCAAACTAAAATGAACACACCTACTACAGACAGACTGCTTTCAATTCAGCTTTTTTGTAACTAGGGATGAAACGATTACCGGTTTAACGGAAAACGATGGTGAAATTCTTGACTGTTATTATTACCGTACCCATTTTCATTACCCATAATCAGGTCAGACTTTAAATTGTATCTAATACTGACGTGCATTTCCATCATCCTCACCTGTACGTTTAGTGGTAATTAGCATATGTTACCATGCTAACACTCTAAACTATGGTGATCTATTATGCCGATTACACATGATTAGTATCAGCATTTGTTAGCATTGTCACTGTGAGCATGGTAGGATCATAACTGTGGTTAGCAGGCTGAAATTAGCATTTAGCTCAAAGCACCACTAGCATGGTTGTAGACATTGTTTCCTGAAAAAAGGTTTTTAAACTGATCTGAAAAGATGGCAAATCCAGCATTAAAGTTGCCTCCATTGTAAAGTAACTTTATAATAATAATAATTAATCTTTATTTTTTCAAAAACAAGTTACAAAGTGCTTCAACAAGTGCAAAGACAACAATACAATACCCAAAAGACAACAATACGAGCAAGAAAACATTGAAAAAACCAAAATACATGTTTAAGATAAATATAAAATAAGTAAAATAAAATAAAAGGGATAAAAGTATGTTTTAAGAAGGGACTTAAAAGAGTTCACTGACTCAGCCGACCTGATTTCCTTGGGCAGGCTGTTCCAGAGCCTCGGGGCCCTGACAGCAAACGCTCTGTCCCCTTTAGTTTTCAGTCGAGACTCTGGAACAGACAACAGACCTCTGCCCGAGGATCTCAAGGTACGTGCTGGTGTGTATGGGACTAAAAGGTCAGAAATATCACTAGGTGAGAGGCCATGAAGAGCTTTAAAAGTAATCAATAAAATTTTAAAGTCAATTCTAAAACACTAATAAAAGGCAGTTTTGAAATTGGTCTAAAGTTTTGATGGAGGGAGGGATCTAAACCAGGTTTCTTTAAAAGCGGGTTCACGCAAGCCGTTTTAAAATAATCAGGGACACAACCAGTAGATAGGAGCTGTTAAAAACATAGCTCAAATGGGGCCCAACAGAATCCATAACTTTCAGTAAAAACTTTGTAGGTATTACATCACCTACCTTTATCCTACCTTTCACTGTTGGCTTAATTATACATTATTTAAAATACATTTCATTTTATTTTTTTCTTCTAGAAAGGTCATTATAATAATGATCAACTGAAGAAACTGATTTCCTACATACGAAAACTGACTGGATGTAACCCTCTCGGCCAAAGTTTGCATCAGTTACTTTGCAGGAATGAAAGATTAACCAGGAACCAGAAGGTAAACAATATGAACTGGTATAATTCTGCCTTTAATATACACTGTATTTTGCTTTTTGAACTGTTTTCTTGTGCTCCATTGCATTTTGAGGATTGGTGCATTTAATATACATAGTTTAAAAAAAAATAAATAAATCTATAAAACGTTTTCTGTTGTGTACGTATATATCTTTCTGTCTGCACTACAAACAAATGTGTATTCACCTTCAGTGTATTGGTCGCTGCAGTCAATATCTCAACAGATAAAATTCAAATTTTCTGCTCTGTAGTGGGAAGATGTTTTCCTGTAATTTGGGTGAACTGAACCTTTTACACAGTCACGTGTTTTCACCAGTACCCATTTCTTCTGATGCTCTTCTTTTGTTGTAGATTGCAGTTGTTGAAGGCTTGTACCTGCTCTTCAGACAACTTTTGCCTCAACGTGGAAGACAACGAGGGGAGAAACTCATTGAGGACCTGGATGTCTTTGAGAATTCACTGTACTGCTGGGCACATCTCCTGTCAGAAGCAAAGGTTAGATGATAACGAAGTTTAGCTAATATTAGCTTGTGAAGCATAAACCAGTAACTTTAGACTTAAGTTCATAATTGCCAGTATTTTGTTGGATGTTAATATATCGTTAACACCTTTTTATGGAAGTTGGCATTAGGGTTGGGTGATGTCTACAAAATTTCCATCGGACGATGTCTACAACGAAACATTGGGATGGACGATGTCATCGGGTGCGCACGCGGGGGGCAGCATTCGTTTTATGTGCATGTGTTCTCGCACAGACTTCACTCGGAAAAAACTGGAAGACTATTAACTTAAGTTACAAGTCGCGGTGGATATTTTACGCACGGACCAGGTAAAGCAGCAGTGAACACACAGAGTGCAGATGATGGTTTCAGTTGTTTGATAGGCTGCGTCATTAATAAGCCGGCGGCTCACCTGCTGCTGTGTTAAGGGATCGCGGGTGGATATATACAGAAAAAAGACGATTTCTCAGTCTTTTAGGCGATTTTATAAAACATACTGCTGATGGAGTAAATGGAGCAGAGTTGGAGAGAGGGTTAGAGAGAGACAGGCGGGTCAAGTCGGGGTGTTAACCTGAGGTGTAACATTAGGAGTGTGTCAGAGTGTGGGGAGAAGAGATTTCCGAGTCAGATGCAAAGCAAACTTAAAAACAATAATAATGTTCGTGGTCATTAAAACCAGATCAGGTCATTCACAGGGTGGTATAATGTGAAAATTTTAGATTTTTCTTGCTGGGGGGGCGGAGGTTTTACTATCACGGTACCGGCTCAACGTCGTGATGTCTTGTCAGCCATCGCCGATGAACGATGGCATCGTGAAAGATGATTTGAATGTATTTATGAATGCATCGATGTGGATTCAGGTGTATCCAATGGTTGAGCACTTAAGTAATGACCGCTTTGTCTTATTTTGACAGAAACAGGCATCAGACTGTGAGAGCTATGCACCAATCACTCTTACGTCTGAGAATGGCAGCCGTTTCTGTGAACCAGTCAGAGTCCCTGGAGTACCTGGTACCTTTGAGCGAGCATACGTTCTCCAGAAAATCAAAGGTAAAATTTAAAAACATTGACAAGTCATAAATCCGATCAGATTGCACTATGTTGAGGAGACGCACCATAGTGTAGTATTTATCTGAAAAGAGGTCAATGAGAAGATGCAGAAAAAGCAGCCCCACTGTTGACGGATCTGCCCCCCCCCCCCTTTTTTTTTTCTTTATTGGGAAGCAGCAACAGGAAATGCAATTGTACTTGTTTATAAGGCCTAGCACCAGAAAAATGGTCTACGCAGCAAGATAGGGAAATTTTTCTGCCCTTTTCATGAGCTGATCTGTTTTGAATGCACTCTGAGGAGCAGTACAAGTAGCTGCAGTGAGCTACTTGGATTAAGAGCTGCGGCAATAGTATTTGTACAAATTCTGTATTTTTCTTTCAGAACTGTATTTGTTAAATAGGTGAAAGGTGTTGTGCTATCAGCTTCACCTTCCTTTCTTTTTGTTTAGATGGAGATAAAATTCCAAACTGCACTGAAGAGATTTTGCAAGAAACATCGTTACAGAGAGCCAACGACATTGAAAAGATCTTGCTCAGTTTGCCTCCATCCTTCAGAACATATCCTCTGTGGATTCATCGTGACAAGACGACTGGTCAAAAGTATGTATCAGATTTTTACTTATCATAAAAGTACTTTAATGAAATGCCTTTTCTGTTTATTTAGACAATTATTACCTTTGCTGTTTTTTTGCTGCCTAGTGATCTGCTCTATATGGTCATCGATAGATGTATTTTGGCATAGACTGCAATCTTCATGACATCAGTGTTTTTCTGTTCTTAGCGCTATCTAGCGGAAAGCTAATGTAATGTTTGTCCTGATTAAGGCACAGGGCCATAATCAGGGTACCCGCGGGATCTTGAAAGTATTAAAGTCTTAAATTTAAGACCTGTACCAAGGTCTTAAATGTTTTCTTGTCCTTCCGTAGGATTTAATTTATGCCCTAACGTCATAAATGAATACTTTGTGTGTGAGACTTCATAATATTCTCCGTTTGGTGTGACTCTGTTATACGGCAGTACAGGTAACGTTACTGTTTACGTTAGTGTTTAGCTTTACGCTGCGGAGTGTTCGCGGTGCACGAGCTCTGGCATCCAGCTCTGCGCGAAACAGTCAGTTGTTAGTAGCACGTCAGAGACGTTTTCTTTTCTAACGTTAGCTCGACGACTCAGAATGGGCAAGTGTCTGAAATTCAGAAAGCCAGAGATACGAACAAGTTGGCGGACGAAGTTGAGGACAGTGGCGCTGAGGTTAGCACAGCAAGCTGATCGGCGTGCGAGCCAGTCACACTGTGGCGAGCGCTAATGGAACAGCAGAGCAACGAGGACAGGTGTGTATGAGACGAGGACCGTGTCTGTGTGTCGGGGTTGCACCGCTGTTGAAGTACAAACACACCCCAAGCTATAGTGTGTTAAATATGAATGTATTAAAATAAAATGTTTTATTAAATTCATGTGACTTCGTAAATTTCTTGGGCTTAAAATTCATACAGATTTTTCATTAAACGGCAGTGAAGTTGGTATTAAATCTTAAATTAAATTTGAGAATCCTGGGGGGTACCCTGATAATATGTTAAACACACAAATACTGTTTACCCACCTCTTTAATTATAAGGCATATAATCCATTGCCTTATGCAGAGTTGATATGAGTCCGTACTAAGGTTGGAAAATCATTACATTTTAGTTTAAGATTAAGTGTAAAATGCAGATTAAGCCAATTATTAGATTTAAACAGCAGATTGATTAGAGTTTTTACACATATCATTAATATGTTGTACCTCACCACACAAAATGTGATCCTAATTGGCAGCAGGGATATCAGCAATCGTATCCAATTGTCAAAAGTTGATACATCATTAATGGGCACAACCCTCTTCTGTTATCATTCTGAGGCCAAAATGTCCACTTGTACATTCCACAATAAAATTGCCACGATATTTTATAAGCCTTAAAGCTAGGGTAGGCAATTATTTTAGCATTATTATATTTGTTATTATATATTTGTTTACATCGCAACAGCAATCAATAAACTGTATAAAGCACAGCCAATTGGCTGGCCTACCTGCGCCCTCTGCCCGTGCACTCACTGCGCATAAAAATGTGTTTGTTTTCTAGCGGTCTCTTGCTAGTTCTCTAACATTTCCTACCCTAGCTTTAGTGTTCTCAAGGTGGTTACACATTTGCCATTTTGACACCCAAATGGTAAATCTGCAGCATTGCACATACGGACAGGTGCATTAGTTGGTAATTCCATTGAGTTTGGTGGTCCTGTAGCCTTTTCTTTTTATTGCCACCATATTGTCACTTGTTACGTTATAGACTGATTGCTATGACATCTGCCACATGTATCATGTCAACAGATGAAGCCTTCTGAGTTGCTGATATCCATGACTTGCTCTCTAGTGTCATCATGTTCTCAACAATTTTTTAGCCCCTCCAAGTGGCAAGGCTCTGACAATGAGCATAATGGTCTATGTTTCTGTTCCATCCAACAAAGTTTTGACTTGATCCTTGTTTTTTTTACTAACCTGTACAATTAAATGGCAGTTTCCAGATAAAAATGAAGAAGACTTTCGGAAACATGGTGGAAGAATTAAAATCTCCCTCCAATCAATACCTCAATGTGACCCCACCTCTACATTTGAAGGAGTTAGGACAGTGTCAAGCACACCTTGTTCTTCTGAGTGAAGGTACTCTATTTAATCACAATCTGGATGGGTCATTTGTGACTGAACATGCATTTTTCAAATGGCACTGGCACCTATTTTAAAGGGCAAGACACACTGGCAGGGTATGAATCACATTAAAACGTGCACCTATTGTTTTTCTTAACCGATACACTGGTGTGGTGTCAGCTGCACCAGAGAAGAGACACTAGAATGAAATGGCAGTGCAACAGGACAAGAAACAAGAATCAACCAGTGGTAAAAAGTCACAATTTCTTAAGCAGTGGGGCACTAGTATAAAGTTGCATAATTAGGAAATACTGAAGTACTAGTACTTCATTTGTACTTCCGTACTTCCAAATTATGCAACTTTATACTAGTGCTTCACTGCGTATGATAGGGAAATATTGTTTTTATTCTGCTAGATTTGACAGCTGTAGTCACTTAAATACAAAAATATAAACTTTTAAAATATGATGCATTACTGTTTATTAAAGGCCCTCTATACCCACACAGGTGTTTCCAGTCATGGGGCTGATTAGGCTGCTCAGGTTGGAGTTCTCCAAAAGTCTTTATACTTCATGAGAGTTAAGCAACAAGAAAAACTAACCGATCCCCTGAAGTCACAAAAACATTTGTTTCTTGTAGCACAGGATGATAATAAAATATTATGGTGTGTGCATAAGAAAAAAAATCCCTTCAAATCTATAAAAAAACAAAACCATCACATTCATGTCGCAAACGCGCACTTCGTATGATGTGTTCAGTTGTGTGGACGTGACGCCCCACAACATGGCCAGTGTGTATTGCACTTTTGCAGAAAAATGTCAACATTATGTACTCAATTCTGAATCAATCTCAAAGGAACTTCCCATTGGTGTTCTATACTTCCTCTGATATTTAGTGCCATGTTTGTGGGAAGCTTTGTAATGTACATTTTGAGGGGTTTTTTTTTTTCTCTTTGTCAGACAACCTTGGTGTCAGTTTGTGTAAAGAAAAAGGATCCCCTGACATGATCCGCGTGCTTGATTGTTTGGATGGAAAAACTAAAACGGTGGATGTGAATCTATTGGCAGCCAGGTAATGTATAGTATCTTACATCAATCTAATGTTTTCCAGCAAGGTAGAGTTCTAGTAGAATACTGTGTATTTTTATTTTGTTTTTATTCCTGTCTATAAAGGAATTGGGAAAGAGGGAATCTATTATATTTCTGAAATGTTTCATATCACTTCTTTTCACAAAAAAGTATATAAGAATAATTAATAATAAGATAATAATAATAATTAATATAATAAGAAAATATACATTTTTGTGAATTGCCCCTGCTTTGCATTAAGCAAGTAGGGTGTGAGCATTTTACTGAAAACCAAACTGTTGTAGTTTTAATATGTTAAATGAAAATTGGACTGTAACTCAAATCAGAAAACCTCTTGTTTTGCCTAAAGCCAATACCAAAGACATCCAGTCAAGTTATTAGAGCCAATTTGTGGCCATTTCTGTGCATAATGTACACACACTGTAGGTTTTATTTTCCAGTTTCTATTACTATTTTTATTTCACCTGCACAAATAAGGACATCACACTGACAGTCAACTTGATACAGTTATATAAGTAGTGCACAAAATGAGAACAGATGAGGCAGCAGTAAACTATAAATCAAGGTATGTGCAGTGCCACAGTGTAGCAGCTGATGTATTTTCTTTTTAACTGAATGAACCTCTGTAAAAGTCATACTGTTTTGAAATTAACACAGGACTGGTGACCACAGAGATGACCGAACATTTGTCACAACCAGGCCTCCAAAAGAGGCTATACTGGTAACACTTTTCTTCTGAAGAAAATGGGACTGGCAAGAGAAATGTTACATTTATTTATTGCTTAACTGTTGTAGAGCTGTCTTTGTAAGTTTAGAGTCATTGTACCTGTAGTAATATAATGCATCTTATGTAGTGGATTATGTTATAATATTCCATCACAAGCACTAGGTTTTTAAAATTTAATGTAAAGATGTTTCTATTAAAATAGCGGAAGGACACATTTATTAAATGATGACTCCTGACTCAAATTTCCATCAGGTGCTGATAGATACAAGCTCTTCCATGGAAGAAGAGTGCTATGTAGGTGCAGAAATACAGAAGATTAATGCTGTGAAAGAGCTCTTTCACAACTTTGCAACAAGGAGCATGGCTTATGATTTTCATCATGTCATTGGCCTTGTTAAGTTTGACTCCATGGTGAAAACTCTCCACACATTTACTGAAAATCTGGAAAAGTTCAAGGTAAATTCAACCCTCTTCTATTTTAGAAAATGTTGTCTGTGTGTAATGCAATAATATGACTAAATGGATAAGAGTTTTTTTTGTTTTTGTTCCCCGCATTTGTAGGAACACGTACGTAAGCTTGAGCCGAGTGGATGTACGCTGCTGTACGACGCCCTGCGACGTGGGGCATCTGAGTTGGAAAAGGTCAAGACGAGGTTCCCAGATTGTAGACTTCACATCATTTGTCTCACTGATGGAAATGATTCTGGGTACATTTCTTTCTCTGTTTTAATCCGTTTTTGTACTTTGTTTATATTTGACCTGTTGAACTGTAAGCAGTAAGAAAATTCAAAATGTCAAACTACAGATATGTGATATTAAGTGCGCTGACATCTTATTCTTCATTCTACCCATAGATCCTCCATAGAGCCAGTTCCCGTTACAGCCAAACTGCTCAAATCTAACATCATTGTGGATTCAATCCTCCTTGGAAATGTGGAGAACAACATGTTGCATGGAATCAGCAATGCAACTGGTATGGCAAACTGTTAAAATAATGCCATGTATATCAAACAGCAAATTGACTTGATGGAATTCAAGGGATCTCATACAACTCATAATTATAGTCTTATTTAATGTTGTTGACAAATTTTCCCCCCTTAGCATTATTATTATTTTTGCTACAAGGTTGAAGATATTTGACACCAAATGGGTCAAGCATACATATATTTGTTAATTTCTTTTACGTTTTTGAAAGAGACCATACATAAACACCGACCGAGGTAGAGAGGGTTAGGGTAGAGAGGCAGAAATTGGCAGTGAAAGGTTTACAAGTAGTATATACCATGATGTGTACATTAAAAAGTTTGCAGAGAGCACATTGTCGTGTGTGCATCTGTGTTTTACAGTCACTGTTATTACTGCTAGAGCTGGGCAACAAAACAATGATAATTATCGCAATATAGTTTTCCTCAATAAAAATATTAACAAATTTTCAATATATCGTCAATAAATGTTTAATTTTATTCATTTGAATCACCAATTAGCACTTAATTTTTGTATTAAGATATTTATTTTGTTGAGGAAAGGGTACGGGAAAAAAAAATTTCCTAATTATAATTGTGGAAAAAAAAGATTTTATCAGAATCATTTTGAATGTTCTACCTCAGATTTGTGAAGTGACCCACTTGTTGTAAAGAAAGAAACCACAATTAACAATCTGGTTTCTTCAACTTTCACTCAGGTGCCAGCCTTTAAACTTAAAAGCTGTAATGATTTTACATTTATTGTGATAATTATTGATATTGAATGGTATGAAATGTTTTTATCGTTATAACATTTTTGGCCTTATCGCCCTGCCCTAATTACTGTTACTCCACCATTGCCCTGAAGTGACCTCATTCAGCAGCCTCAGCCACCAGGAAAATAAGTTCAGCCTGGACGCTTGGCAGCAAAAACTGAAAACCGCAAACTCTAAACACAACCTCTTTGACGGTTCAGAACACTCACGCATCCGTATTGCTTCCAGGTGGTTGCTGTTTCAAACCACAGACAACCAAAGAGGGTCTCAGGCTGTTTGAGATTGAGACATTGCTGTCTTTGGAGCAGCGGAAACTCAAGGATCAACTTGACCCGTCTTCCATCAGTGAGGTTGGTTATTGTAGATCATTGTCCACCATTTTGTTGGAAGTGAGCTGAACATGAAACGCATCCGTTTCACACAGGCATAAACTCTGCACATTGCCTAATTTATTTGTCCTCTTAGAGTATTTTGTCAAACATCTTCGCTACTCATGGGTATGACGAATGTCCAGAGACTTCCTTGCCAAGCCAGATAAACAGCAAAGTGACAGTGACAGAGAGGTGAGTAATGGAAGCAACCATTTTGTTTAGGCTGATAATAAAAATGGTCAGGTTAATAACAACCATCTCCGTCTGCTGACGATCACTTTATTTTTTACCTGCTGCCATATTTAGTCTGATTTGTTAACCTAATAGGTTATGATTTTTGAACTGTAGCACAGAGATCAATTTAACAAGGAAGCTTCTTTTAATGTGTAAAACTTCTACTTTGTTAACTTGAACTATTTCATGACAGTGCTTACAAAAATATTTTGTTGTTCAGGGTAAACAAGACTAAGACTCCACAGCCAAGTTTTTGGTGCACAGTATATTGAGCTAAATAAACAAAGATAATGCTAGCATGCTGATGCTAAGCAGGTATGTTAAGCCAACTATGTTCACCATTTCAATTTAGCATAGCAACATTTGCTAATTGGCACAGTGGAGCTGGTGTTGATGGGAAGGTGAATAGCTTTTCAGGTATTTGGCCACTAATTGAAAGTATGACCTCTACCTTGATGAAAAGTCAGGGGATCACCGAAGTCAGTAAGCTTCATCCTCTGAGCTCCATGAATGTTTGTATTAATGTCAAAGTTATCTATCCAGTGGTTGTTGATATTTTTGTCTTGATTATGACTTCAAACAGTAATGGTCATATTTTGGGGCAAATTAACTGTTTTTTGTTTGCATTACATTTGAAGCATTAATAAGCTCTCTACATAAATAGTGCTCTGAAAAAGAAGATTCAGGAGTCAAAGAAGGGGTGGTTCCTGGAGAAGGACAAACGTATCCTGGAGGAGCTGAAGAGCCTGCATTGTGACCCGCATCCCTTCTTTAGAGTCTTTCCATCAGAGTCGGACTTCAGTAAGTGGCCAGTTCTCATATTGGTATAATGCATTTTTGTAATTTTTTTCCGGGAGGCACACTACTGTTTTTTGTTGCACCATAACGTGGAACCATGGAAGGAATCAGAAGGAGCTTTATTGCCAAGTAGTCTTTTACACATACGAGGAATTTGCTGTGGTGATAAGGTGCTACACGTAGACAAACATACAGTAATACATAAACATACATACATAAATAAATGTAGAAATATATAAATATGGAATAGAAGAACGACGTTGCAGATATATACATGTGCATTATTCTGGGTCTGTGCCGTGCAGAAGTAACTCAACGGAAGAGAATATTGTGTACATATAAATGTATATTTTTATGTTGTCAATTTATATAACAACAAAGATCAACAACAAATATGTGCAACATGCCAGGTCTGTGCACGACGAGATGAAACCGTATTTACATGTGCAGAGACATTTGTATCATTTGTAAGGGGGGAGTGTCAGTGGGGGACCCGGGTCTTGTTAATGAGGCTAGCTGCAGACAGGAAGAAACTGTTTTTGTGGCGAGAGGTTTTGGTCCTGATTGACCGCAGCCTCCTGCCAGAGGGGAGAATCTGAAACGGTTTGTGACCGGGGTGGGAGGAGTCAGCTTCAATCTTTCCTGCACGCCTCAGTCCTCGAGGCGTACAGGTCCAGAACAGAAGGAAGATTGCAGCCAATCACCTTCTCTGCAGAGCCAATGATGCGCTGCAGCCTGCCCTTGTCCCTGGCAGTGGCAGCAGCGTACCAGATGGTGATGGAGGAGGTGAGGATGGACTCAATGATGGCGGTGTAGAAGTGCACAATCATGGTCTTTGGTAGACTGAACTTCAGCTGCCGCAGGAAGTACATCCTCTGCTGGGCCTTGAAGTCCTGGGAGATGATGGTGCCCAGGAAGCGGAAGGAGTCCACAGTGGTGACTGGGGAGTCATACAGGATGATGGGGGGGAGGGTGGGACTGGGTTCTTTCTAAAATCCACGACCATCTCCACTGTCTTCTGAGTGTTGAGCTCCAGACTGTTCTGGCTGCACCAGGTCACCAGATGGTCGATCTTCCACCTGAGATGAGCCCAATGAGGGTGGTGTCATCTGCAAACTTCAGGAGCTTGACAGACTGGTGACTGAAGGTGCAGCTGTTGGTGTACAGGGAGAAGAGAAGGAGGGAAAGAACGCAGCCTTGAGGATCCGGTGCTGATGGTCCTGGAATCAGAGACATGTTTTGCCAGCTTCACGTGCTGCTTCCTGTCCATCAGGAAGTCTGTGATCCACCGATTGATTCTCAAAGCGGCAGTAGAACTGGTTCAGCTCATTTGCCAGGCGAGAATCGTTTATATGGAGTGGAAGACTTTGGGTTTATAGTTTGTGATCTGTCTGAACCCCCTCCAGACAGAAGTGGCGTCGTTTGCAGAGAACTTGTTCTTTAGTCTTTCGGAGTACAGTCGTTTAGCTTCTCGCACCTCCCTGCTGAACCTGTACTTTAACGCCCTGCACCCGGCCCTGTCACCACACCAGTCCGGTATCAGCTCACACAGCCACGTCTCCGTGAAACACAGAACAGTCCTAAAAAATGTATTATGTACTATATTCAAAAACCTTTTCTTTTTTTTTTTTTTCTAAAGTTTACATAAAGGCACTATATGAAAATGTCCACATTACCACCGTAGTCTTAGAAAATGTTCTCAGTGAAACATGTAAAGGATAAATAATTGTGTTGACCACTGGGCAGTAAACCTTGTTTTCAGGTATCATCAACTGCATTTTGCCATTGCTTGAAGTTGTTTAATAGCAACAAGCTTTTTTTCTTTTCAGCATTCTGGAGGATTCTCATGCAAGGCCCTCCTGACACACCATATGAGAAAGGAGTGTTCGAGCTCTATTGCCAGTTCGGCCCTGATTACCCAGTGAAGCCTCCACTAGTCCGCTTTGTCACACAAGTATCCTGCCAAAATACAAACAGCTGAAATGTTTTTGCATTTGTTGTTCATTGTTAATAAAGTAATGTTAATTGTTAGGAAATGTATAAGGTATTCTTTTTTTTCCAGGAAAAAAATTCTTAACATAAATACAGGTGTACCACTGCAATATCAACACTGTGGGCCGCATCTGTCACAACATATTTGACCGCAACTACAATGCACACATCACCATGAGAGAGGTCCTAGAAGCTGTGTACGGACTGCTCATCATCCCTGAGCCTGACGATCCACTGGACAGGTGAGATTTACACACATTCATAAATAAGTCCCACTTAAGGTAAGGCAGGTAGACACTGAAGCCTTTTTTTTTTTTTTTTTTTTACCAAGAGATATTTCTTATGTTAAAGGTGTTTTTGACCCATTTCCAAAGTTCAGTCTGTCCTATTGATTTAAAATATGGTGGAAATAGCTTCATTGTATTCATTTTGCTTTGAGCTCATGATTACGTTTGACATTGATTATTTGATCACTTTGAGAAAATGAGAGAATTATTGAGAAGTTCACACGCTGAACGTCAAGTGTTTAGATGATTTTGTGTTTACTATCTTTCAATAATGAGGCTTTTTGATAACAAGCTAATTTTACAAATACAGTTAATCTCAACTAAGAAAAAACAGGTTTCTTTGATAGATTGTACATGATGCATAACAAAATTCTAACGGCAGTTTCAGAATAGATTAGGACTGGTGCTGTCCTCTTTTATTCTACCTAGTGGAAATACAAATCAGTTTAGGGCTATAGGAGATTGTGATTTGATTTAACACTGTAGAATGACCGGCAGTACCTGTATTTTTAGACGGTTACTTAAACTTGTGATGAAAACATGTTTGTTTTTGTTTGTTTTTTTTTCTTTGGAAGCATTTTGGCTGAGGAATTCCTGACGAGCCGTGACGTATATGAACGAGAAGCCAAGAAACATACAGAGGAAACTGCAGGAAAGTCGATGGATGACATGGAGAAAGTAAATGAGCTCCCCTATATTACCGTTAGACATTACCTTTTTCCCCATTACATAATCTGTGTCCTCCTGGCTTTAAACTAACAAACTGTTTTATGTTTTGGGTTTTTATTTAAAGACATTGGTGGATCCTGAGCAACAATTCATTCCCCAACATCTGATCTGTCCACTCACCAAGAAGATGTTTATTGATCCTGTGAAAACAGTGTACGGCACTGTGTACGAACGCAAAGCCATTGAGGAACATCTGAAACAGTGAGTTTGTTTACTACTGTTGAAAATTAAATTAAATATGATGCGGTTGCCTAAATGACTGATATATGTTTAGAAACCACACTGTTTCATATGAACCCGTCTTTTAATGGAACATCTTAAAGTCCATGTGATGAATTAGACCCACCATCTTTTACTTGAAATAATAAAGACAAAAGCAGGTTAAAGTCCGGTCACAAGTCTGAAACCATTATCACCTCCCCAAAACAGTCTCTGCAGCTGCATTGCCATGTGTTTTCCCAGTTGACTGGACGCTCTTTTGCAGACACGCGTATGAGCCGTTGGCCGGCCCAGGGCACGAGCTGGAAATGAATGACATCACAGCCGACCAGGACATGAAGAAAATGGTGATGGATCATCGTTCTCGTCAAATAAAGTGAATCTGAGCAAAACATTTGAAGCAAGTGCAAGTTAGATATGCCTCTGTACTCTCCCACATATTCAGCTTTTTGAAGTGATCAGTAAATGCTTGATAAGCTTGTTCATACTTTTACTTTCATATAATACCTTTCAAAGTTTGTTTTCATTATCGTTCATTCAGAAGGTAATACAATTATAGAATTTGAATTATGTAATGATCATATTGTAGCCTATACATTTTGTTGTTGCTTTTACTGAATAAACAAAGGAGGGTTTGGTTACGTGTCTTTTTTCCCTGAGACAGCTTCTACTTGACAGTAAATAGTTTTCTCTGTTAAGACACTTGTGGTTGGAGTTAATTGTATTTAAATGTTTGATGTTTCTTTTCATGCTGTCATATTTTGACCATTTTCTAACTCAAATGTTGAATGTATAACTTTTAAGGTAATTTAGATCGTTGTGACGACAATAATAAAGGGAATTCTAAGCACCCAGTCCTGGCTAATAATTAAACATTGTCATGGGTAAAAACATAATTAAGATAAAAACATCAAGATTAACATTCATTTGATGATAATTTCACTAATAGGGGAGATGATAGTTCACCAGTGGTAAGTAAAAATGCTAATACCACACTAGATATACTGCGTTCAAAGTAAAATTCCTGCATTGAAAATAATTAAAATGATGTATAATCAGTAAAATTACTCATTATTAGATTATTTGTGTGTGTGTGCAACATTTTAGTGTTAGATGTAGGACTGTCACTAATGATTGATGATAAATAGTTATATTACAGCTTGCACCCACGTTTATCTACCCAATGCGAGTTGGGTGGATTTAGTACTGATACTGCTGTTCCTTAAGTATGACTAGATTATCTCTTGAGTACATGCTCTAGGACCAATCTCTGTCCCCAATTTTGCCAAACGTCACGTGATCAGGTCTGGGCCTGAGCCATGTGATCCACTGACCCCAAAAATGAGAGGAAGCGAATCACTCTTCAAATTATATTACCTTTAAGTAGGACAAATTATTGAATGCATTATAAGCCCACATACTATATTAAAGTGTCATTTTACAACAACAACAACAAAATAATAAAACCTAAATCCTATAATTTCATGTTAATACGATTTGTTCCCGATTGAAGGGAACCTAAAACGCTTGCGTCAGTGATACTATTTTGAAAGCTGAAGCCGGAAGTGTTTCAAATGTGTAGTTAAATGTTCAGCTTGACTCGAGTTGGTTCATTGAGTGAAATCTTTTTTCGGTACATTTTAGTGGAAACAGGAGCGAACAGACCGCAGGTGAGTTTACCTGGAGTTTCCCTAAATAGTTTTACTTTACTTTGTCGGATTGTTAACAGTCGAAGTTAGACTGAAATACTAACGTTAACGTTACCTGAACAGGTATAACGTTAACCTTAGTTTTAAGTTAACGTTACTTAGAGCGTTCATGATGACGTTAACTTTAGCTAGTCAAATAACACAGTTATTGTGAATGACATTTCTGACAAGGCTATACTCTCGTACTGTAGTACTAACTGGAACATTAAGTGCAGTGATTTCTTGTCCATAACTTATGCAGTCATGGCACTGATTTTTATGCCATTAATTACTATTTTATGTAGCTAGCAGCAATGTCAGTCAGAGTTAGCACAGCCTTGCAACGACATCTTCAGCAGGTGGGATTAGTGTTTAACGTTATCTGAAATATTAAATGTGGTCATGTTCTTGCGACACGTAGTTTTATTGCAGATAGGTAGCCTGCCTTTCCTGCATAACCTGTTAAGTCACCTCCGTTATTCTGGAAAGTGCAAACACTGAAACTCATTTTGAAACCGTCGCATTGGATCACAGTGTGCTTGCTGTAGTTGTACTGCCTGTGTTTGGACTGTAAGATGATGCAAGAATTACCCCCAAGGAAGGGGCCACAGGTTTCATGTCAACATTAGCGGGAACTCACCCTGGATTCACACCGACGTACTGCAGGTTAAGGAGGTGAACACAGCCCTCTCACTTTTATTAGAAACAAGAAATGAAGAAACAGAACACACAAAAATATTGGTCTTATAGTTAGTGGCCACTATAAACATCTATGAACATCTGTCCATGTAATGGTCACTGACTTATTGGGCATTCAAGAGAGTTTCAAGCACATGCAGAGCCCCTTCTTGTGTCATTTGTGCTTCTGAGCCAATCAGGACACACACACACACATATACATACATATATATATAATCATTTGAGAAAATAAATCTCTCTCATCTACCTGAGAGGTACTGGAGATGCCTTTTTCCCAGAGAAATCTTCATTTAGAACAGCCAGTCAAAGCAACACCTACCAGAAACCAATAAAAGCTAAAACATGCAAATTAGGCTTTAAAGTAGCTCAGAGTAGGAATGTTTTATCATTTTCTTAATATGACAAATTTCAGTAAGATAAGTGACAATCTATGAAATTATTCATTAAGATTCATTTTTCAGTTCTGCCTGTAAAATGGATTTTTAAAAATTTGTAAATAAACTGGACTCAGATTGGCTTTTTGTTATACTTTTACAAGACACCATAACTATCATATATCTACTTTAGCTTCTTTAATTACATCAAAGTAACCACACTGCCTTCCTCTGCTTGTGTTCCGGATGTCCTTTCTGTAGAGAGATGTGGTGGGTGCTGTGGGTGCTCGTCGCCTTGCTCGCTCTCTTCTGCTGTCTGGATGTGTGGTACTTCCTACGGGTAGCTGCTGTCATTCTCCGGGCCTGGTTCCAGCCTCCAATCTGGGATGTCACCGCAGAGCAGACCCTTACAGGTCTGGTCACTACCAACGACATTGACATGTGCCACATGAACAATGCTCGTTACCTCCGGGAGTGTGACTTTGCCCGCTTCTCTCTCTACATGCGCAACGGTGTGTTCAAGGCACTGCGAGCGCTCGGAGGTTCTGCGGTAGTGGGCGCCACCACCATCCGTTACCGCAGGGCTTTGTGTATAGGCGAGGGGTACGAGCTGCGGAGTCGCATCGTCACTTGGGATGACAAAGCGTTTTTCCTGGAGCAGAGATTTGTGTCATCAAAAGATGGGTTAGTGTGTGCCGTCATGTACTGCAAGCAGAGTATCATACGCAGTAGCCCAGACAAGATCATGCAGCACTTGTGTAAGCGGAAGGTAAGGAAGGGATAATTAAACACATGTGCACATTTTACACCAGAAAGGAAATAAAAAGTCCTTTCATACTTGAAGAACGTTGAGTCTATGGTTTGCTTCTTGCAGGTGGAGTGCCCTGAGTTTCCAGAAGACCTTCAGCACTGGGTCAACTTCATCTCTGCCAGCAGCCATTCCCTCAGGTCTGAGAGTGGACTTGATGAGAAGAACAAATAAGACATTGCATGGGCAGCTATTAAGACTCCTTTTGTAAACCAGCTGATTTACTCACTCAGGATTAAAAAGCTGTCTGAAAGAGACCTTTGTCTCTTGTTCACAAATACTTGCCTTAAACACACTTGTGCCTACACTTTTGAAAAACAAGCCCAATACTTACCTATCTGAGAGACTGGAAGAACTAGCACACCACATTGTTTGGCTAGGCTGAAAGAAAACTTATTCAGTAACAGGAACGTAATATGATTGTATAAATGTGTATTTTCTTGCACTATCACAGCAATTAAACACATCCATTTAGAATTCCTGTTGATGTACTTTTATGCCCTCACTCTGCATACAGACACACAGCTGTGCAGAGAGTTTCACACTTCCAATAAGTCCAATATAGGAGTTCAGTAAAGCTTTTACTGTAAGAAAATGTGAAAAACAGTGTGGTGTAAAACCAGTGACGGTGGTTACAAATGAGGAAAAAGAGGCAGCATACCAAAAACAAGGATTTGATAAAAGGTGAAAATGAAATTACAAGAAAATTGGACTAATTATCACATCACCTGAGACAGACAGAGCAACAATTAAGTCCTCACAGCAAGTACATAGTCATTAATTTAGTCAACAGATTCCTTGAGAAATAAAATGCATAACATTAACTGCAGCCCAAAAGTGAATGAACAGTGAGCTGTAATGTGACATTAGCAACACATTCGATTAGATGTGCCTGTAAATATTTGCTTGGTCTCCGATTGGGCGAACGGCTCTGTGGTTGGTATGGCAACATGATGTTCAACTAAAACAGCTGTTGGTGGAAGAAGAAACAGATTTTTGCTGAGCTCTTAAATTTTCTTCAGTTATTTGATTTTTTTTTTAAAGGTTTTATTCACCAGTAAAGTGACCATAACAGTCATAACAGACCTTTGACATGTGCCTGACTATCAAAAGAAACCTTAACATTCAAGACTAAATAAGTGTAATTAATAACAAGATTACATATTGCCAGTAATTTTCAAATATACACACATACAGCGTGTGTGTATATATATATATATATATTCACTGAGATATTTGATTTCTGTAAGCTGTAATCACCAAAATTAAAACAAAAAAAGGCCTGAAATATTTCACTTTCTATGGAATGAATCTAGAATATATGAAAGTTTCTCTTTTTGAATTACAGGAAAAATTTATTTTTTCACAATATTCAAATATTTTGAGATGCACCTGCATGTACAGTATATGTATAGAGAGAGCGAGAGAGAGAGCTCTAATTGGATAAAGGTCAGATTATAATTATGGGAGTGTAGTTTATGGACATGCATCAAAAGGGCACTCCTAGCCACAGAGATGAAGTATGCCAATGAACTTCAAATTTCTTAAGTGTGTATACTGTTGAGTTGTACGTGATTTTGATGGCTTTAGAAGAGATTAAACAAATCACACCAAAGATGTAGTCTGTAGTGTCTCAGTCTCTGCGCAGTCCAGGTGCATCCAGTAATCACTAGGATTTAAATAATGGCAATACATTCGAAAGTAATAAAACAAGGCACTGAGGTCACCAGTTTGGGTTCCTCATTGTTTAACTTAAACACTCATGCCAATAAAGAACATAGAACTGAAGTGAACTGAGTGGCCAAACTAAACTTTCAGAATCAGAGGGAAAGGAGTATGGACATTTTATGAAAGAAAATAGAGCACTGGGATCAGGAGGTTTTCATTCAGAGTGGATATTGTGAGAAATAGGGGAGGAAATCTGATGAACTTGCACGTTTCAATAACTGCACAATCTCAATTATTATTTTATACGTTTTATAATGTAGATCTCGTTTATGCCGTATTTTTCTATTTATATAGATTAATGTCTAGCAACTAGTCACCAAAGCAAATTCCTTGCATGTGTAAAAAGTACTTAGCAATAAATATCTTTCTGATTCTGATTCTGAATTAGAAAGAGGAGGTAATAACATAGACTGTATATAAAAATAAGTAATAAGTACTGTAGGAGTTAAATAACTCCAGGAGATGGCGGTAATGCAGCGTCGGGGATGCTGCTGCCGTTAAACTCAAAGAAGAAGAAGAAGAACTGCGTGTCGTCACACATCCGGAAGTCATGTTCATTCATTGCACCGGTTTCTTCAAGTTATATCGCATCCAATGGTAGCACTCTCTCCTGGACGCACAGTAAGTTTTACAGCCATAAAAATATTATTCCACCGTATTTGTGGCGATTGCTTAAATTTCGACCACGAGAAAACTTAAAAGCAGCGACTTCACGCGTCAAGAGTGTGGTTTCTATTTTGCCAAGGCCACCAACTACTAGCAGCTAGCAGCTAAGCTAACAGATTTGGCTGTCACAGCAGGTTGCGCCGCCTTCACTTGAATGCAGCAGCGTTTAGCTTCCCAGTCCTCTCAAGGTTGAAGTGTGTGTGAATAGGGTAATAAGCTGCTTCCGTATTTCTTTAGCTACAATTTTTGTGAAAAAGCATTAAAATCTTATTTTTCTACACATCTGCACTGACATTGATGAGGTCAAAGGAGCATTAGAGTTAATACTGAGTGTGATCATGAATTTAGAAACTCCTTTTATGTAGGCTTTTTAAAACGGAAATTGGTCTACACTGTCAAACTCAGCTATTGAAGTCACTTGGAAATACTATTGTAATATTTAGCACATTTGTGTCACTAATATTTGGTCTGTTGTTCCAGAGAGATGTTGCTGCTGGTGCTGGGAGCCCTCCTGCTGCTCTTCTGCAGTCTAGATGTATGGTACTTCCTACGTGGCGTCCAGGTGTTCATCCAGTCGTGGTTCCAACCCCGGATATGGGACATTCTAGCTGAGCAAAGCATTGATGGCACGGTCCTTCCCCATGACTTGGACTACATGGGCCACATGAACAACTCCCGGTATCTAAGGGAGTGTGACTTTGCCCGCTTTCATCATTACATGCGGAACGGGCTGTTCATGGCCTCACGCAAACTGGGTGCCAAAATGGTAGTAGGGGCCTCCACCATCAGGTACCGGCGCTCCCTCGCTTTCCGTGAGGCTTTTGAGATTCGGACCAAAATAGTGGGATGGGATGAGAAGGCGTTTTACCTGGAGCAGCGCTTTGTGTCCAAGACAGATGGTTTTGTTTCTGCGATTATGCTCTGCAGGCAGAATGTGGTGCGCTGCAGCCCAGAGAGCATTATCGAGTTTATCTGCAAAAGGAAGGTGAGGAATAGCAGGAGATGGAGTAAAGTATTGGTATGACTGCTGTAGGGTTGCAACAGGGGATTCTTTATATTATCAATTCATCTGCTGATCATTATCTCAATTTATTGTTTGGTCAAAAAACAACTTCTTAAAGCCCAAGGTGATGATATCAAATAGTTGCTTTTCCCCAAACAACACTCAAAAAATTTTATTTCATTATTGAATAAGACGAGGAAAGAAACTACAACCAGAAAATATCAGGCTTTTTGTTTGAGAAATAACTATCAGAATACTTGTCAAATATTTTTCTGTCAGTCAGCTGATTGATTAATCATCTAATCATTTCAGCTTTGCCGTTTGGTTTTAAAAGTGTCCATCTGGAGTTTAGAAAACCCAAGGTGATGCTTTACATTGTGTACGACCAACAGTCCAGAATCTAAAGTCATCCCTTACTTTGGGAAGGCTATAACACTGTTACATTTTAATCTACAAGATTATTTCAGGTAAACCTCCGATTCATTTAAAGTTTTTAATCTTGCAAAGGTCATGATCTTAGGTCACACAGTTGGCTTCAGTTTGAAGTGCCTGAACAGAGGTTGGCAAACCAAGCCTGTTCCACTACGGCCCGTAGTCCTGGAACGATGTGCAGTCCAAGCTCAAACTTAAGACCCTTATCTCTTTAAAGGATTTTAAAAATAGAATAAAGGAAGTGGCCACTGTTAGCTGAGGTTGTTTCACCAAATGAACATGTGATTAAATATTACTGCCTTGCTTATGCACTTTATTATGTAATGTATTTTTGTTATACCTAACGTTGCCATTGTGATTTGCCGTTGTTGTCGTCCTGTTAATTGTTTGATGTTGCTGTTTGACCCTCACTTGGCTAGGTCTCACTTGTTAATCTCATTCTGACTTCCTAGTTAAATAAAGGTTATTTATATACTCAGTTTTCTATCACACAAGACAAAGAATAGCATCAAATCCTCACAAACCTGCATTTTTCTTGATTACCAAAATTACCAATTAACTGTCTGTCATGTGATTGTTGTTTCAGCTCTGGACTTTTATTTCACATTGCCATTCTGCTAATTTTGTGTGCAGATCGAGTGCCCCGAGTTTCCTGAGGACCTCAAACACTGGATTAGCTTCATCTCAGCCAGCAGCCAGGCCCTGAGAGCAGAGAGTGGACTGGAGGAGAAAAACAAGTGAAGCCACACTATGACACCGTGGTCATGAGTGTAGACATGCATATCACTTTCATTGCACGCACGCATATACATACTCACACAAACAGTTTTTAGTTGAAGTTCAAAATTCCATTTATCTGTTTTTGGGTCGAACCTACTTGCTGTGTATTTTTGTATGATGTGATCAGAAATACTGAACTTCGGACAGCTGAATATGAAAACTTGAACTGTAAGGTATTCCATGTTTTAAAATCCCCTACATGCATTGGGATCATATTGGAAGTTATTATCTCAGAAGAAAGCGATACAAGAACGCAGCTTTATCCTTGCAGCTTATTCGGCCGTGGACTGTGAATAGACTGGCTTCTACATTCTCATTTAGCAAAATCCTCTAACTTCAGATAAGCATGTAGCGCAAAAGTTAATCTTCCACTGACATTAATGCATGTTTTCAAACAAACAGAAAAAAAATGTTGTGCCTGTTTTTCTTGATTAGCCGTAGTTTGCACTTTAATAATTTCAGAGAATTATAACTTTTTATGTAAAAAAACCCAAAAAACAACAATTTAGGTTTGATGAAATACTTGAATGGACATCATGAACATGTACGGTCAATTGTTTTAATCTTCCCATCAGCATTTTGCACAAAGTAACCCAAGTGAGGAGACAAAATGAATACCTGGTAACAATTTAAAAGGGAATATTTGATTTCGAAGGATCCTTTTAACAGTATAGTATTGTGCTTTTACCTAATGAACAATACATGCAATTAAAAGGTGGGCTTCTTAATTGGAATTGCATGTAATATTAAGAGAAGCTGCTTGAATCTGAATTTACATGCATAATAAGCAAATGCTAATATGAGGTTGCTGGCAACTTTTCAAAACCTGCACCGCAAGATTACTGGTGTTAGAATGATTTATTGAGACAGCTTTTTGAAATCTGGAACCTTTCCTTTTGATGCATAAAAAGCTTTAGTTTGTGACCAAAGTAATGTATTGTTCTGTATGAAGAGGAAACAAAATCAATTTATAAAGATGTATATGTCTAACTTGTTATTTATGTTGACAACAAAATCATGTTTAATTCGTTTTTGTTTGCAGATGTGCATTGTCCTTTAATTTTCCACTTATTATTTATGATCTTTTGAAATGGATTCATGTACTAAATTTTATTTATTGTGTTATTTAAAGGCATTTTGAATTAAAAATGCATTGGAAACTATGTTTATGTGATTGGGCTTGCCTTTTAAATGCTTTTTATTCAATAGCAACTTGAGCCACTAATGTACTGTGGTTAGTGGTCCTATGGTGAAGACCAGTGGCCTGTACTACGAAGGGAGTTCAACCTACTCAAAGTTAACTCAGGGTTATCAGGCAAACTTAGGGTTGACAAACTCTGACTGCCTACACTGGAGTTAAACGGTACTACGGCTGTGAATAAGATGTTGGTTAGTTTAATCGGAGTTAACCCGGTGTTAACTCAACTGGAGCTGTGCGTGTTCACATAGAAAGGCAGTGTTCTATGAGATGCCCCTAGGGACATTATTCAGAATTACCATGCATATATACATGTACTTTTCCTCTCACATACACATATGAAACCAAACTCATTCACATACTATACTGAAAAGCTCACACACAATACAAGTGAAAAGCTCTCACACACACAACTGAAACTCTCACACAAATACAAGTGAAATGCTTTTACATACACAACTAAAACGTTCCCCCACACACACAAATGAAAACCTTACACACACACATAAGTGAAATTCTATGGTTGGTCCCAGCCAATGATCCCAGCTTGCACTTCAGGTAAGTTAACATTAAAGCTATACACCAAAACTTTAAATAATGACTTATATGTTATTGACATTATACACAAGATTTAAAATGCCTTAATGATTTTAAGTATTTACTGTAATTGTGGTTTGCAACACCACAATTGTCTAAACGTGAATCAGCTTTAAACTAAGTTATAGCTGTTAAATGTCTAACAAACTATTTGAAGCTAATCAATTAAACCTGAATTCAGATTTTCAGATGAGTCAATAATTTGGATGTCACTTGATTATAGTGTTTCTTTTAATAAGTCAATGGTAGGCTAATGTTAAGTTAAATATGGTAACGAGCTATTTTGCTTGCATAATGGTAGCCATAGTTATTTCCAGTTTTTGGCCTATTAAGTCATTAAAAGGCCTTCTCTACTTCTTTTCCCACTCCCTGCTAGGAAGAGCAGCACTGGATCTCCTCATTGTCCACTGTGGTTTTAAACATCTGTGTTTTATGTCCATTTAAAAAATGGCTTATGGTTCCCATTGCAATAAATTCTAAATATATTTATACTTTAGACTTATTTTGTCTTTACTACTGACTGAAAATGTTCATTTTACATTCTGATTGTCAATTGAAAGAACCAGCTCATCATGCAACACAGATAAAACATTGAATATTAAATCTTAACTCTTTTGCTAAGGGAGAGCAGTCTAGTATAAGTTGAAAAGTGAAAATACTGTTTCGTCTTCTGACCTTGGTCAGAAAAGGTCAGAAGATTAAATAGTTAGGCAGTTTTTTTTAACATTGTACCTTATACTTGAAGATAACATAGGAGCATTACACTCAGCAACTAGAGCCAGAGAAGGTTTTGAAGAGTGCCTTGTTTGCTGCTCTCATGTACAGTAAGTCTAGTTTAAAGACAAGAGAATGAGCACAAATCCAAACAAAACTGGGTAAAGTGCTTAAACAAAGAATGAACTGAGAAATTATGAACCCCACTAGATGTATCATTAATTGCAATGTTGCAAATTCTGAGGTATTCTCAGGCAAGTAGCCCACACAGAGCAAAAATAAACAATCAGCTGATCGAATGCACTTGTAGCAAATATGTGCTTTCTATCATTTAATGTTTTTCACCCTTTTGCCTCACTACACACTATATAGTAAGCCAATAAACATGTAATATCCACAAGACCTACTCAAGGGTCACAATAAATGACACCATCTATAGAGCTTCAAAACTATTCAGTGTACAAATAATTCTTTTTTTTAATGCAACTTCTTAGTGAATGTCACATTTGTCTCTTAAAGAATTTCTCCTTCTTCTCTAGCTCTGCCAGGAGTCTGTCTGGTCAGAGTGCGCCTCCCTAAGGCGCCTCCCAGCGCTGGTGTGCTGGCATTTAATAACTAGCAGTGGGCTAAAGCCGACCCATCTGATTAGTATGAAATTGAACATATACTTTGGAAGAAATCAAACTATGCGCCAATGCTTGTCAGAAGCAATAAACATAATGCCGTTGTACAATCAACAGTTGTTTGCATGTATTGTGAGATGTGTGCTTTTATTTAAAAAACTTCCTGTTCAACTGAAATCCTCTCAACAACTACGTACTGAAATGCTTTTATACAACATACATTTTACTTGAGTGTGTGAGAGCGTTTCAGTTGTATGTGTGAGAGCTTTTCAGTTGTGTGTGTGAACGTAATATTTTCAGTTGTGTGAGTGAGAGCATTTTACTTGTATGTGTGTGACCTTTTCAGTATAGTATGTGAATGAGTTTGGTTTCATATGTGTATGTGAGAGGAAAAGTACATGTATATGTAATTCTGAATAATGTCCCTAGGGGCACCTCATAGTGTTCAGTCTTGCAGACAGAGTTTTTTCGCAACGGCGCATGCTCCGTATTTTCCCCAGAAGAATGCACGTTGATTGTGTCCAGATATGAGGAGTTTAAAGACACATTAACGGCCAAATCTAACACTGTGGCAAGGCTACAACATCACACACACGTCTGCCGTGTACTATGCAGTGGAAGATTATATTAGACTTCACAATCGAATTTAGCAGTGAGGAAATAGGTGAGTTTAGCCCACAACGCTATATTATCATGCACCTTAGAGCCTTAGGCGTGAATTGGGTGTAATTTCTTCTATTCAGAAGAAAACCCCAGAGTTATTTGCGTCAATGCTTTTTAGTAATCGAATTAATCGATTTAATTATTTCAGCCCTAATCTCTTTAAACCTGTCAGGTGCTGGAAGAGTCATTCAAGTTGGTTTCCCGTAGTACATTTCATATTACTTGTCGTTGATATTGACATTTCTGTGAGTACACTGAGTACTTACATTGCAGGTTTTGAAGAAGTCAGTCATCCTCTAGCAGGTTCACTTGGAGGGCAGGGAGGGTTGGACGCATCCCATTTGTACCTCATGTTGTTCCTAGATTGACAATCAAAATAATTATTATACAAATATTTTTGCAGCACATCATATAGTGTAACAGTTCTACCAGTGTAATTCTAAATTAATAAAAATATTGATAGCAATAATAACAAATCCATCCAGCTGCAACTACCTAAAGACAAGTCAAATTTACACAAACACAGTGACTCAAACAATGGGTGAGAAACCATAACCTTGAACATGACAATGAAAGACATTTGGAAGCCAGTGCAGGAGGGCTGGACCCGAATATTCGACTTGTGACAACCTGCAACTACCTGGGCCCCGTTTCAGAAAGCGGGATTAAATTAAATGAAATTCTGAGTATGTTAAGTCTGATATGAGGGAAACTCTGGGTTTTCTGTTTCAGGGAGCGAGATCAGATAAACCCTAGATAAGTAATTCCGGTAATTGATGCTGTGAACCTAACCTCCTCGGGAGGAGGTTCTTAAGACATTAATATTAAGACAGCACTTGAGTATAATAAAATTAGAGAGCCTGATGTCTTCCATCAAAGCATCCATGAGTAGAGTAATTGTTAGGCATTCCAAATGATTAGGTAACCATTTTTGGTAGTTGTGGTATCACTAACTATTGATGCATTAATTACCTTGAATTAAGTTGGTCTTGAACTCCTACCACATTCACACCAATGATTCTGATTTCTCTTGATTCTGAAATGCAGGCCCAATGTATGAAGCATAAAAATAATCTCAAAATAGACCCAAAAATGTAATTGAAATTTCAAAAACATCATCAAAATTGGTCCACCAGGAGTTGAAACATGACGATTTGGAGTTTTGAAAATGTAAGTAACGGATTCACCATCCTCAATAACCCCCAAAACCACTCCAAGGTTGTCCAAATTGGCCAAGCACTTGCTGAAATATTGTCCATAGCCTATATGTGATTATGCTACTTTATGCTAATTATGCTAATTGCCCAACATGAGCAAGTTAGCATCCAGCAGTTTCATGCTGGGGACCCATACTATACATTTCTAGCATAAAACTTTGGGGTACTCAACATTTCCTGGTTTACCTTGCTAGCAAGTAGACTATGATGTCAGTACTAAGATGAAAAAAAAAAGTCAGGACGTAGTGCATGGTTTTTGGCGGAGGTGCGATGTGTAGGCCTACATTTATTTAGTAGCCTACAGTTTTGAGGTACTTTTCTACTTCAAACTTTTTACTGCACAACATTAATCTTACCGCGGTAGTTATCATTTGCACGTTAAAATTTTTAAATTAAAAAACATTATTGGCTTATAAAATGTGTGCTGTAGCCATTGTTATACTACCCAAGTGTAGGCTATATAAAGTAAGTAAAATTAGCTGGACACCAGTCAGCTATATTACAGTTTGAAATGTACAAAGCAGTAAATTGGGACACAAAAGGTAAACATTAACAACCTTATCTGTAAAGATCTGAGGTCATATTAACAGTGTTTTCCTGCCATTATAAGGTGGTGAGGCTCAAAACTGCTTGGTGCTGCACTGTGAATGTAAAATCATTGTGGAGAGCATCAAAACTAATCCAATTACTTTTCCCAGATCTAATTGTTATAATTCAAACCCACTAGACTTCTTTAGCAAGTTTAGCTTTTGGGGTGGAGTTTATTCAAATTCTGCTCTAGATTTTCAAACTTATTATTTACAGATTTGGTAATAATAATGGTCCAAAATATGTGAAATTGCATATTTCTTTGTAAGAAAACATAAATAAAATATTTTTTTTCTTCTGGGATGCAATGCATCTAATCTGTGTTCAGTACTGTTACATTGGAATACATTTATTTACTCTGCAAGTCGTTTTGTGATTGCATTTCCTTTGCACGTTTTCTTTTTTTGATGTAGTTATATATGGTCTTAAAAAGGTCTTAAAAAGTCTTAAATTTGACTGGTCGAACCCTGCTTTTACTTGATTGAATGCAACTACAAAATCTGAATCCTTCAAAATAAAGGTTTCATCTCCACCATTCTCAACTACAAAAAGGACAAATTTTGTAGTAAGAACTCCTTTTGATCAGTACTTCCTCCTTACGCTGCCATTAAATTTTTTTTGCATTTAAAGCCTATACAATTGGAATGGTATGGTATTTTCTTTCATTTATTTGACGGCATTTATAATTGGTTTAGTTTTATTCTGTCATTAAACATATACACTCAGCTGGAAAGTAACTGTAACCAAGTATTTGTACTTAGATACTGTACTGCCACTTTTGTGGTCCTTGAACCTTACTTGAGTATTCCAATTTCATGCCACTACTTCACTACATTTCATGTTACTACACGCATTTTTATTGATTTATTTTTTCAAACATAATGAACTTAAGTAAACACGGGGCATTGTTGTAGATTAAACTACCCAAAAGTATATAAAGTAGCTACAATTAGCTCCATCTTGATCAGTAACAATAATTTCTCGCTTGGAATAAAACACTCATTTATTTATTAGTTTCAGTTTTTTATTCAGTCTGTAGTTTCAGTACATTTAGATGTTGATACCTTTGTACTTTTACTTGAGTTGAAGTTGGGGATATACTTGTAATTGAGTTTTACTCTTTTAGGTATAGAATAGAATATGGTCACTATTTCTTCCATCGCTCTATAATATATACATAGCATAAAATATACACAAAACAAAAACAAAGTTATTATTTTTATTTTCTAATTTAGTGTTTGTAATACCATTTTATTTTGACATTAAAACTCCCTGCTGCGGTTTCCGGTGATGCATCATTTACCACGCCCCCTCTCGTCACTTCCTGTAAACAAAGCAGCAGCTGTCCGTCTGTCAGATTCCTGTACTTTCGCTCATTTTGTACACCCTCTTCACCCTTTTTTCGACGATGGCCCACGCAGGAGTGGTTCTGGACAAGGACCAGTTTAACTGCTCGATATGTCTGGACGTGCTGAAGGATCCTGTGACCATCCCGTGCGGACACAGCTACTGCTCGGACTGTATACAGAACTACTGGGACCAGGACGACTACCTGGGGGTCTTCGTCTGCCCGCAGTGCAGGCAGAACTTCAACCCGAGGCCGCTGCTCGCCAGGAACACCATGTTGGCCGACGTGGTGGAGAAATTCAAGAAGACCGGACTCCAAGAGGACACGACGCCTTCAAACAGTTTCGCGGAGGCCGACGACGTGGAGTGCGACGTCTGCACCGGGAGAAAAAACAAAGCTGTGAAGTCTTGTCTGGTGTGTCTGGCCTCCTACTGCGACGTCCACGTTCAGCCGCACTACGAATCTGCTGCTTTCAAGAAACACAAGCTGGTGTCGGCCTCCAAGAAGCTCCACGAGACGATCTGTGCCCGACACGACAAGCTGCTGGAGGTGTACTGCCGCACAGACAAGCAGTGCATCTGTTACCTGTGTCTGACTGGTGAGCACAAAGGGCACGACACGGTGCTGGCGGAGGAAGAGATACAGCAGAAGCAGGTAATCTAATCACCTGATTGATTCAACACAAGGCTGGTGATCAGCGACTGTCCTCTAAGCAGACATTACAGTAGAGCAGACCTGGTGTGATCTGTACACTGGTGGAAGAAGCACAGTGTAAAAATACTCTGAAATAAGTCACATATTAAACATTTGTATATATGTCCCATTTTTAGAGTATGTTTTGTGTCCCCCGGGGATCAGTAAATTGAGGTTATCAATTCAGTCGTCTCTCCACTGGTCGCTACATTAAATTACGTTCATTTAGCTGACGCTTTTTATCCAAAGCGACATACAATTGTTAGACATGTCAGAGGTCGCACACCTCTGGCGCAACTAAGGGTTAAGTCTTCATAAAACGAGACATTTTAAACAGTCTCTAGAGTATCCATGTTAATCTGGTCCAGGTTTAACAAGCTTAGGTACACTTTCAATTAGACTGGGTCTGATGTGGTCTGGATGGCGAAGAACCAGTGAAATCACTATTTTCTTCAGTATTTCACAAGTAAAATAAAGGATTCAAACTGTCTTTAGACTCTTCATGTTAATCTAGTCCAGGTTTGATCAATTCAAAAAGCAATTACATGGCCTCTTACAGTTTTCACAAAGAGAAGAAAGGTTTTCAAATCCAAAATGGTTTTAAACAATGTTAAAGCCTTTTCTGATGTAAAGACAACTGAGAACTTTCCTTTCCGCTGAACTGGAAGCCAACTTGAGCCTAATTGGCATTTATTAAGTGAAGAACTTTGTTTATAACTTCATATGGGCACAAAAACATGAACACATGAACAATAAAATGAAGTAGCAGTAAGTTTAACTTCCAATTTTGATGACATTTTTCCTCAGAGGCAGCTTGGTGACATAAAGCAGAGCTCCCAGTTGAGAATTCATCAAAGGGAAAAGGAGACCCAGGAACTGAGACATGCCATTTTCTCTCTCACTGTAAGTGTCAAACCCTCAGTTTGGTCTGATATAGTAGACATGCAGTATGTCCCTTCATAGATAAAATGTCGCACCTCTTCCAGAGTTGTGTAAACAGTTTATAATGCACCCTTAAAACTCTGCCGTCGAAGACTTTTCCTTTGGACGATATATGTTGCTTTGTGTCTCTCTCCAGCGCGCTACTCGGTCAGCAGCCGAGGAGAGTGATGCCGTCTTTACCGAACTGATCCGGTTGATCGAGCTGAAGCGCTTTGAGGTGAGAGAGCTGATCAAAGCCCAGGAAAAGATGGCTGTCAGTCAGGCAGAGCAGCTGCTGGAGAAGCTCCAGAAGGAGGTCGCTGAGCTCAAGAAGAACGAGGCCGAACTGGATAAACTTTCCCACACTGAGGACCATATCATTTTCCTACAGGTAATACCACTGACCAGCTGATTTCATTCCAATATTCAGGATACCTTGAACTTTTGGTCTCTCTTTGTTTGTCCCTCCAGAGTTGTCAGTCTCTTGATGCTCCACCTGAGCTGTCAGCTTTGCCTTTAATCACAGCTGACCCCTCTGTCACCTTTGGCCCAGTGATGACCGCCTTGTCAGATTTTAAAGGACTGTTGCAGGAGGTCTGCCAGAGTGGATTTGTCAGCATCTATGAGAGAGGTGGATACAAAGCGTTGTGTCAACTTAGTGGTTTTGTCTGATACTAATTATTCTGTCTACTCTGTGCTGTTTATGTGACTTTGTCTTTCTCTCTTTTGTAGTAAGAGATGTAGTAATCGTAAATCCTCCAAATCCTGCTGCACAGCTAGACACAACACAGCCCAGTGACGGTGAGCCGGCCGTACAAATGGAAGCAACAGTAGGTGAGTCTACAAACCCGCTCGTGCTTGTCTTTAAAATATGAATCAGTCAGTCATTACAGCTTTTAAAACACCCAAAATCGTCAGGGATCCTGTGCATTTCTGAACTTAAATAGCTCAATGTGAATTCATTTTTAATAACATTTAACAACCTGTTGTTTAGGATTCACATAATTACACAAAACTATATTGTAATTAAGGCTCTCAAAAGTTTTTTTTTTTGGAGGAAGGTTTTCTTATTCAAATCAAAGGTCAAAAGGTAGAAGTCGTACATCGTCCTGTAAAGCCCTTTGGGGCCAATTTGTGATTTTGGGCTGTATAGATAATATTGACTTGGTTGCAACTAACAATTATTTTAATATTAATTTATCTGTGCATAATTGTTTTGGATGAATTGATTATTTGCTTAAAAAGAAAATATCCTAAAAATAGTGACAAATGTCCATCACAGTTTCCAAGATTGGAAGGTATGTTCTAGTTATTTACATGTTTTTTGAAAACTAACTTAAAAGAAGCAGTTTGTAAATCAACTTCTGAATGGCATTAACTGACAAATACTGTGATGTTATGAAAAAGCTTTCAAATAGGGCGTTCCTAATCATATCTTCCTCATTTGTATTGCACACAGCTTTAACCTAAGTACTTGAAATCTCATTTCTTATGATTAAAACAAGATTAATATCAACCTTGTTGCTCCAACTGTATAATCTCCAATTTTAACTTTTTCATTTGAGTTGTTATTTTGAACCTGAGTAACCCTAATCTGAGTTTTAAGTCACTAACACCTTAGTCAACCTGTTTGTTTCTAGTAAAGTTTGTTGAGTCTGCTGAAGGATGCAGATTCTGACAGATTGGAGCGCGGAGACTCTGCAGTAACTGCAATAACGTTTGTTCTCTTTGTGCTTGCAGTGATCCCTCCACCTGGCCTAGACCAAAGTCCTGTGAACCCTCTCAACCCTTTCCTCACTCAAGGACATGCGTTGTCAACCTTTGCCTTCTCACCATTTGGTGAATATTGTATTGTATTTACCATTTTATACCATTATAAAAAAGAAAAAAGGAAATGTGTATCAGAATGACACAGTGTGCAGAGCCCATTTTACAAACCAAATGCAAATTATATTACAAATGTTCATCATATTAGTGACAGAAAGAAACAAACTAATTCAGTATATGACATATTTTCTGCAGTGGTGGAAGAAGTATTGAGATATTTTACTTCATTACAAATAAAAGCCCTCCTTTCATAATGTTACTTAAGTAGAAGTACAAAAGTATTAGCAGTAAATGTACTGAGAGTATTATTATTATAAGTACTCACGGAACAAACCCTGCCCCTGTTATATTTTAGAGTGGGTTGAGATAGAGATCATTTTAACTACTTTACGTTTATTAATTTAGCTGACGCTTTTATCCAAAGTGACTTCAGAGGTCGCACGCCTCTGGAGCAACTAGGGGTTAAGTGTCTTGCTCAGGGATACATTGGTGGATGCGTCACAGTGGGGGATTGAACCTGGGTCTCTCTCACCAAAGGCAGGCGTATTATCCATTGCGCCATTACCAGCACCACAGTATATACTGTTGTTAGTTCAATCTAAAACAATCCATTTTATTGAATAAGCTGACATATACGTTTATATGTAAAACATGTATCTGCAAAATAAGTATATCAGTCAGGAAAAAATGAAATTAAGTACAGTATTTGAGTAAATGTACAGATTTTTTCCAGATGACAGCATTTTGTAGGAGTCACCTTTTCAACTCACATTCACCTTTTAGAGTCTGGCTCTAGGAACTCTGACCAGCTGAAGCTATGGCTGTGTGTGTGTGTCATGAATCAAAAGATCTTAGTTGAGTATACTTAGCTCTTTATTTGAATCCCCATTTGCCAGTACCAAGATACCAACTACTGGGGTGTCCACACAAGTCGCTGTATGTGGATATGTTCCTTTACAGAACACCTGCAATACGAGTGATCCGTCTTACCGTTTCAAAACAACTGTCACTAGGTTGCCTCCTCTGTACTTAACTGTGAACCTGTCATTCTTTTGATTATTAAATTTACATTCTTGATCACTAAGACCGTGATGTCTTAGGAAACACTGATGTCAGGTGATTTGTAGATATTAAAATATTTTTAAGGAAGTAGGTTTCATTTTATTTAAACCTTTTTTTTAATTTCAAGTCATTTTGTGGGTTTGTTTTGTAATCTTATGCTGATAGTTACTATTATGTGGTTTTATTCATAATATTATAACTACTGAAATCAAAATGACAATTCATAACATTGCACCTTACTGGAAAAATGGTTCTGTATGTGATCTGTCCATACTACCCAGTGCAAATTATGTCCAGGAACAGATTTGTGACCTTTTCCAATGTATTCTTTATTTTGTTGCCGCAGGGCTGCTTGAGACTAATAATTCTTCTTCTGTTTGCTCAGGCTCCAAACTCTCCTCGGGATCCAGACAGAGGCACGTTCAGCGGCGCGCTCACCCCAGGAGGAAATAAACTCGTAGTGGACATCAAAAATCAACATTCACATGCACCTACACGGGCTGAATGTTGTTTTACCTGAGTTCTCCCCTCTTCTTACGCTCAATATTGTTTTCACCAGTCAGCTACACTTGCATCAAGCATTATAGTGCCGGTGAACAGAGATGAGGAAAGCATTTCTAAGTGCCACAGAAGACTTCATTGACAGTGCATTTAATTAGCAGGACTAACTTACTACATTTAATTTAAGTATTTGCAAGGAAATTGCCTTGAAAGTAAGGTATTAGTTTTTTTTTAACAATGTTGTGCTTTTATAATTATTTGTCATTGTTTGAAACAAAACTACAAAAAAATCTTTTGCTTTCCAGATACATGGAATATGATTTTGTGACATGCTGACATTAAAAAGGCAAACAGACTCGTACAAACTAGGCTTTCTCAAGCATGTCGTTTCTTTTTATGGGGACTGGTTTACATTTCATTGTTCTTTGATCAAATAGTGCAGGCAACTTCTACATCGGACATGTAGAAGTTGCCTGCAAACACAAACACACTGCAGTGCTTTTATGTAAAATTATACGTGGCTAAAAAAAACATCAATACTGTAGGTCAGAGCATCTAATATGAATTTACCTAATGTATACCTGGGAGAGGGGGTTCAATAGAAGGTTGTTTGCACAGTTTGTTTTGTCTGTGACAGCCTGTTTGCTGGTTTGCTGACTGTGATTGGAGGTGTCATGGTGCAGCAGGTAAAACCTGACACGCTGTAAATCATCAGCACACCTGTGAGCCACGCCCCCTCTGTCCCTTCCGGTTTCTGCTCCGAGTTTGTGTTGGAAATGGCAGCAGCAATAATTTCGATTGAACAAGACCAGTTTTGTTGTTCGGTGTGTCTCGAGGTTTTAAGAGACCCGGTGACGATCCCCTGTGGACATAGCTACTGTCTGGACTGCATTGAAGACTTCTGGAAAGGGCCCAAGCAGAAAGGCCAGTACAGCTGCCCACAGTGCAGGCAGGTGTTTAACCCGAGACCTCTGCTGAGCAGAAACACAGTTCTGGCTGAAGTGGCGGAAAAGTTTCAGGGAACGAGACTTAATGCTTCAGCTCAACACCCTGCCAAACCTGACGAGGAGAAATGCAATGTTTGCACCGGGAGAAAAGGCAAAGCTGTTAAATCCTGCCTCGTGTGCTCAGAGTCTTATTGTGCGGTTCACTCCGGAGTCCACGAAGAACGCTTTCATGGGAAGACCCATAAATTAATCCCAGCTTTAGGTCAGCTGAGAGAGAAGCTGTGCCCGCAGCATGATAAATTACTGAGTCTGTACTGTCGCACTGACCAGCAGTGTGTGTGCTCCCAGTGTGTGAAAGAGAGACATAAGGGCCACGACGCAGTCTCAGTGGCGGATCAGAGAGCAGCACAACAGGTGGGATTCAATATTTTTATTAATTATAAATTCATCTCAATTTTGGGGTGTATACATTTTTCTGAACAGCACGATTTGCAGTTGAATAAATTTAATGAATTGATTATAACTTACTTTTTATTTTATTGCTCTAAAGCACAAAATTTAACCCAGGGTTTACCTAGCGTATGTATGTATTTGACTTTAAATATTAAAGTCAAGGTACTATAGTTGGATGGTACTCCTGAGCCCCTGAAAAATGTTTTATAGTGTGAGCTTCCTGAACTCTGAGAAAATAACCCCCGATTACATCACTATGGATTAGCGTGGGCTTATTTTGCGCTATATGGCAGTGGTTCTCAAAGTGGGGTCAGGGACCCCCAGGGCTCCTTGAGGAAATTCCAGGGGGTCCCCTGCAAAAAGGGGAATACTTTATTTTTGTTATAATTCTATCCATAAGTAGCACAGTGACAGAATGTCTGACTATTTCGGTCATGGCCTTCATACAATTTCTGTAATAAAACATCTAAAAGCAAAAATCCTATCAGATGGGGAACCCAGGGACATAATCTTCTCAAATGGGGGTCCGCTGTCTAATTTGTGTTAGTTTAGGGGTCCCTGATGTGAAAAGGTTTGAGAACCACTTACCACTTAAAGTACCTTAATTGCCTCCATGGGCTGTGTGTCACAGCCGCTGCTGCAGCTCCAAGCTGACCGTGATAATGAACAGCTCACATTTGTATAGATGAAGATGTCTTTTTGTAGCCTGGTTTAAAGGCTTCCGCGTTTGAAATATTGAATACGGGGAGTGTAAAATGTGCCCTGGTCTTGCAGCCATATCTTGTGCTCTGATGTTACTGTGTCAAAAGTTTAGATTGATGGACCAAAGGCCTTCCAGTGCAATCCAGTCCTTTTGATTGTAAATCAAAATTTTCCATCTTGAAAGTCAACTGTGGAAGGAATATTCGCCTCAGCTGCCTGAGGGACTGCGCTGTGTGATATTCATCTTTTGTATTCCTTTAGAAAAAACTCCAAGAAACCTCTTTGAAGTCTGTGCATAAATTGAAGGACATGGAGAAGGAACTCAGATATGTTGTCAAGTACATCAAGGTGAGTGTATTTTCAATATATAGGAGCTTTAAATATGTTGTTGACTCTACACAAAAGTGGCGTGTGCCTGATTCCTAGAGGACTTTATCCTCTGCAGCACTCCACACAAGCAGCAGTGGATGAGAGTGAGAGGGTATTCTTCAAGCTGATCCGCTCCATAGAGAAACAAAGCTATGATGTGAAGGAGCTGCTCAGAGTCCAGGAGAGAGCAGCTGTCAATCAGGCTGAGGAGCTGCTGGAGAAGATACAGAGGGAGCTAGCTGAGCTGAGGAGGGCTGATGCAGAGCTGGAGAAGATTTCCCACACAGAGGACCACATCCACTTTCTTGAGGTATGGAAGAAAAAGATAAGCTGTAGTTTACATTTTTTGAGACACATTTGATTACCTTTAAGGCTCTTTGCAATATTTCTGTATTTATCGTAACTTTTAAGAATTACACTTAAAGAGGTGGTATTATGGTTTTTGGCTTTTCCCCTCTCCTTTATTGAGTTATATATCTTTTTTGTGCATGTAATAGGTTTGCAAAGTGAAAAAGCCTAAAGTCCACCCCAAAGGGAGTTCCCATCTCCCACAGAAAACTCGGCTCTGAACTGCCTGAAAACAGCTTGTTTGTAGTCCAGCCTTTACTTCCCTTTCTTGTGACATCACAATGAAGCTGAGCGACTAGTCCGACACGCCCTCAAAAACACTGGTGGAAAAACACTGAGCTGCAGCACACCTCTCCTCTCCCTTCCAAACACTACCCAGATAGCAAGACTACATTGAATAAATATTGATTTTCCATCTGAATCATCAGAATGGTTGAGATGGTTCAACATTTATTTAGGGTTGAGATTTCAATCTCAACCCTAAATAAATGTTGAATCAATATTGCAATACTGATGAAAAACGACCATGTATGAGCGTGACATAGGAATAATATTGATTTATAGTTGTCCCGATTATACTTGATTGAAAAGTCATTGAATTATAGTTGACCGGGAAATATGATTGAGAAATCATTTTTCTGTTTTTTTTCTGGTCTGGTTTTATGAAGGTGTATAAGGTCATCACTCTGAAGCATTACATTATTATTGTAGTCCAGTTAATGTATTTTATTTACCCTTTTAAACATTTACGTTTTGATGTATTTCTTTTTGACGCGCCTTGTGTGAAGCACTCTAAAACTGTTTATTAAGGTAAAGACAAATGATCAAATGTAACACAGGGCAAACGTATCTAGTCTGCCATGCTTGCTGTGTGAGGTGTAAACTCAAAGTAGTTTCATGACCGACAAAGTGATTCCTTCCTGGTTTAAGGTTGTTGTGTTTCTATTCAAATTCTGTCCTCTAATTTGGTTGTGTTGCGTGTCATTGCAGAAGTGCAAGTCTCTTCATTTCCCTGCAAAGACTGTGGAGATGCCCAACACTGATGCGCTTCAATATTTGATGTATAAAACCATGACAGGAGCCCTGGCTGATCTCAAAGACGGTCTGGACAAAACACTTGAAAAAGAATTTAACAGGGTCTCTGAAAAAGGTAGGCCTCCGTCTCTTTTTCAACTGATTACCACAAAGATGATGAAAATTAAAAACAGTCACTAAAATCACTATTTACTTGCCTGCATTTCTAGTAATTTCACTTAAGGAAGCCAGACACCAAAGTACCTCGGTAAAGACTAAAGGTAAGAGTTTTTTTTTTTAATTGACCTTTTAACTAAAGGTTTACATTTCAGAAACCCTAGCCTTATGTTACCTGAGACAGATCTGCATTTGCCCAACACACTAATCCCCAACATACTTTAGCTAACCACTCTTAAATTTAACTTAAAGCAGTTTGAAAATACGAACAGTGTATGCCAAACAGTGTTGTGTAATAACAAACAGTCTGGTCTTATGTTTTCCTTATCATACTGGCAGGATTAACTGGCTCTAATGCTGTTTATTCCCATGTCTTCTAACTACATAAATCTTATCTGCTGGTGATGATGCAGACTTTTGCCAGGGATGCCAGTTTAGCCAAAGTCAACTGTATCGGTTTTAGATACATAGTTTATTGTAGCCATGAAGTGCATAAGTACCTTTTCACTAGATTGTAGTTTTTAAATAAGTCAGTCTGGAACCATTTAAGTTAACTGGAATCTGCATTTTAAACAGTTAATAGCTGTAGTTGATAAAATCTGGCAGCTACAATTGACATTTTCTGTTTCGCATGGCAAACAAATAGCTACAAATGTGAAGTGATTTTATCTATGCTGTCTGAACTCAAGGAGTCATTGTTTCAAAAATTACAAATTTCAAGTTGTAAATCTGCCAGTTATCAACTGGATGTGTGCAACGCCAGAACAGAAAACTTGCCAGGAATAGCAGCCAGTAACTAAGGGGGCGGGGCTTGGCAAACATCAATTAAAATGTTGTAAATAAGAGTTAATAAGTGGGAGGGGACACTGGTAAGTAATTCAATTCAATTTGTGATGGAAGCTAATTTCCACCACTGTGATGGGGGGAAAAATCCTGCAAGTCACTATGAGAAACGGTTTCAAAATATAGTAGAGAATCTCAAAATTTTGAGATGCTAAGTGAATATTTTGAAATTTCTCATTACTGTGACTTACAGGATCTTTTTTTCTTTTTCAATCAGTGGCGGAAATGGGCTTCCAATTTCACTTGGACAGGTAATACTACAATATCCATGAGCCTTGTTATCGTGGAGAAAAGGCCAATAAGAGGAGCAATTCAAAATGCTTCTTTATTTCAGAATTTTATGCTGAGTGATTGGTTTCAAAACAAATGCACCTTAGGAATCATAGTTAACATCTACCTCAAAGTTTTTCTGTAAGTCTGTTTTTTTTTATTTAAAAACCATATAGTTTCGAACATAGTTCTTTAGCTTTTGTCCTTACCATTTAAAAAGTTCCATGCCAATCCAAGCAGTAGAAGGGGTCCAACTTGACTCACATTGTCTATGGGAAAAATGAACAGGGACCTATTCTGTTTAACATGTCATCCTGCACTTTAACAGCAAAAGACACGGACATAACATACAACTCAGAACCAAAGACAAGAGCTGATTTTCTACAATGTAAGCACAATTATTTGATAAACTTTACCAACATCCATATTTATGAAACTAATTACCACTAGTTTGTGTTTGACAATGTGCATCTACTATGCCCAGATTACAATGAGATAACTCTGGACACCAACACAGCCAATCCCTATCTAAGCTTCTCTGATGGTCTAAGAGTGGTGACAACACTTTTGGACCCGCAGCCCTACCCGGACCACCCGTCTCGCTTCTCCAGCTGGGCCCAGGTGCTGGGCAGAGCTGGGATGGCTGGACGCTGCTACTGGGAGGTAGAGTGGTCTGGTAAGGGAGGAGTTTCCATCGGTGTCTGCTACAAAAACATGAGCAGGAATGGAGGAGGGAGCGACTGCAAGATTGGACACAACTCCAAATCCTGGAGTCTGGATTGCTCTCCCTCAGTCTGTTCATTTCAGCATGATAAGGAGACTGTGACCATCGCTGCCCCCTGCTGCAGCAGGATAGCAGTGTATCTGGACTTCAGGGCAGGGACTTTGTCCTTCTATAATGTTTCTGATTCAATGGTTTTACTCCATAAAGTCAAGACTACATTCACCCAGCCTGTGTACCCAGGATTTTGGGTGGGGCTGAGCTCTACTTTGAGGCTATGCTCTCTTTAAATGTAAAATACAGGGTTTAAAGTATTTGTTTGACTTACAATAATAATGAAACACAGATTTTTGTGCTCAAAACTTTTAATAGCATTTTAATAACCGCACAAGCCGGGAGCAGCATCAACACTTGGGAGCTGGTTAAGGGCTGGTGGAGCTTAGATCTTATTGAAGGCAGCAACATCTACACTCTGGATCTGCAGAGAAAAAAGGTTCAACAAATCAAACTGTACTCATTTGAACATATTTATGGTGTTATAGTGATTTAATGTACAACAAATCTATTTTATATCAGCAATTTGTATGTCCATTTTATTTAAAGTCAATAAAGCACATGTATCCACCGACAGATTCTGGGAAGAGATTTTGCTGTTTAATCTTGTACTGCAATTTTCAAATTCTGAGTACCACAAATGAAATACAGCTCCACATTATTGGGGTGGAGATAGAAATGTATAACACATGTCTTAAAGTAGGGTAAGCGATTCTAATCCAATACACATCTGTCAAATTCAGTGAATATCTCAACTAGCGGTCCGTTCTGTGTGCGCTGGGGAAAAGTGTTTGTACATAACCCTGGCTTTGTATAGGGTAAAAAAACCCACAAGTAGCCCACACAACGCTATAACAGCTGTTCCTGCCATGATTTGCACGTCAGCTAAAGTTAAATGACTTGCCCACAGACATTCAGCTTGCTTTCTAGTTTGCCAAGATACGCTGCTGCTGTGATGTTAGCTGCAGTAGCAGAATTGTGAATATCGCTGTCTGGAGCTGGTGTGCTGGCTCTGGGACAGTCTCGTCCTCTCTGCATGTTAGCTTACGGTAGCGAGTGTGTTAATCCACAACTTAGCTAACATTAGTTACAATGCTTGCTGTGTTGTTGTTTGCGCTATATCATGGTATCTGTCATGGTGTTGGATTTCTCCAGAATCGCTTCCTCTACCTTTAAAACATCAGCAGGTAAAACCAAAGTTTTCAACATGGCTACTCCAGGTAACTGAAAATGTTTTCTGATTAGGGGGAACAATTCAAAGTGGCCGTTACTTACATAGTCCTCAAACTTGGTGATCTCCTCCTCCAAGATGTCAGTGCCAACTTTGTCATCCTCAACCACACAGTTGATCTGCAGCTTCTTGATGCCGTAGCCAACTGGCACCAGTTTGGATGCTCCCCACAGGAGCCCGTCCATCTGCACCGAGCGCACACACTCCTCCAGCTTCGCCATATCAGTCTCATCGTCCCACTAAGGGAACAGGGGGGGGGGGGGGGCAGACATTAACTTAAAGCTATAAAGACAAATTCAACATGGGATCTATCAGTTTGAAGCTGACTTCTATGTATGTTGGCAATCAGACATGACACAGCATACTTTACAACTTTCACTACATCAGGGTTCCTACACATTTTCCATTAATAAATAAGATGGTTAAAATAAATGGTTTTAAAATACAACTGTCAACATGTATGTACATTCTGACTATGTATGCTATTATGTTGCCAAATAATTACCAGAAGATTGTAGCTAGGTACTGTACCTCATACAAATCAATGTTACTTAATGTTAACTACACAGAAAGTTAGACTGTGTTCCACTGTCAGCGGAAGTAACCAATGCTAGAAATACTAATTTTCTATTAAAATATTTATTGTTCCCCACATATTTTCTATTATAAATGCAAGCCAAACACGAGTTGGAAAAGAAAAAAAACAAAGTTGTGTACTGAACTCTAAGCAGTGCCCTTGATGTTGTACAATATGCATTTCCATGGGGACATAGTCCATCAACTAAAAGGCAACAAAGTATATTTGCCTTTATTTAATTAAAACAACTAAAAACTATCAAACAGTATAACCTGTTCTGCATGTAAATTGATGTCAAAATATGTCGTCAGTGTTATTATTCAGTTAAACAATCTCTGCAAGTCATTTTCATCGCAAAAGTTATTTGGGAAAATGTTAAAAAAGGCCTAAGAATTTTTTTCAAAGATTTACATATGAAGGAGGAAACAATGGTGTTTGAGGCAGTTGTCAGTTTGATAACTGAACCGTCTTTCAACAATGCTAACGTAAATACAGTTTTCCATCTACGGCACATTTAACACCAAGGGCACTGCTGAGAGTTCAACTGTGCGCACATAAGAAATATTAGTTTGTCACGGTCAGCCATGTGTCTGTTTAAGATTGCTGTCGTGCTCCTAGAACGCTCATAAGGCACTTGGGGGGAGCTATTGGGCTGTGACATGCAGGCGTAGAGGCTCTCTCACACAGTAGTAAACATTTTGGTTGTGCTGGCTGCCTGCCTGCTCCTAGCACCACTGCCTACTTGTATGATCAATTTATTTTTAGAAATTCAGAATTTTATATTTCAGAATACAGAATAGGGGCATAAGTCTGGGAACATTTTTCCACCCAGACCTGGAAATTTCTAAAATCACCATCACTGCTTAGGAAGCTTGCTACATTTTTTGAGGAGTTGACTTAAATGCACTGGGTTTCTTTTTTGTTAAGATTTAAGTAGATAAATTCGTTTTTTTCTTCACCTTTTCCAAAACAAGAAAATATTGAATCATTATTACATCAAATTCATGGCCTGGGAAGACAACTTTCGTGTTGTCATCCTGTGAACTGTAGTTTCCCTACATGATAACACACCTGCAATGGAACTATGAGCTACATGACACAGGAGCATACATACGGGCTTGACATCCAACAGGATAGATGATTTGGCGATGAGGGCGGGTTTCTTGGACTTCTTGGCTGCGTAGGCATCAATGCGCTCCTGCTTGAGGCGTGTTGCCTCCTCATCTTCATCATCACTGCCAAACAAGTCAATGTCGTCATCGTCGTCATCACCATTTTCTACCTGTTTGACTGGAGCAGCCTTGACTGGAGCAGCCTGGTCAAAAAAATAAAATAAAATAAAAATGGATGATAGTAAATGTCTATGAAGGTAAGCTTTTACCAACAAGGGTTTATCTTTGCAGGGGAGGAAGGAAGCCAAAGGGATTATACAAAGGCCTCCCAAAAAAACAAAACAGAAAACGATTCTATCAGAAACAAAACATGAGGACTAAAATCAAAAACAAGAGAAGATAGAATAGATGACCAGACCTGTTTTAAATATACAGTGAACATATACATGTAGTAACGTCTTAGTTATCCACCTTAACACATGGGACAGCTGCTGATGCAGGGCTCTTTTCAAGCATGACAACTCTGGACTCCAGCTTCTGCAGGGCTGCCCTCATCTCCTTTACCACTAACAAGCAAACAATATGACAGTTAAGTATGAATAAGGTGCAACAAGTAAGCTACAGGTCAGAGATACCTGAAACACACACACACACACACACACACACACACACCTTTGTGTAGACTCTGGTTCTCCAGTTCCAGGCTCTTCATGCGTGAGACCAGCTCCTGGTCTCCTCCTGCATGGGAGGAAGACTGTCGAAAGATAAACACAAATAAATTAGCAAGTGTCATGTGGCAGGCTAGGGATCAAATAGTAACAAAGCAAACGCACCATCATCCAGGTTGTGAAAAATAAACAGTCAAAAGTGGTGAAGTTTAAAAAGAAAGACATGCAAGGCTAAAATATATCACACATCACTGATCTGGAAACAGTTCACACACACAATGCTGATGTTGAAATCAACTATCCCCATAGATGATTTAATTTACATTGACCGCATGCAGACAGACAAGCCAGAGTTTTTAAACAAACAAGACACCAGCTTGAGGTACACAGTCATTTTTTCCCCCTCACAATTTATTACTGGAAAAATGTATTTGCTTTCTTGCAAGATGAGAAGATTCGATACCACTCATATTTAAATATGAATCTTTTAAAATATATAAATCTAGCCAGCAACCTATAAGCCCAGTTTAATACAGCTAGCTCTGTCCAGAGAGTAACAAAACCACTTATCTTTAAAGACAAAATAAATAAACACGCACTTTTTGTATTTATATGGATTATATTTAATAGCGACATGTGATGTTAATTAGTGACCTCCGGTGGGTGCTGGTAGGTGTATGTTTTCATATCTTTGGACAGAGCCAGCTAGCTGTTAAATTGATTAGCTATTTACAAAGTATTTAATGATGATCACATAATAATAACAACAATATCTAGCAAAATCAAAAACATACATTCTGAATCAGTTAGTGGTAGTTAAAAAATGATGCAGGACCATAAGATGGTGGTACAGGATGAGACATCTTAGTGCTGTGACAACAGTAGCACACCCCCATTTCAGGCAGCAGCAGACAACAGCCAGCACACCATGGCCGTCTGTCTCAGGCATGCAGCGCTCACAGGCCTGAGCAGCAAAGCTGGACGAGGAGGACTTACGTTTCTGTGCTGCCGTTTGTGCTGGCGCCCTTTACCCTGCTGCAGGGCCGTTTTCACCTGCACCCGGTGATGTACAAGGTGAGGGTAAGGGGGGGAAACATGAACACAAAAAGAAAAGTAGTGGTTGTAGGTAGAAAGTCGGATGCTTTACATGCTTCAACATCCACTGCTTCAGATTAGGATAGACACCGAGACAGAATAGATAGATAGAAAACACTAATTTAAAACTGCATTAATCAACTTTTTGTATCAACACTAAATCAAATGACTAGTTAAAAAGTCACCAAAGTGCTAAAATGGGAAACATCAACCCAATCCTGGAGCTCTACAGAGTCCTTTAACTATTTCATCATGTTTAAGGTGGTGCCTTAAAAATCACTAATCATTCAGGTCTTAGACACAGTTGACTCTTGGATAGCCGTTCCTCACAAACAAGCTCAAAGAATTTTGTTGGTGAACAATACAGCAGCTCATTTTGGTTTGAAGTCCTGCTTAAACTTAAAAAAAAGAAGAAAAGACAGCTTCCCATTTTTCTAATTCATCAATCCAGTACTCGCATACCCATGAACATGTTGAGTGTTATTAGTCACTGTAATCGTTCCTCCTGGCCGCAAAGAAATACCTTCTTGAAGCAATTTGAAAGTAAGGGTGTGGGGACAAAATCCGCAGTGGTCTATTTGTTTGAATCCTTGTTTGCTTGTTTACTTGCTAAGCCAAGGGCAGAGGGGGAGTAATTAATTTTGTATTTAAAAAGGTTTTTGCACATAACATGGACTGGGATATCGTCACCAATTACTTACATTCACATTGCTTTAAAAGTGGACAACCAGTGTGAACAGGAGGAACAATTATCCTTTAAAATCCTTATTTTTCACTTGTTTATGCAAAAGGGACCACACTCATAGGTCACAAATGCAAATGATGCAAAGACACATAAGCAGCTTATTCACTGATGAGAAGCAAGCAGAGGGAGAATAAGTGTCTTGTCACAATGTAGAACATTAATTATTTCAGTCCCTTTCTGGGACTAATGCTAGAGTCACACAGAACTTGCAGTCTATAATTAAATCATATCTACTTTTAAGAGCTATACCCATGTTTTAGCGCTGGTATACGAACATTAGTGAGTACAGTCCTGCCACTATGGGTGTTGTGTGCGCGCCTGCAGCTCATTTGTAGTACTGTACTCACTACATTTAGGGACTGCTGGATATTCAGGTCGGGATTTAGCAATGTCCTGCAGGATAGCATTAACTTCTCTCTCCTGCAGGTATGTGTGGGTAAAGCAGTGATGAAGCCGGAGCAGTAAGAAAGACAGAAAGCAGCATGCAAAACAGACAAAAGCAAGACAGCCCATACACCCAACATTTAGGATGAAACTGTTATATAACTGTTAAATATTTTTTAACAAGTGGAAAAGAAATGATGAGCAAATAAATGTGAGCTACAGGTTTATTTAGTTGTGCCTTATGTTGCAATATAAAAAAGGTTCCACACATTTCAGCAGCAGGCATGTGGGTACACAAACCCCTGACCTGACACGCACATCCCCAGAGTTCAGTACATGTTTACTGATGTGAGCCATTTTCATTAAAACTACTTTCCACCCAAGAAACGTACCTAGTGAAATAAACACCTGACAACTTGATCTCTGGTTTATCCTGAGTAACCAGGACATTGTTTCTGCTCCACACTGCTCTACTGTATTTGGGCACACATCTCGAAAACTCTGCATTACTTATAATCACAAGGGGTCAGTTAGCACATATGGCTTTTTTGTGATTTGGGAAGTGATTATACTATAATCTCATTGTTTCCCAGGCCTGTGTAGAAACTCAAGAGCCGCTGCAGCCCTGGCGAGCCTGAGAAGCAGAGACAGCTGCCAAACCACCTGACCCGCTCTCACTAGGACGAGCCACATCTAAATCGAGTGGCTTAACTCACATGCACACAGCTGCTCCGGGCTGTGGCTGACGATGATGCAACTATTGCTTAAACTAATAGGCCTGTGACTGACAGGGCAGCATGAGCTGAGGTGGTGTTCAAAAGACAGCATCAAGAGACAAGAGGACGATTGGCAATGAAGACTGTCTAAAAAACAATTGGCCTTATGTTTTAAGAATGATCAGTTTGATAACACAATGAACAATGTCCTAACTACACAAAACTAAAACAGCTTTGCTGTTGGGCTGCATAAAACAGTCAAGGTATCAAAAGAAAAACAAAAATGTGCTACCTGTCGCTGTTCTGTGGAGGGTCCGTTGGCTCCCTCATAGAAGCACCTTTCCGCCTCATCGTAGCGTTGTTTGTCGAACCAGATGTTCTCTGAGGCGAGACACTGCAGTCCACTCATGTTGGTACTGGGGGGGGGGTAAAAAAGGTAAAAACCATCAAACAACATCAAGCTGCACCCAACACTATCTATTCACAAAGGGCCATGACCAGGCGTTCAGTCTTTACAGCCAGCACAACCAGTGACAAGAAACAAATGACACGAGAACATGGCTTCCCAAACCAAAGCACAACGCAGACAGTTTATCATAAACACAATAAATTAATGGCAGCACAACACACAGCAGTTTGTGAAATAAATAGTAACATTTAAAAAAAAAGGGGGTTAAAAAAACAAACTAAAAAAATATGCTTCACCTCCTTTTTTAATTTTGCTGATGGGTTACTGCAGCAGACAGGCATGTACACATTCCTCATTCAGTGAAACAGTTGCCTGGTCTGCAAAGTCTGGATTATAGAACAAAAGGTTGGTTCCTGCCTGCTAACAACTCCCCTTAGTGATAGCAGAGGTCCACTTTGTTGGACAATTATCAAACACAGACACAGTTCACTATACGTGACCGTACATGACTGCATGGCTCCTAATACTGTCACAAGGCTACACTTAAATGCAAAAGGCTGCATTGATGGGTGTGCTTTGATCCAGGTAACTGTACTAGTTAAAGGATTTTCTGATGAAAACATGGCACAGGATTGTATAGAAAGTTATCATGGTCAAAATTAATTAATTTCACCACAATGATGTCGACATAAACAGTGAAAATAATAAGTAAGAAAGTTGAAATATTATGCTGAAGCCCTCTGTGTTGGCACCTCTGATGTACCAATGGACTGACCTAATTTTAAGTGAATGAATGATCTATAAACCTGCATATTCAAATATATCACACACAAAAAGGCCACACAAAAATGCAGACAGACAATTAAAAAAAAACAAATAAATAAAAATAATCATAGTAGTTAAAAAAAAAAAAAAAGACACTGGAAACACACATCACGTCTCTCCCATTGCCTGTATTAGAGGTGCCATACTTTTCCCATCTGGGCCTGCTTTCCGTCTCAGAAAGGACTCTTCTCCGGGTTGGGCCCCTGCTGCCTTTGCCCCGCTGCTCTGTCTCAGAGGAGGTGCGATTGCGGCCCCTACTGTACTGACATTGGGGGGTACCAGAGGCCTTCACAGTGGTGACGGGGTGCCCCTGATCCTGCTGTTGGTTGCGAGTGCGCAAGTAGCCTCTGGTGTTTGGACTCCTCGGAGAGGATGACAGCGGCCCATTGCCATTAGAGGCGGGGCGTCGTTGGTAGTTAATCTCAGCCTGCATGCCTTGGAGGACGGGGCTTTGACTATAGGAACTGCTCGCATCCATGTAGATGTTCAACCACTCTTCTTCAGCCCCAGTGCTCTGGCTCTCTGAATGGGACAGACGTGTGTGTTGGCGCAGCCTCCCAAACTGGATGTTGTCTCCGCTGATGATGCCTCTCTCCAGAGTAGGATTACCACCCTGCCTGAAGGCCCCCACCGGTGCAGCATGCCGTGGGGCTTCTCCTTGCAAACTGTTTGGCAATGACTGATCCATTCTTCTATCAAAGGGGTCTCTTCTCTATTCACTTTTGTGTCAGGTTTATGAGGAAAGAAAAGAAGCAACAGGTGGAGGCTACAGCCATTAGTTCAGTGTGAAGTTAGCATCACAAAAGGAACTTTGTTGGTTAGATGCATCAAAGAAAGCTCAAAACAGCAGATCTGTGATGCCAATGTGGTCATGAGGGCAAACAGACAGTTGATTGATCAAAAAGCTTAAGTTGTCCAGAAAATATCTGTTTTCCTTTACAGGAAGAGTTCAAAACCGAATAAGAATAGAATAATCAAGATAAAAATGCAAAGGGCCTCATTTCTGTCTGCTATATGGAACACCACCACCAACAGTTAACAGTTCATTGATCAATCTCACATTGGACTTTCAAAAAGCCAAAACAAACAATGCAAAATGATTGGTGAAAATGGCCAACATTTAGGTTAGGATGAGTTTGCAGTGTTTCCTCCATGTTTGTTTCAAATGTGAAAATTAATGCAGTACAAATATATTTTTTATCTAGTGATTTTATGACTAAGAAGCATTGCAATTTTGACTTGAAACACACAGGGTGAATTACACCCAGATAATGATGACAAGTGTGATGCAAAACTAGCAGTTGTGTCGAATTAACAAGGAAACACTGTGAAATGCATTAAATATGACACGATGTTTCTTTTGAAACACCCCCCAAAAAACAACTTGTGCAACAGTGTCTGGCTCACCTTTGTTTTGGCATACTGGAGGATAATGTACGCTACCTATTGTGGAATGGAATATTTGAATAATTCAAAGTAATCACATACATTTGAATTATATTGAAAAGACAACCAAAATGTTTCTGATAGCAGCAGTGCCTTTAAACAAGCAGGCAATCACCACAACCAAAAGACACTATTTACATTTTCATGCATGAAATCAAAAATGTCGCCATATATAAAAACACAAAAACGTACTTGCAAACCTTTGTGATACATTCCTTACAGCACTGTTAGTGCAGATATATACCGTCATTTAATGAAGTACACCTAGCTAAAACTAGTGCAGCCTAACACAACAGCCCTGTAGTAAAACATGCAACATTCATCTGGAAGTTTTACACAGTGGTTCAACTTTACTAATTTTGTAGTTTTTAAGCAGTTGACCTGTGTTCATCTGGGAGGACTTTCTAATATTTTGTTCTCCTTGTAAGCTGAAAAAATTAGTTGATAGACAGAATCTCTGTTTTAGAACAGTGTAAATGAAATCTTTTTGGGGTTTTGGCTGCTAGTTGGACAAAACAAGTAATATGAATATATATATGTCTTTGGCTCTGGGAATTGTGACAGGTATTTTTTTCTGCAATGTTAACAAAAAGATGAACTGGTTATTTGAGCAAACAACCAGCAGTCAATAATGGAAATAACTGTAAGTTACAGCCCATCTCCCCATATATCAATGGGAGTAGTTGAAATGCTGGAAACACCTCTCAGTGAAATGTAATATGGTTCTGGTATAGTACCAGTTTAGTGCAGGTGTGCTGTATTACACTGCATTAGTTTTGCTTATGTGTGTTAACTAGTAAACTTGCAACTGGTTGTAAAATACTTCCACTACACCACAAGACAGCAATAAACCAGTGTATGTTAAAGCATCAGCTGAAAAGCAGCTTCAACACTCACCTGGAATGGGAAGCTAATGCCCAACAGAGAAATAAGAGACAACACAAAACTTCTCATAAAAGCCTTAATGGAAAAAAACAACCACCAGAGGACTATTATTGAATCTACTTTGAGGAATGCCAACATCAAAGCAAAACTATAATCAGAATCAGAAGGAGCTTTTATTGAGTAGTGTTTTACACATAGGAGGAATTTGCTTTGGTGATAAGGTGCTACACGTAGACAAACATACAGCTGACATAAATAAAAATAAAAATATATAAATATATTATAGACAAGATATATAATAATAATAATAATAATAATAATAATAATAATAATAGTTAGAATAGAGAAAAATAATACAGCTACTTGCAGAGAAAGAACAACGTCAAATATTAACATGTGCATTATCCAGGGTTTTGTTGTGCAGTCGTATCAGAAAGGAAGAGAAAATTGTGTACATAAATTGACAATACAAAAATATAACACAACAAAGATTAACAATTAACAAGTATGTGCAACGTTCCAATAATAACGTTACACGTAGAGGAAAAACATTTAAAGGAAGTGGGCAATTCATTTATAATACATATCAAATATAAGGTTAAAGTGAGAGCAATGACAGGAGAAACTCGTGTTATATTCCATCTGTTGCTTGCTCACCCAGACACTAGCTAAAGTTGGGTTAGTTTAGTTTTCTGACAGCCCCAGAAACTTGTAGTTCTGTTGACCACGTGGCGCTTAACAACTCGAAGTTCAAAATAGTTCATAGGTTTTACAAGCAGTACACTTTTTGTTATGAACCAGGTCGTAAAGATACAACTCTTCAGCACTTACTTTTGGCTTTATTCGACGTTTTATGGCTCGGTTACAGTCCCTCTGCGTGCTGCCTCGGCTGTAATCCGACGGGAGAAGAGGACTTGCAGTTACGGGCCGCCTGTATTCTTCAGTGACAGAGGGGAGGGGGGCGACGACTTTATCGATGATTTCTGCGTTTATTTAATGTTTAAGAAAAATATAATAATATACAAACACACAGAGAAGCACGTTATTTTCTATGAATCTTGAAAATCTAAAGGAACCCGCGTTTTTGCTATTATTTATATCTTACCTTTATAGTGGTATGATCCATTTCGGGCAAAGACTCCATTTCCCGTGAGTGTAGGAGACCGACAGTTTACGATGAGCTGTGAGTTTTCATGATGTTTTGACAGGCTGTGGAGTTCATCTGCATACATAACTGTGATTTTATATGTAGTTTGAACAACGATGCACTGCTGCTTTTGTCTTTTGCCTTTACAGTTTGACAAACGGACCTCGGGGGTCGCATGTCCTAAAATATTACTGGGCTAAATATCAGTAATTATAAGTTCAGCTCAGGTTTAAATTTCTTGTGAAGCCACGTACTTTTTCCTCCCTTGACCTGCAGAGGGCAGACTTATCGAGCTAATTTGAGCAATGTATTTTGACCGCTTGAGTTTTCTGCTTTATGATGCAAAAACATTTCTCAATGACATGTTGCTGCTAGATGCAGATTTCAAAATGAGTGTCACGAGCTTTTAAATGTTTCCAGTGATTACTGCTGAGGGCTTCAGAAATCTCACAGAAGTCAAGAAGCTGGCCTCAGCTAACCTCCTCTTACTCTTGTCACTTCTGCAAAGTAAAGCGTCTCTCATTAGAGGGGTTCGGTTTGAACCCACAAGGACATCACATAATCAGACCAACATCTTATTCACATGAGATCTACTCCAGGAGATCTTCAATAAGGACATTTAATAAGGAAAAGGAAAAAAGGGTTGGAGGAATAATATTCCTCCTTTGTCCAACATTGTCCCTAGTTTCTTATTACTTGTGATTGCAGTTCTTGACTTTTCCATCGTCCCATATCTGAGTGATACAGCATGTGTCTGGGTTCTGTTCTGTATTGCTTCAGGGATTTTAAGTATTGTACTTATACAATTCATGTGGGGAGCATCTTGAGTCCAAAACCATCTCTACAATTATAAGTGCACTTCTATCTGTTAAAGTAAAAGCTATAAAACCCTTTGACAGAAATTTCTCTCACTAAACATCAAAGATGAATGCTACTTATTATAAGAACACACAGTTCAGTCAGTCTGTACACTTTCCAAAGTCTCCGGGCTGTAAAATTAGCATCTGCTCCTCTGACTACAGATGAAGCGCTCACTTTGTGGAGCCATCAGAGGTTAAGCTGAGTTGTCAAACCACATGAAGTTCATGTTCAAGCATTGCTAACAGGTATCAACAGGTATTTAAACATAATCAAAGTGAGAGTCCACTTTTCTTTTTTTTTTTTTACACCTTACTGATATGATAATATAATGGTTAGCTCTTTAGCTTCAGGTTTTGAGAAAACAGACATTTAGGTAAGTATGCCTGACCTGCCTGAGACTCAGGAATAATACATGAAATTTCTACAATTGGGTGACATTTCTCTTTAAGCAAGCCCTTTCAATATGTATTTGTCCTGTAGAACTGGTAAGGCCTGTAATACGGGTGTTATGGCTATGGCTGAGGGGGAAAAATGGAAAGGAAAACACGTTGCATCCTGTGTTAAGCCAAAAATCTTTAAGGGAGAAGAGTATAGGTGGGAGGGAAAACACACAGCTATGACACTTTATTTTTATCCTATAAAAATGTTGTGTTTGCATCATTTAGTTGGATAAATGCCACAACATTAATCTTGTTTGCGGTCAGAACTGCAACTTGTAGCATTACTACCTTGAGTTCTTGTTAAGGGCTGCAACTAATGATTATTTTCATTATCAATTAAACTGTTGATTAAATTAATCTATTAATCTATAAAATATCAGAGAATAGTGTTTCCCAGAACCCAATGAGACATCTACAAATTGTTGCTTTGTCCAACCAACAATCTAAAACCCCAAAATATTCAATATTCAGTATTCAAATGTTCAAATCAACAATGATATAAAACAGAGAAAAGCAGCAAATCATCAGACTGGAGTAGCTGAAATCAGAGTATATTTGGCAGTTTTTGCTTGAAAAATGATGATTAATCAATTATTAAAATAGATTCATTTTCTGTCTATCGACTAATCAATCTAATTAACTAATCATTGCATCTCTAGTCTTGTTAAAGGGACACAGAACCAATGTTGTCACAATTACAAATCACTACAGAGTGAACACATAAAATCACTGGGTTAAAAAATTATCTAGTTTGGGATAATATAGCACTAATACTGGGTTAACTTTTCTAATGGGTTATACTGACTTTAGACTGACTCACTCAAACAACTTCAGAAACACAAAAGAATTAAAACATCCTTCCTTGACCTTAGGTGTTCTTGGAAGGAGTTCAACAACATTACTTTCACTAATTGGCTGATTTATTCCTCCATCATCCAGTCTTTTCTTGTTGGAAAGTCAATCAAATGAATTCAAATCAAATGACCAAAGAGAGACGCAAAAGAACTACAAATGCAAAAACTATGGGGATGCGAAACCATCACAATGACGCATAAAAGGACTACAGAGAGACGCCAAAGGAGAAATATCCACAAAGAAATGCACACAATCACTACAAATAGACGTGAATCGACTGCAAAGATGCAAAACAACCTAAATTGAGCGTGAAGAGACGCAAAACAACTACAAGGACATGCAAAATTATTACAAAGAGATGCGAAATTACCACCAGGACACAAAATGACCACAAAGACTCACAAAAGAAGAAACAAATACAAAGAAATGCACATCAAACGTGCGACGACCACAAAGAATGTGAATCAAGAAAATGAGATAAGCCGATAATGAAAATAATAATTCGTTGCTGCCCTGGTATGATGTGTGCTTTCCCCAACTTTAGATTTGCTTACAGTAAAATCAGTTCTAGTAGCTTGTGAAAACAGTCAGCTGTTTTCACTTCATACAACAGCCTTAATGTTGATAGATTGGCCACAAAATTAAAGCCAGTGGTCAAACAGGCAATGCAAAGCCTCGTTTAAATGCAAACAACCAATATGTTTGAAAAATAAGCCATTAGCCAACAGGTTTCCGTGATATCACACAAACCTTTTGTTAACCTGTGTTTGTGAATGGGTCTTAGTGTTTAAGGATAAGCTTTATGGGAAGCCCATGCTACAGTGATGACCGAAACCTGATAACACGCAACCTTATATACCAAGAGGTTTGTTTTTAATTATTTTCTGAAGCCCCTGGTACACTTTGTTTCACCCTGAGGGACACAGATTCACGCCTAAAGAGTGACAAGCATGATCATTCGCTTGCAAGGAGCTTTAGTTGAACACCTGACCTTTAAAAAGATCCTGTATATGCATCACCAAGTAGCTCCAGAGGAGTATAGCTGAAGGTTGAATCCTGTGTTCTTGTTCTTGGGAAGCTGTTCTGCAGGGAAGTGTTTAGCTTTTATAGCACTGACCTGCTCTACATTCTCACCTGAAAACTGTCTGACATTGCACCATTTGTACCATGACCCTAAACCAGCTCACTTCACTCAAGTACTGTACTTAATTAATGCTAATTCGAGGGAATATTGTGCTTTTTACTCCACTAAATTTGTCTGACAGCTTTAGATAGGAGTTATTTTTCAGATAACAAATGTTCATATCATTAATGTCCAGTGAAAACCATGTACTGTATGTTCAAATGTGGTGATTTTGAATGGTTGTGATCAACTGAAAGGTGAAGTGTGCCTTTATGGGTTGAGCACATTCTCATACTTCTTAAACTAAATAAACTATTTAACCAACCGTATATAAAATAGTTAAAATCAGCTCAACCTTAAACATCTACAGCAGTAAAAATGCAACATTACACATTAGTGCAGCAAAAATATTAATCGAAAAGCATCCCATATAGACTAATAACACTGGCAGGGACCATTATACTGCATAATTAGTACTTTTACTTTTTATACTTTTATACTTTTTATGTTTTAAGTCATGACATGAACAGCTGGAAGCATCATCATCTTAAGTCTGTATATTTTTGCAGTCTTACTTCCTCATTATTGTGTATCATAACTTAAAATCACTGACTTTTGAAAAAGGATGGCAAAAAAGTCACCCTTCTTTGCTCACTCTAATTGTTCCTCTATATAAATTTGCTTCAACTTTTGAAAATTTTCCCCATATTATCCTTCTTTTTCATAGCACTTTGCCATCACATTGTTCCTGCTCACAGTAGTGCCATGTTCGGATTAACCTGTTTGGGGGCCCTGGGGCGAAAAACGAACAGCTGAGCACCTTTTAACTACCTACTCCTCCCCTTCTTGTGTTCAGGGTGCTGGAATATTATATAGCTCCAGGTTTGCTGTGTGGTAATTTGATTAAACAGAAAATGAATAAGGAATATGCACCATTTGATGACATATTAGCTGAGACCATTATTTTTTTTAATTAGATACTGACATGAGGGTGCTATACAACACTGGGCCTCAAGATTAGGAAGGCAATCATGAATGAAAACCTTTCAGCAAATAAAACCCAGACTCACCAGACTCAGACATTTTACTTCTCTCACCCCTTTGTTGGTATTTTATCATGTAAAGCTATCACACACCAGGTAGAGATAAAGCAGGACCAACCTCATTATATATATAGCCAAATGAGTGCAGCCAATTTGACCCACAGGGGACCTTTTGGGGGCTTTTGGGGTATAGTTAAGTAAATGTAGGCCTAGTTCCCACCACTTGTAATGAACAATGTTATATATTAAATAGCTTGCAAGACAAGAGACAGGCCTATTCAGGGGGTCATTTGCAAAGTACATTTTGTGACTTGAAATTAGGCCATTGGCTGTTTGTCTTATCAGGCATCCCCACTGTGATCTCTCTGAATGGAGATATTCATTCACCTGATTTTGCTCTGCCCTGAGAGAGAGGCAGTGAGGGAGAGACACAGAGAGAGAGAGGGAGAGAGAGAGTGTGTTCAGTGTGCTTTATTGGCATGAATGTTTCATTTAAACAATGTTGCCAAAGAGAGAGGAAGAGAAAGGGAGCATGAGGGAGAGAGAAAGAGAGAGAGAGAGACATTCTATCTGTATTTGTTATTTTTTTTGTTGTAACAGCTAAACTGAATGATCATGAATGCATTAATTCTTGTTATATTCCAATTGTAAACTTGTGATTTTGCTGCAAACCGCTTTGGCAATATCGTTAAACCCAAACATTTATGCCAATAATGCATAGGCTACTGAATTGAATTGAGAGGAAGACGGAGAGGTTACTATGTAGATACTGCGTGTTTCAAGACGCCACAAGCTTTTATCTGTAGGCTATATTTGTTTTTAATTGCACAATTCTTCAGTTCATGTTCTGGTTTTTATTTCACACTTGCTTTAGCAATCTAAACGTCTAAACGTTTCCCAAAGCCCTACTGAACTGAAATGAATTGAGATGGAGGGAGGGAAGGAGAGCGAGAGAGACACAGAGAGAGAGAGAGAGAGAGAGAGCAGATGTGTGACAGCAGCTCTCCACTCCCCTCAAGTTTTGCAGCTCACGGGGATAGGGATTCATCTATTTTAGGTTAACAGAGTACATTTTCATACCGAGGCTGTGAAGAAGAAGCGAGGCACAGAGGAACAAATAACCCGGATTCGCGCTCACATCATCATCGTCCGATGCGGGATCTAAAGAAGAGAGATAAGAAAATGGAAATGTGTTGGAAGGGGCTGCCAGGACGACAGGAGAAATTCATGCTCATCATCTTTTACCTTCATTTGTGGTGCAGGCCTATAGTGAGTGGCATGTTCATGTTTCTTTATAATTTTTAAAGGCTTCTTATCTGGGCCGAAAATACTGTCACCCGTGAACTGATTAAAAGCAGCTCAAAGTGCAGATGAAGTTGACCATTTTTGCATTTGTACGCGAAAAACCTAATTACGACATTATAATTATATCCTAATGACATCGTTATTGCGATGCTATCACCATTAGGCTATTATTCTCTGTCCTCACGCGCCACACTTAGACAGCAAATGTCCTCATTAAGCGCTGGCACTATTTAGTGGATATCAAGGCTCGTGACCTGCGTCCTTAACCTCAAACCATCTTGCATAAAACATATACAAAATGGACAAGGGAAACATGGAGAAGAGAAAAAAAAGTATGACTGCTCCAGATGTTGTCTTGTAAATTTTGAACGGGCATGTTGATAAGAAATACCTTTAATTTATTAACAATGTTATAGGCAAAATATCAACTTAAGGACCTTTATTTGGCAGGGAAGTTAGGGAAGAATATGTTTATTTTCTTCTGTGAAGACATTTCTAACAAAAGGGGGCTCCTCTCTTAAATGAATACACCTACAACCAGCGAAGAGCCGCTTGTGGTGCAATGTGTCTGCTTCACTGTAGAAACTAAGTTGTCTTGTATTTTCAGGCTGAAGCAATTCATCCGGACTGCGCCATCATCTCTCAGCACCGGAGGGCTGAGGAGGTTTGTAGCCAGACGAGGAGGAGCGAAGCGCAAAACCAGACTGACCACAGCGGTGGGTTCATGTGTGTGTGATGCTGCTGCTTTGTGTTTTCTGCACGCATACACACACACACACACACACACACACACACACACACACACACACACACACACACACACACACACACACACACTCACTTACATAGACAGAAAGGTGGGCTAAACTAAAAAGGAAGAGTTTTGAAACGCACATTATTAGAATCTTTTTTAAGTCTTTCAAAAGTCTAATTAGCTGTTAGTTTTTCTTCTGTGGCTTGATATGTGTGGCATTGTGAGCAAAGTTTGAAGCTCAGTTCATGTGATGAACCTCTTATTACCCTCATGAGCACACACAGGAGACATTAAGATTAGTATAAGACCATTAATGCCTCACATGACTTAAATGGCCTTCAGAGGTCAAAATTAAATTGAGGTGAGAACAGTGGATTAATTGAAATTCACGAAAGACTGTGTCCTAAACCTCTCATGTTTTAGGGTTTCAGTTGTATAATCTGTCTTTATCTGCATTTTACCTGGATTCCTTTTACAAAACTGTAGGATTACAACCCATGATTGCTTTTCGCAATTCACTGATTAGTCGATTTAATGTCAGAAAATTGTGAAATTGTGAAATTGTGGGCAGCTGGAACCAGTGAATGTTTGAGATTTTAGCTTGAAAACAGTCAATTAGCAAAATAGTTACAGATTTATTTTCTGTTGATCAAAACTGATTAAACAACAAACTGTTTCAATTTTCAACATATATTAGCTGTTGATATTTATGTAACTTTTCAAAGCACAAGCAAAGTTTTTACATATCGCCTGGTGTACTGGCAGCCTGGTCTCACCAAATGGTGAGACCAGAGAATCAGCAAGAAAGTGTCCAGTGTCAGCAATTTTGAGCAATGTAGAGATTATAAACACACTGGCGAATGCATGTACGAGCCAAAATACTGGAAACCATGTCCAGTACCATTCTCCTGATTAAGAAATTTATTCTCTTTCATCGTGGAAGACCAAATGCAGGAAACCTCCTAGGCCAGGCAGTTCCCATTTATCAGGCAAACGGAAATATGTCTTTAACCTCACAGGTGCCCCCCACAACAGCCCCTATTTACAATCCTTGTCTGTCCACCCAAAAGGGCTCAGGACACAGGCAGTAACACTAGAATTGAATGCATTTGAATTGTTGTTTAAAGAGTAAGATCCTGTGTTTAACCAGAATTAGCCGTTATATTGCTCTCTTCAAAGCCACCAAACTCCATTGACAAAAACAATCATTTTAATGTTACTGCTACCAGATTATTGTGTGATTTAAGCTTTTTAAAGCTTTTTGTGTGACTTTGTTGTTTGAAAGATTAGTTCAGATCCAAACTAACTTGTGGCACCTGTGAGATTCAAGGCTTGTTTCTTTTTGCCTGATAAATGGGAACTGCCTGACTTGGGAGGTTTCCTGCATTCAGTCTTCCACAATGAAAGATAATAAATTACTTCATTAAGATAACGCTATGGATGGATATGGTTCCCAGTATTTTGGCTCATACATGCATTTGCTAGTGTGTTTGTAATCTCTTCATTGCTCCGAATAACTGACACTAGAATTCTTGCTGATTCGCTCACAGTCTCACACTTATTACATCCATATGGATTAATCACATTGAAAACACAAGATGGCGCCAGTGCCTTAATGACGTCAGATTTCATTCCATATATTCAGACTTTCATTCAATATATTCAGATGGGCAAACTTTATATATATATTATTTCCTAAATGCCATAATATATATATATATATATATATATAGAAGCTTGAGAAATACATATATATATATATATATATATATATATGTATTTCTCAAGCTTCTCGTGTTCCTTCTTCTTGATGTTGCTGTCGCTTGGAATTCCCACATCTATCGCTGCTGCCTTCTTCTGCTTCTTTGTTGATCAACATGATGTCTGGTTGGTTAGCCATCGCCAGTTTGTCCCACAAGATCTTAGCTCGGTCATTCTCAACTACCTTAGGAGGTGTCTTCCATTTTGACCTTGGGGCTTCCAGCCCATACTCATGACAGATGTTCCTGTACACTATGCCAGCTACCTGGTTATGGCATTCCATGTACGCTGTTCCTATCTGCATCTTACACCCTGCTGTTATGTGCTGTACTGTCTCAGGGGCATCCTTGCACAGTCTGCACCTGGGGTCCTGCCTGGTGTGGTAGACCCCAGCCTCTATTGATCTTGTACTGAGGGCCTAGTAGGATTTCTTGATATCAGCCACTTCTTCTATTTGTCTGTGGTACATGCCATGCAGCGGCTTGTCCCTCCATGAAGGTTCTTCATCTTCCTTGTCCTCACCCTCGGGTTTCTGCTGCCTGAGGTATTCACTAAGCCCTTCATCTTTGGGGGCCATCTTCCTGATGTACTCCTGGATCTTTGTTGTTTCATCCTGGACAGTGGTCTTGACACTCACTAGCCCTCGGCCTCCCTCGCTATGCTTAGTGTACAGTCTCAGGGTGCTGAATTTGTGGCAAATCCCTCCATGCAGTTTGAGGAGCTTTCTTGTCTTGATGTCAGTAGCCTCTATCTCCTCCTTTGGCCAGTTTATTATACAAGCGGGGTATCTGATGGCAGGGCGTATTTGTTGATGGCTCGGATCTTGTTTTTCCCATTCAGCTGACTTTTCAGGACCTGTCTTAGTCTCTGTAGGTATTTGGCTGTGGCTGACTTCCTTGCTGCCTCCTCATGGTTTCCGTTACCCTGCGGCACCCTAAGGTATTTGTAGCTGTCCTGAACATCTGCAATGTGGCCTTCTGGTAGTTCAATCCCCTCGGTTCTGATCATCTTCCCTCTTTTTGATACCATGCGAACACACTTGTCCAGTCCGAACGACATTCCAATGGTAGATCCTGGTAGTGTGGATCAGTGAGTCGATGATTCGCTCATTTCTGGCATACAGCTTGATGTCATCCATATAGAGGAGGTGACAGTGGTTCCACTTCGGAAACGGTATCCGTAGCCAGTCTTTGTGATGATCTGGCTGATGGGGTTCAGGCCTATGCAGAACAGCAGTGGGGATAGGGCATCCCCTTGGTTTATGCCGCACTAGATTGTGACTTGTGCAATTGGCTTTTAGTTGGCTTCCAGACTTGTTTTCCACATTCCCACTGAGGTCTCGATGAAGGCTATTGTCCTGTTGATCTTGTACATTTCCAAGCATTCCAGTATCCATATATGTGGCATTGAGTCGTAGGCTTTCTTGTAGTCAATCCAGGCGGTGCACAGATTGGTCTGCCTGGTCTTGCAGTCTCGGTGACTGCTCTATCAACCAGTAGCTGGTGCTTGGCTCCCCTGGTATTACTGCCCATTCCCTTCTGGGCCCTGTCCATGTGTTGAGCCATGTGCCTACTCATCTTAGCCGCTATGATGCCTGACAGGATCTTCCATGTTGTGCAGAGGTAGGTTATTGGCTGGTAGTTGGATAGGATTGTTCCCTTCTGGGGATCCTTCATGAATAGGACTGTCTGTCCTTGGGTTAACCATTCTGGGTGGGTCCCATCCATCAGCAGTTGGTTTATTTGTGCTGCCAGGCGTTCATGGAGTGCAGTTAGTTTCTTCAGCCAGTAGGTGTGGATCATGTCAAGGCCTGGTGCTGTCCAGCTCTTCATACCTGCCACTCTTTCTTGGATGTCTGCCGTTGTAATGGTTACTGGATCTTGTTCTGAGAGATTGCTGTGATCTGTTCTTAGATCCACCAGCCACTGAGCATTGGTGTTGTGGGATGCCTCTTTCTCCAATATGTTCTTCCAGTACTGTTCAGTCTCAGTCCTGGGTGGATCTGATCTTGTGTTATTACTCTGCCACTGAGAGTACACTTTGGATAGCTTGGTGGAAAACATCCGATTTATTCTCCAGGCTTCTGCTTCTCCCTTGTATCTCTTTAGGCGGGTAGCCAGAGTGGTAAGTCTTTGTTTGGCAGTCTCCTGAGCCTCGGGTATCGACAGCTTGTTGTATTTCTTAGGTAGCCCCTCCCTTGCACCTTTCTGTAGCTCTGAGAGTTGACTAACCTCTCTTCGTGTTGCCTTGATCTTGGCCTCTAGCCTCCTCCTCCATGGGGGGTAATGCTGTTTGTGGCTTGTGGACATCTTATAGCCAAGCATCTCTAGGATCACTGTTGCAGTGGCATACATCAGCTCATTGGTCTCGGTTATGGCTTTAGTAGGGATAGTATGTAGTGCTGCATTCACATCTTCTAGCAGACTTTCAGAGGGTACTTTGTCACTTAGCCATGGCAATCTTGGTTGTTGTACTTGGTGGTCCAGCTTGGTTATGATCTTCAATTGTAGGTCAGTCGCCCTTATGTTGAGTGATTCTATTAGTGTGGGGATGATGATGACATCTCCCTGCTGACCTGTTGTCCTGGCTCACCCTTGACGTACCATATTTGTTGTACCTCATCAATCTCTAGTTGTGATAGGAGCTGACGTTTGCGGATGATAGAACACTGAACTAGGAGTTGTTTCTTTGTCAGTGTTGATGATGGGTTCGAAAGCATCCATATATCCCACAGTCTCTGTATATAACCCCTCTCAATGGGATTGCTTGTATAGTAGCATTGCATCAGATCCATATTTTCCGCTCTAGTCCATGAATGTCTTGTTCCAGTAGCCCATTTGTCATCAGGTTGACCTGGTTCCCTAGCACCGGACATGGACCTTGTTGACCCGGGCAACGTCCGAGCCGGTATGGCTCTTGTATTTGCGGTTTCACTCATTCTGAGGTAGGTAACATTAAGAACCTTGCCTTAGGGTCTACCTGGATACCCCCGCCCTGACCGGGAACCCACAATCACCTTTACCAAAGTTAGTGGCATTAACCACTGAGCTATCCAGGAGTGCATGTATATATATACATTCATATATATATTACAAAACAGATAAAGTGCAATGAAATACACACACATATGGCCTTACATTAAAGATCCCCTCCAGACATGTCTTAAAGACACATCCATCCATCCATCCATTATCTATACCTGCTTGTCCATGCTAGGTGGCTGGAGCCAAGCCCAGCTGACATTGGGCAAGAGGGGACGTATACCCTGGACAGGTCGCCAGTCCATCATAGGGCACATAAAAATGAGCAACCACTCACACTCATATTCACACAATTTAGAGTCACTAATTAACCTAGCCTGCCTGTCATTGGAAGGTGGGAGGAAGACAGAGCATGTCTTAAAGACAGCAATATAAATTTTCCAAGTTCTTGTCCTGTGTTTTTATATCTTTTTGATTCATGTGATCTTTGTGACACCACTTTAATTTGACCTTGAGCGGGATCAATAAAGTTCTTATTATGAAAAGACTGAGAATGCAGAGAATGTCTGAAATCTGTAATGTGCGTAGGCTCTGTGTTAATACACCATGTTATCTTAATCATATTGAATTAATACCCACACTGTTCTTCCTCCTGGTGAGCCTTCACCTGGTTGTCCTTCCAGTCTGACTCATTGACTTCACATACTAATGAACCTGGCGTCTCCCAGAGGGCCACACTGCATGTCTCCATGACGGGCTTCATCACTGAAGCCTAGCTCTTCTCCACTTCATCAGAAACTGCCCCAGAACAACAACACACTGGCAACTCCCCTCCGTGAGAGTGATGAACTTTAACATTTCCAGACTAATTTGATCTTAATTAGCCCCGATGAGTCTGAACGCCGGTGCGACACAACACTTTAGTGCAAAGTTGTCATGCGCTGCTCATTACGCAGATAAATGTCTGCTGATGAATTTCTCCGTCGAAGTAGGTGTGTTTGTGTGTCCATCAGTGTGATGCCAACCATGCAGGTAATCATGCAGAGCTGGAGAGTCATGCAGAGTTGAAATTTCACCTTTGTGAAATAATCATCAGTGTCATCAGTGACTGGAGGTAACGGGCCCATATGTTGTATACAGCTCCGAAATGTGTTAGTAAAGTCGCTAAGTTTAGTATAGCTACTATTGTGCCACCAGTTTGCCACCAGTTTTGTCCAGATTGACATAACTAAACTAAAGTGTTGGATGGATTGATTGAAATTTGGTGCAGACATTCATAATGCAGAGTGGTTGAATCCTCATGATTTTATGGACTTTTCATCTAGTGCCATCTTGATGTTCACATTTGTGGAGTGAAATATCTCAACAACTATTGGATGGATTGACATGATTTTATTCTGTTTAAGCACTTACAACTTGTAATTTTTTTGGCATATAAATAGTTTGAATGTAAAGCTGCAGATTTAGCCAAAAACGCAATGATATTGTTTCTGGCAAAAAAACACCCAGATGTATATTTAACAAACAACATAGTCAGCAAATGAAGATGTCATCAAGCCCCCCCCCCCCCCCCCCCCCCCGGTACTGTGGGAGCACTTGCTGTCCAAAGTAATTTCACACGTCAGTGGTAATCCTACATGAGGTGACATTCAAGTGGCTAAATTGTATAGCTTCCTCTAGGGCTGTCTGTTAATAAAGGCCTAAGAATAGAGCCCTGCTCTGTGGGTGACAAACATTTCAGTTGATTTGAAAGGAAATCTTTGAAATATAATCATTGACCTCTTGATATGACATATTAATTGTGATCTCTGACAGACAAACCATGCAATATAACATTATAGTTTTCCCCACATGTAGTTCAAAATTCCCAGTGATTAACAGGTGTCAATCATAGTGAAAGTCTAAGTTTCCATAATTACTGGTTTTCACTACACTCACTGTGGCTTATTTATTTTTTTACGTTGGTGAATGAGGACAAATGTTTCTTTTAACATAAATCAAATAATTGTGCCTCTTTCTTTGGTGCTAAAAATGAAATCTTTTCATACTCAGCACATCATAGTTGTCACATCACTCTCAGTGTCTGCACAACTCAAATCCAGAGATCTGAATTTAAGCATCTAAGATTGGGAACTCCCTAATGGGAATATTATTCTACTACTTGACAGACAGTAACAATTTCATTCGCACTTGGAAGCTAATCTGTAAGAACAATCCAACAAACAGCTTGACAACCTAGATATAAACTTTGGTTCAGATATAATGCAAAGGACCTGAGGCTTTTGTCTACAGCAGCATCTTCAGGTAGTTTTCTGAAAGTTCTCTGTCCACAATGAAACACCACATAATAATAAGAATAAGGAACAAGACAAGGAGTCTCCAGGTGCACTAGCAGTTCTGTGTGGCTGCTAACATCAGCATGCTAATATGCTCATACAATGTGTCATACAACGTGTTATCATGGTGACATTTGTTAAATAGCATCAAACACAAAGTACAACTAGCCTTAATGACATTAGTTTTAAAGGTATTTACTCATAAACCAAGTACAAACCTGATGACACCGCTAGATTAAAATAAAGGGATTACCAAAGTACACTGAACAAAATTATAAACACAACACTTTTGTTTTTGCCCCCATTCATCATGAGCTGAACTCAAAGATCTAAGACTTTCTCTATGTACACAAAAGGCCTATTTCTCTCAAATATTGTTCACAAACCTGTCAAAATCTGTGTTAGTGAGCACTTCTCTTTTGCTGAGATAAGTAATCCACCGCACAGGTGTGGCATATCAAGATGCTGACAGCATGGGTATTGTACAGGTGTGCCTTAGGCTGGCCACAATAAAAGGCCACTCGAAAATATTTGAGAGAAATGGGCCTTTTGTGTACATAGAGAAAGTCTTATATCTTTGACTTCAGCTCATGATGAATGGGGGCAAAAAAGTGTTTATAATTTTCAGTATAAAAAAATTCATCCTGAGTGGGACATGAATATGCGTGTGAAAATTTCAAGGCAAGCCATCTAATACTTATTTTAGTATGTACCAAAGTGTTTGACTGACTGACTAATTGATAAACACACCAATATTGCTAAAATGTTAAATCATCACTATCTTAATCTTCTTAGATGCTAAATCAACATTTTGCTGCCATCCAGCACCAATGGGAGAAAATCTAAAACCATCCTCATAACATAATGTTAATGTTGCTCATGTCAAGTAATAAAGAAAACCTTCTAAAACAAACCAGCGTTGTCCTTTTAAAATGAAGGGCAACCCACACCGACAGCTTAGGATGCACTTCAAAGCTCCCACGTCCATTATTTTCTATGTGAACCCACGTACTGTCAACCAGGATATGCCGCTGTCCTAATGCCTAATGTCAGTGTGCATCAACTCTCCAGAAAAGCAGTAATTTTAACACATTTGCTTCCCATATGAAGCCGGTGTCAGTTGATGGCAATTAATGCAACACTATGTAACACCACTGCCACCTTAACGTTAGACCTTTTTGATGAAGCTACATCTGCTTAACTTTTAATGAATACATCTGCTGCTTTGTTGCCATCTACTCCAACATGAGGTAAAGTCAACCCTACAACCTGCCAGATAGATTTTTGTAAAGCAACACCTGAAGTTCAGTAATTAAATCAGCTCTCCTGTCCTTCAGTATCATTAATTCTGCCACTTCTGTACAAATAACACTGCTGTTTGGTTTTGTATGTTTCACCCAAAAAGTGCTCCTAAACGTGCCAATGTCTCTGCCATGAAAACTGAAATACTATTTGGAACCTGTTTCCTGCTATTGGGATTAAACCCATCTGTATAAACTCCCACATACAATATGCTTAAGAAGATGTTTCCCCTCTCACCAAATCTAAAATATTGTGGCTAACATCCAATGCTGGCATTAGTGAAATATGAAACCACAGCATTGGAGAATATAATCTCTTAATCCCTGATACCAATTACCTCAGCACAGCTACTTAGTCACTGCATAAAGAAACTGTACCTCTTCCTAAACTAAACCCCAACAGACACTTAACTGTCTGGCTGTACTTCACTGCCAATTTTAATCATCTTATTCTTTATAATGGATTTCCTCCCCTTACAACAAGATGCACTTAACAAGCATTGTTTTTTGGATGTGATTAGTTGTGGCTTAGTGTGGATGGACGCCCACAACAGAGAGGAAATCTTTGTATTTAGCAGGCTTAGTCAGAGACAAGAGTTTCAAGTTAGCCCTCTAAAGGTGACATGGATCAACCTTTTAGGTACCATTTAGTTTTTTTTAGCAGGAAAAGCACAAGTGACCTGATAGACCTAATGTAATGTAATGCACTATTTATGTCGTCCAAATGTCTTCTGTTAAAAAATGGTCTGTTAGGGTACAAGACAAGCCCTCCAAGGCTCCAGATTTGTACTAAAATGTAATTTGCAGTCCCCAAATATATATATCAGAAAAAAATGATTTGTTTGGGGCAGCCAGAGGAGTGTGAAATTAAAGTATTAAATATTTACAAAGATATGACATAGCATCTGTTTTGAGACAATCTGGAGCAAGCAGAAATAATTTGTCAAGTGTTTTTTTTCTTGTGCAGACTGAAGCCACGTTATTTTCCCCTGGCAGAGTCTACTGGTGAGCCAAAACCCAGAATTTAAATGAGTGATGGGTCCATTAACAACAGTAACTTAGTGATACAAATGCTAACAATAATGGTATACTTTATCTATATATATCGCGTACTCCACAAAAAGATGAAATGACAATGTGTTTCACAAGAGCTAAATTATAAGTAGAAAAATACAGGTGCAATGTAGATATAATAGAATTATTGAAAACAACAAAACATACAAATAAAATTTGGTAACGGTACATAAGTACATTTAAAATGCGTGTGAATCCTCTGCACACTGACTGACTTACTTTTACAAGTGTAAAGTTTGGTCATGTGCTTGAGTCTCCTGCAATTCATAGCACCACCCCTGAGACAAAAACTCATTGAGCAAACAGTCAATGAAGTGACAGACCAGAAATCTGAAAGTGCATTTCAACACAATTCCTCTCCCCTCCTGGATCCTCAGCTTCAGGAATATCAGTCTGAGTAAGCCTGACAGCAACAGAGCAGCTGTGACGTGAATCATCCAACTCCCAGGTCCTCCGTGAATAATTGCACACCGCAGCCACACTATCGTTTCCCAGGGTTACTTTGAAGGTGACATAATTTTAATCAGACCACCTGATTGAATGCAAGTGGATGGTTTGTGAGATAGGAAAACACATAATTGATTAGATGCAATGGCTTAGTACAAATGAAATAAGGCACTAAGAGAAAATGGATATTTCACCGCTCTGTCTCAAATTACCTGGAGTGCACACCACCGGGCACAGACTATTAATTGTAAGATTTATTTTTTTATTTTAATGTTCAAGGATAGGTAATTAAATAACAGGCCCAACGTAAAACCGAATACATTTAAACAATTAAACATTTTTATATTGTGTTTTTTTAAGTTAAGGACAATGCTTTCAAATTCTTTTAAACCAAATAATCTTCTTAGAGTAATATCTTCTTGATTTTCACTATTGGTGTCGCTTGATGGTCTGTTACCAGAAAATGAATCCTTATTGCTGATATCCTGACTTTTATCTAGTGACATCATCCAGACAACATTTGCATTTGTCCAATCAGCCCATGCTCACCAGACAAAAAAGGCCTTAAAGGTTGATTATTACAACTCATATTTAAATTTTTTTGTTAGGCTTCGACCTCTAGTGGCAGAAGATGTCAGGTGACATAGGAAAAGAGCGACAATGTGTGGAGGGTGTTGGGATGGACGGATGAGTCAAGTAACGTCTCGGGTTACGTATGTAACCCTTGTTTCTCGAGAAGGGGAACGAGACACTGCGTCGGTGACGACACTATGGGAACGCTTCTGGGCGTGGCAGGGCCAGCTGCCTCACACAAATCCTGGAGCAAAGCCCCTGAGAGGAAGGCCCTAGAGGCCGCCATGCCTCTAGTAGAGTGTGCCCTCACGGCCATAAACCGCGCACCTGATAAGCCAGGGAAATAGTCTGAACGATCCAGTTGCTGATCGTGTGTTTAGAAGCGGGGAGCCCAGCCTTGGGGGACCCGAAACACACCAGCAACTGGTCTGCTTTACTCCACCGGGAAGACCTCAAAGTGTAAATACTCAGCCCTCTGACAGGGCAGAGCAGATAAAGTCTCCCGTCCTCCGCCGTCACATGAGGTGGGGGATGAAACGCCTGCAGCACCGTGACCCAAGTCGGAACCCAGGAACGAGTCATGGGTCTCACGGAGGAAGCGCACGACCAGTGGAAGCCTCCCCAGAGGCCCATCCCGCAGAGGGTTGTGGAACGCTGCAATGGCAGCCACATACACCTTGAGCGTGGACGGGGAAAGGCCAGCAGAGAAACGGTCCTGGAGGAATTCCAGTACCATAATCACCGGGCAGGTAACTGGTTTCTCCACTCCGTTCTCCACTCCAGGTGGCAAAAACATTCCACTTTGGGCCGTACATCCTTCTCGTGGATGGGGCTCTGGAGCTGAGTAGCATCTCGACTGCTCCTGCCATCAGGCCCGCCTCCAGGAACTGCGCCCCCTCAGGCGCCAGACCCACAGCTGCCACAGGGAGGGGCGCGGGTGAATGACCCGGCCCTCCGCCTGGGACAGCAGGTCTCTCCTCAGAGGGCCATACCAGGGCGGGCCCTCCAGAAGCGATGTTATGTCTGAGAACCACACTCGGGTCGGCCAAAACGGTGCTACGAGCAGTAGGCTGACACAGCAGGGAGCAGAGCGACTGGGGGAAAAGCATACAGACGCAGCCTTGGCCACGTCTGCGCCATGGGTGCTGCGGCTGGGGGCGAGAGGGAGAACCACAGTGGACAGTGCGTAGTCTCTTGAGACGCAAACAAGGAGAGCGCCGCCTCGCCCACAGCCCAGGAAAAGCCTTTTCCTTCTCCTGGATGTCCGAGAGGTTGAGCCACAAATGCCGTCTCCTTAGTGACTAGAAGCGCTAAATCCGTAGCTCTACGAAGCTCGGCTATATCCTCCTCAGAGGGCCCCCCCCCTTGGTCACAGTCCTTCAGCAGATCGGCCTGGTATGCCTGCAGGATGGCCATAGTGTGCAGGCTTGCACCAGCTTGACCCGCTGCCATATAAGCCTTGCCCACCAGAGTGGATGTCGCCCGACATGGCTTGGTGGGCAGCACCGGCGTATTGAGGGATGACGCTAGGGTGGGAGAAAGGTAGCTCGCTAACGCCTCCTCAACCTGAGGCATCGCTCCGTAGCCATGCTGCTTAATCTCTGTCATATTGCTGTAATCCAGCAGAGGAGAAATAGTCAGCCGTGCAGAGAAGGGTTTATTCCATGATTTACATAACTCACTGTGCAAATCAGGAAAAAAAATGGCAATGACCGGCGCGGTGGCGGCGCGCGGTGCTGCAGAAACGCTCATTTAGTTCACTGCCGGCCCGCGACTCCTGCACTGCCTGTGGCCAATCAATATTCAACTTGGCCACAGCCCGCGTCATCACTTCCAATAGTTCATCATAGCTGGGCGCAGACTGATGACGTTGGCCCAGCTCCCGGAAGTCATCCTCCATGATGCTAAGCACGTCTAACTCCTCAGAATCAGACTGTGCGAGCCTCTCCGGACTCATACCTCGGGCGGGAGAAGCCGAGAAACGGGCTCCCGAACGGGGAAGAGGGGAGGCGGAGTCAGCAGACGAGGACTGGGAAAAGGCCTCAGCCGTCCCGACGCCCTTGGAGATTTCGCGCTGCGATCCCCATGACCGCAGCCGCTGCGATGCCTCAGCGACCGCGGGGCCTGAGCCATGGGGAGAGCGCATCCGATTGTTTAGGGACACTTGACAATCAACCTATTTTGCTGTGTAGGTATGAGGACGTGTTGGTCCAGTACTTTGGTTTATGACCTCATACCTTCAGACATGTATTTTGTGTTTAGGGCTATTTCGCATTGATGAAAACACTGATGATATTTAAACTGTACTGAAATGACAAACCGCACCAGAAGAATTGTAAATACAGGCAGGGCTGGACAGGGGCAAAAAATCCCTGGCATTTTTGGTCCAGGCGGCCCACAACAATCGTTTAGACACTCCTCACCAATACACCATCATTGCAGCAGTATCATAATATTCCCCCAAACCACTATAAATCTGAGTAATAAGTGCCATGGATAAGTGTACCAGAGCAAGTGGATCAGTGTACTCATTCGCAGTCATTTACTGAGTCCCTGATGATCAGAGGTAGCATGGAGTACACAACTCATACTCACACCTGTGTGGGATTAGCCAACGCAATTCTTAAGATAATGTCAGCCATTAGGACAGCCAAATTTGAGACAGCATTAAGGTACTATACTACATAAACAATGTCAAATAGCTTATGCTGCGCTGTTTGGCAGTGAGTGGTCACCAGCAGAAGGTGACAGTCTTACTTTATAATGTTATGATTATGTTATTATCATTGACCTTAATTGAAATAATCATCATCATTGTCACTATGGCATGGCACACACGGCGTCATTTTGTGTTGAAAAGTGGTGGGGACATTTAAGGGCTCACATTATGTGTGTGATGAAACACTTAGCCTACAAGACGTGCAGATGCAAAATAGTGGGGTCACGAGAACAAGACAAGATGATACTCTAATAGTATTGAGAAGAAAAATCCTTTTCAGCACTAAACACTTCCTGCATTCTGGAGACATTTTCTGCTGCAGCCGGTACAGTCTTCAGCCCCAGGCCCCTTTAACACCGTGTTTCAGTGCCCATCTAATATCTGATTAATGACGTAATTCAGCATATGCCTGCTTACATTGCATTAACCTCAGATTTCATTTGTTCATTTAGCTGACACTTTTATCTAAAGTGACTTACAATTGCTATCAGAGGTCGCACGCCTCTAAAACAACTAGGGGTTAAGGGTCTTGCTCAGGGACACAATGGTGGATGTGTCACAGCGGGGAATTGATCCCTGGTCTCAAAGGCATGTGTCTTATCCACTGCCCCATCCCCTGCCTGCTCTGTTCTGTACGGGTTTTCTTTACTGCTGCTCTCTGCCTTGGGTTTTCCATGTATGCACATGGATGGCAGGAAGGCGCTCTCCACATAGGCACGTGGAAGGGCAGGGTGCTGCTCATCCCATCTCATGGCTTTCCATGTAGATGCGTGGAAGAGCAGGAAATGCTCTCAAAAAGTGATGTCCCCAGTGTCTCCAGTCTAAATGACACATATGACCCTACCTCCCTGCTCCCTCCCTACAGGTTGAGCTACTCCATGCTTACTGCTTCACAGCTACTCTCCTCTTGCTCACTCTGTCCCTTGGCCACGTCACGGTGACTCTGTCACCCTGCCTGGCAGTGGCCATGGCTCTCCTTTACCCCTTTAGTGCCTGTGACTGCACAATGTCGGGTGCTGGAGCTGATGTTAAAACTACTGCACCCCCGGTAGCAAACATATCGGTTATTTTGGCACATTTTGTGGCATCTGCCTCAAGAGATTTTTTTTGCCACAACACAGGAAAGAAAGGGCAGAGGTGGTGGGAGTAGGGGGTAGTAAGAGATGTGATTGGGCCAGCATAGTGTCTGTGTAGAAAATTAACCAAAGGGCCACTGTCCCTATTCTATGGGCCTTTACGTTGGCCCATTTAAAAAAAAAAGTTATATAAATAAATAATTTATATTATGCCAGCCTCATCATTTGCCCGGTATACCAGATTACTAGTCCACCCTTGTAGTGGTGGTAAGTAATGTAAATTAGTAAAAACAATGGGGTCTTTTGGAACGGTAACTTTATATGTTCCTTTATAAAACTGTACTTTTAGTCTTCATGCAAGTAAAAAAAAGCCACTAATCTACTTACCTTTGCTTTAACTCAGTAGGAGAAGCACTGGGACAGAGCAAATATAGGTGGATAAAACCGTCCTGTTGGCCTTTGCATGTGATGCACAGATCTCCATGTATATAGGCACACCCTACTTTATTTAACAATAGGCTGCTCCTGTTGTTGTCACAATAATTATTTACATTGTAAAAATTATTTTCCTTTATGCTTAAGAAATAATCATATTGTATTGGGTGCCTGAGCTATTGGAGAAGGCAAATCATATGCAGCACCCTTCATATCAAAGCAACTGGTTTGATTGGCTACGTGTCTATATCAAGATAAAAATGTATACTTGAGTAAAGGTTTTCAAGACTCTACCCACCCCTGTTTAAATAGCACAGTAGTTGATGCCTGAATGTTAAGAAACAAGACTAAGAGTCTACATCCATGCTAGCGGCTCTGTGAGGCTATACTTAAACTTATGTTTTCTAATGTCAACATGCTAACATACTTACAGTGCTAACATGCAGATGTTTAGCACATGATGTTTAGGCAAGGCAAGTTTATTTGTTTAGCACATTTCAGCAACAAGGTAATTCAAAGTGCTTTACATAAAACATAAAAGCAACAGGGAAAAAGTTTTTAAAGAGTTCAATGGAAAATAAAAGCAACAGAGAAATATAAAAAACGTTTTAAAAGAGTTAAATAAAAATAAATAAAAACAGGCAGGTCTCTCACCTTTGCTTATTTTACTCCTTTGATTCCCCATCTCCCACTCTATCCTCTTTTTTAACACTTAGGGACTCTAACCCTTATTCCTTAGACACAGTTGTCACTGTAAATCCAGATTGTCCACGCTAAAAACTCTGGTAAAAGCGGATAACATGTTCATACGATATGATATGATATGATAAAAACATAAAAAAGGGATCTAATTTAATGGCCTTTCTTCTTACACCATCATCCCACAAACAAATCATGTGCCACATTCATGCCCACAACATGATAAAACCTTCTGATATAGTAGGTTGTCAAAGACTTTTATTGTGATGCCACCATTTGTTACCTTTTGATTTCTACTTTTATCCATCTAAGGGTTTTGTGTTCTTTACAATGATCCATTTCAGATCTGCTAGCTTGGCTGCAAACTAAACTTTAATCAAATTTACATCAAAAGGTGTTTGAATATTACAGTATATTAGTGGTTAATTTATGTCCCTAACTGTGATTTGATTACATAAAAATTTGTTTTTGCCACTCCACTCAAGAAAAGGATAAATGTATGGATGAATAAACATGATGAAATAAATGACTGCCTCAGCACAAAATGTAGTTCACCGACATCCTGCTGAGTGAAGAGTGAGAATCCAAGATTTGTATGCAGGCAGATTGTATTTATGTCTGAGTCAGAAATCACTCCCAGCCCTTTGAAACATTTTTCTGTTTCTTGAAACTTCTAGCACCTGAGGACTTTAAACTTTTTTCAGAGATGAGATTTCCGGCTGAAAATGTATTTGACATTTATTTCGGTCTCATTTCAGCCTTGGGGATAAATGAAAAAACTTGTATTGCCCTTTTTAAAAATTCATAATCACAGTTTATCCATAGTGGATGGAGATGCAGATATTTGCAGCACCACACACTATGCTAATCACAATGATTGATATGTATCAGAATGGAGTTACTCTGTCCATTCATCTATTCACTCCTGTCAAACCTGTCTCCTTGCCTCATGAGACCATGTCCTCATTGATATATGAATTAGTTCATTATATACCGGTAAGTAATCCCAGATCTAGCATCTGGAAAATGTGGGACAGTAAATGGAAAAACTTGGAGTGTGTGACGTTGTGCAAAAGCTTTTACCGCAATCCACTTACAGAAACAAGGCGAGACAAGACCACTTATGCTGGACTGTGTATGAGACCTGTCAGCTTGTTTTATGCACTGATATAGATTTATTAGGCCAGGATTAATAGAAATATCCTCTTTTGGTTACATGAGAAGAAGCATGGGACGAGGCAATCAGGTCACCTGTAAGTACTGTATTTTCTGTGGTTGATGTTAGAACTGTTTCATATCCCTTCTCAATAAATATATAACAGCAGTAAGTATGTGATGCTGTGAGATCCGTGACATTTTGAAATTCATAGAGCATGTTAGGAACACTGTACAAAGCTGGATCTTCTTTTCCTTAGTGATATTTCGATACATTTGCAAGCACACAATAATGTAATTATACTGTCTTTTTAAGCCGCTTATGTGAATGCATAAACTGGCTGCTCCAAATTATAAGTAGAAAATATTATTTTGATCATCCAGGGGTTGTCATGATGGGCAAAAACATAAAATAGTTTAAAATACACACTTGTTTTGGAGAAAACATGGAACACAAGCGATACTAGCATTTAAGCTAAATGTCAGCAGGCTAACATGCCTTCAATGACAATGCAACATGTTGATGTTTAACAGGTATAATGTTTACTATTTTCAACATCTTAGTTTAACAAATTAGCATGCTAACATTTGTTGATGGGAATGTCATTACAGTTTTTCTCAGGCGCTTTGGTAGGCTACATTTCTCAGATCAGAATTGTAATTCTCTAAACTACTTGTTCAACTTCCACATTATTTCGTCATTTGTGCACATCAGAAAAGCAATTCTTTTGATTCAGATTGCAAATGATTTGACACATTCATGCAAATGATTATATACAATTGTCTGCTTCCTGCATTATCAGTTGCTCATGTCAAGTTGATCACAATGTATTGTACTGGTTCTCTGTTGAATAGGCTTAGCCGCCATAACATCTAGACATAAGCCACTAAATGCAAAATGGTTGAACAATGTCATTATCTGTCAAGCATATTTTCTATACATGTTAGACTTTTTTGTTTCCTGCACTGATAAAGATATCATTTGTCATGCGAATGAGAAGCTGTGGTGCGACAGACAGAAACATCAGCCTCAGGGGCGTTTCCCAAGTTTACATTTCTAATTTTGTAAAAAAAAAAGAAATGTTCCATAGTGTTATGTAGTCTTGCCTTTTTCTTTTCTGTATCACAATGGCACGCTTTGTCAATAAATTACAATACAAACAGTAAAAAAGTAACTGTGAATTCTGTCCAATCTCTTGCAATGTATCTTTGTACTGTTGAAATTGATATATGCCATTCAGAAAAAGTGCAGCCTTGTGCATTTTCAATCATTGTCATCCAAACCTTAGCTATAGTTTACATATGAAAATGAGTATACTGTTATATTGACCAAATTGCTAAGTATTCTGACTGTCTTGTTTGTAAGTAATGACACAAGATCTTGTCATTCTGATGGCACTGAAATATTCGCTAATAAAAATATTACTTTTGAGAGATGGACTAAGGATTTTGTTACGAGCTTTTGCAGGTAATCCACTGTGTTGTGCTGTTTGTAAGATATGTTTCAAGTAATGCACTCACTGTTTTGCAAAGTTTAAGGATGATTTGAGAGAAATGTACCAAAGTAACTGAGAAAAACTAACAGTTGACCATATTTATGTTTTCAAAAAAGAAGACAGGCACCATTGTCATGTGTATGTGAGGGGCGGCAATATGTTGAACTTTATTAGGGTCTCCATGTGCTTCTAGATTGCTAGCACCTTTATTTGACACTGACATGTACATACCAGTTTTGCAGGTCATGCATTCTGCTTCACACGGATCCCGTTTCGAGTTTGCTGTAGCACCATGTCAAACTTTTTTTTAATGTCCTGCCCAATCCAAGCTGTGATTGGTGAGTTCACGAAAAGTGACATTGATAACTTTATGCAACTTTATGCACACACTTAGATAACAAAAACCCCACCTGATCTTCTCCCTACTCTGGTGGTACACCTGTGGGTAGGGTAGAAAAGAGTACAGGCAGCTTGTGAGAAGTGCCGGCGCGCAAGAAAAAGTCCCAGTACGCCAAAGACTAAAATGTAGAAGTGCGCTGTTCATGATCATGTGCCACTGTTGACAGATAATCTGCTGCTCTGTCTCTTGGCTGTTGCTGTGGTGCTGAGGCTAATGATTGAGATGCAGTTTGACAAATGTTTGCGTGAAAGACGTGTAGGTCTACATGGCCAACAAATGTTTGCGTGAAAGACGTGTAGGTCTACATGGCCAACCAATGGTGACGTGCGAGAGGCCGGGACTGAAAGAGAAAGGTCAAAGCAATGTAAAAACACACACAATGAATGCAGACTGTAGAAAGCAAAGCCGATTCCCGGACATATTGGGCGATTTAGAAATCCGCTTTTTTTAGTTCCCACAAAGAGGACACGTCCGGGAAAAAGAGGACATATGGTCACCCTAGTCATTAATTTATGTCGATGCAGGTATTTGTACATAAATCAAAGTACTGGACAAATTAAAGTTTTTGATGATGATGGCACTAGATGCAAAATCAGGGAATTGACGCACTTATTACAACTCATCCTGATGGGAGCATGAATCTCTGAAACAAATTTCATGACAATCCATCCAATAGTTGAACGGATAATTGGATGATGTCTCTCGTTTGTTGTTGTCTTCTGAAGAAATGTGTTTGTCAGCTTCAGTCCAACTGATATTATTGTGATGTTACAGGACTGACAGACAGCATGACATCTACCGGACTTAAATATGGAAGCCAAGCACAGTAAATTATGCAAACACTAAATAATGATAATAATTAATAATGTATTTTTCCCCAAGTGGTAACACTCTCTCACCACCACTGAGTGGCTGCTATGAACTGGTAGAGCTGCTAAAAAGTCTTTGGAATAATATGATAAAATGATCCACATCCCTTCTTTGTAGATAATGAAATGTGGTCAGAAATCAAGTTTCCTGACACATATGTGTGTAGCTTGAGAAAGTAACATTACCCTTAACAAAGCCAGAGGGGATTTAGATGCCTGGTTATACTTGGAAGACAGATTTGTCTGGCTGATCAAAATTATGAGGACTTCAGAGGATTTGGTGGAGATGAGTGTCTCAGCTGTGATATGATTCTCAGTACCAAATCTTAACGGGCACAATGGACTGTTTGATCCGTAGAGTCCCAATACAGTCTTTGAAAGATAGAGGATTATGAATCATCATACACATGCTAATTCATGCCGTTGTTTCTCTTCTTTGTCTTCTGATTGTCTTATAAAATATTTATATACACACACTACACAAAGTTGTGTAGTGGATATGTTTTTACTTTTAACCTCTTAAAATGTTTATCTTGCAGATGAAGTTGGACAAATTGTTATCTTTGTCCACAAAAAAATGCTTCAGATGTTTTACTGTGCTTTTATTGAAAGTATTTTGGTGTTCTGCATCCCCTGCTTCTTTGGCAATGCTACTGAGGCACAGAAAAAAGTGTTAGCGGTAACGGTAACAATGGCCAATAAACTGCTACGGAAACTGCTACGCTACCAAGGATGGACTGCATCTACAGAGAAAGAATGCCTAACAACATTGTGGTTGACAAGAGAAGGCATTTCGTGCCTCTTCATTTGAATTTTTGCCATCTGTGCAACCATATTGCCTCCTTCTATTTACTAAAAATAGATAAGAAATTTTATTTTAAGTCATTATGTTTTTAAACATAGAAAATAAGCAAGATGTTTAGCTGGTCAGACCTGTCTAACCTGTAGCAAGGTGCGGGCTATGTGTGTCAATATGTCTGATGGTGACTCTGTGATGTGAGGATTTGCCTTGTGATTGTGCTGCAAACCAATTTCCCCACAGGGAGAAATAAAGATGTTTGATTAATTGAAAGTGACACTTCAACCTGCCAATAATGCTTCTGAAAAACATTACCTACCCTAGCTTTAAGCCATATTTTTGATATTTACATTGAATCAAAATGACATTGTGCTGTATGTCTCATAAACGTTCTTGGTGCAAAACCCGTGAGAATCAACACTGCAGATTTTAGCAGCATTTAACTCACTGTTGCGGTTTTCTGACGGCACATAAACTGTATGGTTCAGTCTTAGCATTCTTCATATGAAATTATAAGCAGCCGTTTCAGCAAACATCAGAAATGTCAGAAGCAGCAAAGAGACAAAGTAAGTGTGCGGTGAAGAAAATTGAGAATAGTTGAATGAATCTCAGGAATTGAGGAGATGAAGAGAGAACTAAAAGAATAATGAATATCTGACTTAATTGCTCAAGTGGCTAGAAAGATTCATCCACTACTGTTATGAAAATATTGTTGGTGTTGATTCATCAAGATAAACAGCTGGTGGTGCGATTTGATTGCAATTAAACCATTGCAGAAGAAGAGGGAGCAACGAGATGAGGTTATCAAAAGTTCAAACGATGGAGAACAAAATAGAAACCATGATGGAAACCTGGTCTTTATGTTTGTTTCATGTATTATTTTGAGGACGGGTTAAGTCTCCTTATCACTCCACGCATATCTGATGTTTTTCGTCTGCCGACAGTTTTCTTTTCTTCAGTGGAGTGGAAGCTTCAGTTTGATGTTTAAGTCACATGCTTCGTGTATGTCATGATTTATGATTTAGTTTCCATGGCACTGTGTCGCATCTTGCTTTTTTTGATAAATCAACTTTTCCACCTTAGCTGAGCTTAAAAACATTTTATTTAGAATTTCAGGCGCACTCAATACCCTTATTGACTGACTCTGCTCCTCCCTACGTCTGTATTTGTAGGATGTAACACAGAGTGGGACGACATTGGATGCTGGCTGCGAGCTGAAGTTGGGCAAGTGGTTAACGTATCCTGCTCTGATGTCTTCCAGCATCTCTCCAGCAATCAAGGTTGGTTTCCATGTCAACCCCAACCTCAACATAGAAAAGAGCACCTCAGTTCCTTTCATCTAGATAATAGAATAGTTAAAGTATAGAAGGTAATGTAGTCATTCTCTGCTGGCGCACTGTCACTCCATGTCTAAGTATATTTATCAGTACTGTAAGCTGCAATGCTAATGCAGGCGGGAGTCACTCTGTTGAAGGAGTGCCGCATGAATTATTCATGTATGTTTGTTGGCAAGAAAATGCTCTGGGAAGTTTCTGGCAGGAGAAATGACGTAAAATCTTGTCTGCAGGGTTCGCATGTCACAGTCTGACATCCTCTTAGGCTGTTGTTGTTGTTGTGTTTCCAGAAAGATAGTGCTGATGACACCAAGAGACATATATTCTGTTTTAATAATATAGTCATCAGACTAAAGGTGTTTTTGAGGTTTTATATTTAGCATTATTTTTAGAGCAAACTTATTTTTATGTCATTTTTAATGAATTATGAATAATTTGTATCTGTAAATTAGTGGTTATAGGACAGTTAGTATTTTTTTTTAATTATAGTCTTGAAATCTAAAGGTGCACACAGACATAAATAAAAGACTGTTTGTACTCTGTTGTCTTGGTGTCATTATGATAGCATCATTATGGGATAATGGGCCTCACATATGAATCGTGTGTACACGTACAGATTTAATCTGAAATTGTGCACTCAAACCATTTGAGAACTTTTGTGGTATTCATCAATACTTGCGTACTTACCCACTTGTTCATAAATAAGATCAAAATGTAAGTGCCGTAGACCACACGTAAGCCAATACCTACATAAGCTAACTTGTGTTTTGTGCTGTGAAATATTAAAAATTATGATGAAAAAGCAATTTACTTTATGAAAAAAATTTTTTACAATTATTTATATATTTATAAATTTTAAATGTTTACACTTATTAAAGATGTTTAAGTTCCCAAGGCATATCCTTAAAAACCTGTGTGCTGTTCTGGAGCTTCAATTTAGATCAGAGACAATTCGATCTAATGCCGCTCCAACTCATGTCAGTTTCCTGGGTAGTGAGACCGTCTCGGGTTACGTATGTAACCCTGGTTCCCCGAGAAGGGGAACGAGACACTGCGTCGGTTACGACACTATGGGAACGCCTCTAGGCGAAGCAGGTCTGAACGTGAATGAAATCACTCCAATCCTATTGGCTTGTTGCTAGAACGGTAAGGTGTGACGGAATAACCGGAGGAGTATAAAGCACACCTGTACACACTCATCATTAGCTTAAACTATGAAGCA
>NC_060155.1:11119450-11212495 GCF_021292245.1 Micropterus dolomieu | reverse complement strand
GGGAGAACACATCCGGCCATCCTCGGAAAAGAGAGCCATGCTGTACCTCAGTACCCGCACGGAAAGGGCTTCGCAACGGGCGCAGGCAGCCCCCTCGAGAGCTGCCCGGGCGTGCTCCATCCCCAAACATGAGACACACATCTCATGAGACTCTCCATCCGTGATGTACCGAGGGCAAGAAAAAAAAACACACCTTCTGTACATCTGATTGCCGGACATGCTGGTAGACTTCTTCTTCAGGTAAGACACACTGCTTGGAGGACTGGAGCTTTCTTCAAACAACATACAGAGCGCCTGCTGAATAGAAAAAAGCTAATGATGAGTGTGTACAGGTGTGCTTTATACTCCTCCGGTTATTCCGTCACACCTTACCGTTCTAGCAACAAGCCAATAGGATTGGAGTGATTTCATTCACGTTCAGACCTGCTTCGCCTAGAGGCGTTCCCATAGTGTCGTAACCGACGCAGTTCGAGTTCCCTCGAAGGGGAACTTCCAGGGAGATTGGTGCTAGGTCTGGTATATCCCAGTCCACTGTTAGACATACAAGTCCCCTCCCCAAAGTTCTCCAGGGTATCATCCAGTTAACACCACAGTACATTCAGTTCCTTATACCGCTGTTCTGCAGCTCAGATAAAAAGGGATTTTTATGTCATTGCTGCACTAGCCTATAAGTAGTCGACTGTACTGATGTGCAGGTCGAGGCACCATCTCCAAATCCCTGCCCCTTCCTCAATAGAAAACAATTTCATTCAATCGAATGTCTAAATAATATGTGATCCACAGAATCACATCTTGAATGCGGTGGCCCCTGGCTGGGCAGATTGCATGCAGTGGTTGTGGTAGGTCACTGTCCAGTGGAATATTAAACTGCACCCCGGACAGAGAGAAACTGTTATTTTGACAGTTTCCTGGTCCTCACCAGTGGCTGTAATAGTTTGCCTGGCAGAAGACAGTCGTTTTTTGGTGTTTGTTTTTAGATGACACTATTTTTTAAAAAAAATATCAGTTTTTCTTCTGAACATGCAGCATTAGTTGCACTAGTACCATGCTAAGTGTTTTTCTGGACAGGTGACCTTACTGCACACAATTTATTTCCTTAACTAAACTAGAGAGTCCGCTATATTCAAGCACTTGCCAACAAGTTAAAAAAATGCTGATTAAGAGGTATTGGTAAATCTCTTTATATTCACAGTGTACCAAGGTTTTTAAATCTGGTGTCTGTGGCGACATTCCTGTGCTGACAAACGGGTAGTTATGTGTTTAAAGCCAACTACCAATGATTGGATTGCCAGGAGGGAAGCAACTGTAGTGACAGCAGCTCAGTATGGCAGTGCCTATATGCCATAAGCACGTATCCACAGTGTAATTACAATACAAATAGACAGCAATTAGAGGTCAAAATATTTACTGGTGGCAATTAAAGTTCCATGCCAAGTAGAGTTTTAGTCTTTTACAAGAACAAAGACCTGATTTGACATGCCGGCATGTAACAACTGACTTTCAACTTTCAACTTTCAACCTTTCTAAGCATGACCTTGGTTGTTTTTCTCACTGGTACCAGCAGTTTTCCTGCCAGATACCCTACAAATCTGGGTCTTGGTGGTCATATACCTGTGCTATCCAAGGACGGATACCATCCTAAACACCAATTAAATTTGATTATGGGGAAAGTCCCAGAGAGCAGGCGACTGTTTATTTGGAAAGTATCTGAGATTAGGCTATCCATGCAAAGATAGGCTATCTCGCAGTGCTCCCTCTATCTCAGCTGGCATACACACACACACACACACACACACACACACACACGCACTTCTGGTAATGCATGTCTTTTTGTTGACCCCAGGCAGCCAGAGAGGAGCGCAAAAACACACACAGACCTACAAAGTTTTAAACATGTGATATCAACATTAGATGTGTATATTGTAACTAAATATAATTGGTATATTATTTGTAACACAGTTTACAGAACAAATTTGCTACAACAGGAATTTCCTTTTCTTTTTATTTATTTTCTTCTTTTGTCTGAGTTATGTTACGTGTCAAATGTCTGAAACTTGTTAATTTGCACGTGACACTATTTTCATAACCCTAATATCGTTTATTGGGGCGTTTCCATACGATAATTGCAAATTTCCGGGCAAGTGCATTCAATTTAAGGTCTTTGCTTTCAGTGGTGCAGTTAGTTCTTGGGTAAAAGGCTATAGACAAAAACCAACAAGCATTTCTGTGTGTCTGTGTTCAAACAGTCTAACTAATGCCTGCATGTGTTGCTTGTGGCAAACACATTTAGATGTGCAGTCCCACAAACACAGCAGTGCAGGGAGCAATCCAGCCTACAACCATCTCCAGACACCTGCTGCTTCCAAATGGACATTAACCAGGAATTAAATGTCAGTTGACTTGAAAAAGCATCAAATTTTTTCTGACTGAAAACACTAATGGAGTGAAATGGTCCAAGAGTGGAAATGTCCATGAAGCAGTCCAAATATGATGATTTCAGAGCTCTGAACTTTCAGGGTAGCTGCAGCATGTAATTCAGAATATGAAATACTTGATAGATAGAGTGAAAAAAACAAAACATAAAAGACAATTGCAGTCGCCTTGCAAACACACATACATGCACAGATGCTCTCGCAAATACAGTATCAATAAGATTTTATATGCCAGATGGATACCATTTCTTATGCACAAGAACATAAACTTAAAAAAATCATTGTAATACTGAAAATAAGACAGTTTGAAGCAGTTTTTTTTCAAGATGATGTTTTCCAGTTGTGTTGAACAATGTCAGTGGCTACAGGATTTCAGGACATAAACAGGTCTGATTGATATTCATATCAGACTATCACAGGGTTTTAATGTAGTGAATTCAATATATATATATAGACTGCTATCAACCACAATATACTGAATTCATAATATTAATAATGTAGCATGGCTAAATTAGTTATGAATTTTAATAAGTTTATGAGAATTAATACCCAATTATGAATTTTAATATTCATAAAATCTAAAAAATATTCCTCGTTTCAGGGCAACACCCGGAGTTGTTATAATCCTAGAGTCTCCGTACCTCTAGGTAGCTTTCAATAACTATACAATTATTACTAGTGATGAGTTAGTTTAATAATCGCTAAATTATCTTAAATCAATCAGTCAGTCTCATATCTAAAGGGTCAATTCTCTTGGCAGGGACGTGGAAATAGGCAACACACACAGTTTCCTGATTACAGTGAATTGATTAATAACTAAAGTTAACTAAAGCGATATAAACGGGTGGTTAAATACTGGGAAAATAAACAATGGCTGAACAATGAGCAATGGAGGTTTGATTGTGGGAAGCATTTGACTCATACGGCATAGGAGAACTAATGAAAGTAAGCTATGAGTTTAGGAGTTAAAAGGAAATATTAACATTACGGGACATCTGACCACAGAATGTTTGGTCTTACGGCTTGTCAACGGCCTGCTTTGGCCTGTTGCATGGGTCCCACGCTAGCTGCCCGATCCTGGCTTTTTGCTAGGGATTCTCCGGGGTTTTCCGTGTCTGACTGAAGAAAACGCCATCCTTCGTCTGGCAATTTCGGCTGTTTCAGGTTTCCTTCGTTGCCGCTGGCGAGACCACGTGGCTTAGTCTGACCTCGGTGAAATTGGCTCGACGAAAAAGCTTAAAATGGAACTTGGTCGTTCCTGAATTAGTCCAGTGTAACTTAACGGACTGATAACTTTAACAAAACAAAAGAAAGAAAGAAAATAAAACAAACTGAGGGGCAGATCAATGTTGCGGCACTTCGCGCGTGTAGCTTCAAGCGAACAAAGGCCTGTTGCGCTGGCCGAATTCTTGGGCGTTGCCCGGAGAGGCACGCCGGACGCGTGCCGAAGCGTCCAGAGAGCAGAGCGGAAGACCAGGGCACGAGGGGAGGAGAAGAGCAGAGAGCCCGAACGACGTTGCGTGTCGCTCTTTTGTTGCCTGGGGCGTGGTTCCCAAGAGGGCGTTTCAGGTTTCCCGAGGGACTGCCTTTCTAAACTTAATGTCTAAAAGAAAAGAAATCTATTTGCGCGCATTATAATCTAATATTTTCCACAATCAAACCTCAATGGTCAAACAGTTGTACCGTTCTAAGTTAGGCATTTGGTAACAGGAAACAATTGTCACATTATTGGTCAGGATATTTATACATTCACGGCATTTCCAACGATGGTATGTAATACTTATTTTGTCCACTTGGGGGAGCTCAGGTTACGTGAAGCAAGCTTAGATTAATCCAAGACCATCTCTCCTTAGGAACTGGGGAATTTAGTTATTCAGCCTTAAATTCAAGCTGGCGATTAAGAGTATAGTAGGACATTTCTTTATCATCATTTCTAGTGTGAGTGTCTTGCTGAAAATAAAAACACTGCAAAAGTAACTTACTTAGAATCTTTTCAGCACTAATATCAACAACAGATAGCAACAACATGTTAACATAACTAGTTAATAACTAGAGGCAAACGTAATCAAGTAACTAAAGATTTAATTAAACTTAATTAAATGCTTTGTGTCTTTGGAGACTCCAGTCTTTGGTTATTTAAAGTTCGGCTTCCTGAGTTATGTCACACTTTGGTGAGACAAGGAGTATCCCTTTGATGGGGTAATAAAACACAGAGCAAGGTCAGTTGCCATGGTTACATGTGTGGGGGCGCAGTTTTGATAGGCTGTTCAGGGAAATGCTAATCGCTGGTTAGTGTCCCTTTTGTCAGTTTAACAGTCAGGCACCGCTTTATCAGCTTCGTAGATCAAAAAGGCGCCAGTTTTACGATCAACTGCCCAGGCATAGCAGTTAAAGAAAGCAACTTTCCACCCCCCCTTCTGTTGGGGTCTCTTCAGCAGTCTGTTGAAAGTTGATCTTTAACCCCCCCTGCTCCTCTCTGGGAGAGGAAAAGAGGAATTTGGAGTAACTCCAAATTTATTTAATAAAATGCACAAATCCACACCGTTGTCCCACTACAATAACAATACCATAATTATGACAATTTCTTAGAGCATCTGCACCGGCTGCACTGCCTAGATTGTCACATTGGCTATGTTAAAATTTTCAATAAAAAAAAATCTAAAATGTATCACATTACAATGGAAAACAATGTGGCAATGTGGAAGAGGTGCTGCAGAGATTTATTACCTGAATCTGCCGCTTCACAAGGATTTACGAGGTTTATAGTGAGATTCAGCTCATTGTTTAGCTACTCGGCCGAGTCTTTTTTGGCGGCAGCAGGCAGATTTCAGTGAAAGAGCTATAAAAACTGAACATACTTGCTTAGCATCAAGCAGCAGACGGACGTAGTTAGCAGCTAGCTGGGGAACATAGATGAGCTGTAAAAAGTAACTTTATAAACTTAAAACATGACATGAACATTTATTACAGGTTTAAACTGAATTGCAGGCTCATTTCCATCTGGACCTGCTAATCCTAAAGAGGATTTAAGAATATTCCAGATTTGGTGTATCAAGACAATAAAACTGACAAATGAAATATTATGACTATAACAGAGGTTCTCTGAAGCAGACTTATCGACCCCTTTCCTCTGAATAAAACATTTTCAAGAACCTATGAACCTTTTAAGGAACTCGGGACCTCAACTTGCGCTTTGACCAAATGGACCAGGGTCTATATTTCTTTCCTACTTCTTATTCCATTTTTCAGCAGTGTTAATTTGAAGTAAGTGTTCCAAGAAGTTTGGGTTTAGACTAAATTAAGCCACAGAGAAGATTAAAAAGTTAAGAATAAGAAATAGTTGAGCTTTTAAATATATTGTATGATGTATTATGTAAATCTTTGCAATGGTTGAATCACTTGAAGCCATTAAAACATCTGCTCCCACATCAGGGTTTGTTTCCAGGAACTGTACTGTTGCTGGCTGGTCAGAAATGTATCCATCCTACGAGGAGGCATGTGCTTTCCGTGATGACAGCGAGCCTGACTATGAGGTAAACAGACTTTTTGTTGTACTCATGCCAATCTGTTAAACTTATTCATATTGTCTCTTCTTCCCTGACTGCTTCCTTTTCAATCCAGACCTACAGTATATGTAGGCTTAGCAGTGGTCTCCACTAATTTTCCCCACACTGGCAGGACACAGTCAACTGGAGAGCCACCTTTACTGCAAAACAAATGAATTTTGGGTTTGACGCTCAATTTAACTTTTTTTTATATGCTTAACTTAATGACTTGGGCCTCTCATCTTTTACTCTGACCACCTGCAGTCTGCCCGCTGTAGTCCCTCCATCTAGTTTAGATTTGAACTTTGATTAGAAATTGATTGTTTTTTATTGCTTGTACGCTACATGCTAGCATGTGACCTTAGCTAATCTAATGCTACTACATGAGTGAGCAGTGTTTCCAGATTTGTGACAGCTTCAACCCTTCAATTCAGTAGCAAAATTGAAAGATTTTGTAAAAATCCAAATATACATCAAAGGGTCGCATGATTATAGTGCAGTGTGCAATATATATGCAATTTTTTTATCCTACACAAATTAGCATACACAAGGCCACTATTTATTTAGCTATCAACAGCACTTTAGCCATTCTGATGCTTCAAAGGACCAGAAGTGGCAACACCACACTGACCGTAGTGAGTTGAAGGGGGGCCTATGTTTGTAGCTCATACTGCCATTTTGTGCCATTTTTGTTTCAATATTAATTGTGAATTATTTAGATGGTATATCAGACTTAAAATTGTTTGATACAATACTGTAAAGCAAATTACAATGCAATTAAAGATAGAGATGTTGATGTTTTGGTATAACTGTGTTTCCCACTTCCAAAGTTTTATTTATTGATTATAATAAGGAAAGCAGGCCTGTTGTTATATCGGACCCAGTCGGATCCACAGTTTGAGACATTTGTGACATTTCACTCATCAAGCCATATTCTGTTCATGCATTTGACAGCATCACAATTTACTCACGCCCCCCCCCCATCTCTGTCTCTCTCTCTCCAGACAAGCTACTTCTCTACGTTAAGACAGGTTTACACTGTAGGCTATGCCACCTCACTCATCTCCCTCATTACAGCCATAGTGGTGTTTACAGCCTTCAGGTAAGACCAGCACAGCACACATTCCCCTAAATACATACGCAAACAGAGGGCAATAAAAGGGACAACAACTAGGATGCTCACTCACCTGACATTTATGTAGTTAAGATCCTATCTGGCAGTGTTTAGAAACGAGTATATAGCTGTGACGTGTTTGAAGTAAATATAAATATCTTACAGTTCTAACGGACAGAAATATCCAAATATTCAGATGATCAGTGACAATAAAGACCCAGTCAAGCTTTTCTTGAATAAAGTATAGTTGTTTGTTTTCCTTTTTTCTTATTGTGTTATATAATATGGATTATTGATACTTTCGAAGCATAATGTGAAAGTGTCTTAAAGCGACAACAAAAGTAATTCTGAAGCTAAACTAAAGATAAAACTTGGTGGAGACATTTTCAGCAAACAAGCTCAGAAAAGACGAGTGAACACTACCTCCCCATGATTAAACAACGTGATAATGTAAACAAGTCTCAATTTCTTACTATTTTGGACTTAAAGGAAAACTACAGTTTATTAATGGAAAAGATGGGTTTTATTTTAGTAATCTGACCATTGCTTCTATTGGTTGTAACAACACCGGACTAACAAAACTAACTAGAGATCTTGAAACACGGCATCAGTGCAATAGATAGGACCAACAGGGCAACAAGCATGGGCAGTCAGTCAGTCAGACAGGTTATAAACAAACCCTCAGGTTAGTCCAGATATCCATGCCACTGTTCATGTTTTCCTGTTGGTCTTGTTTTAAGATATGTTGTCTGGTTTCAGAATCTTAACCCAAAAGCAGACTGGAGACAGAGCAGGAAAAGATAAGGTTATTTACTTTTAAAAACACAGAATGAATGAAGCAGATTGGTTGGCAGGTGAGTGGGGCTGGGGTTTGGCTTAAATCCAGAATCCTATGTGGGCTGGCAGGAGGGTGAAGCTGGTGTCTTGGGAAAGTGGCCCAGTGAGTTCTGTGGCTCGCTGATCTGTTCTACGACTTCCTGACAGGGAAAATCCAGCAGAAAAAAAGACAGAATACCTGAACAATCAGCGTTTCTGGCTCTGAGCAGACAAGGTGGCTGGCACATTATCATACTGGGAATGACACAATGATCTGGCAGTGACTGGATGTCTGGTCTGTCCTCAAGAAGGACAGGCTGATTGGACTGGTGATGAACAGGTGTGAGAGTGGTGATTGCTAGCAGGTGAGGGTGAGCGCCAACTCACGGGAGGTAATGCCCACAATCTCCACTGAAGAGGGAGAGACAGGACAACACAGACAGACAGATAAAACCAAAACACCAAGCACTGTACATTCATCCAAAGGCAAAAATAAATCAAAACACAGTCACTCCCAATGTCACTGGGCAGGTGTCACAGCAGGGGGTCCGTGACAAAAGTTCCAGCTAAAAATCTCAGCAATGACTTGTGATAATGAGAACAATGTTATCATGATAACACAACTGATAGAACCAATGTCCAAAGCTAAAAAAAATAAAACCTAAGTTGTAAGAGATATAAAAGATGAATAGAAACATAACTCTTATGGGATACTCATGTTGCTCTGCATCTGCTGGATGAGTAGGCAGTTGTTTACTTATGTGCTGGTGTTTAAAGCAGCAGTAGGGAATTCTTTTAAAAATAACGTTTTGTCGTATTTGTTAAACTGTCGCTATATCCTGACAGTTGTACATGAGACTTCTGCAAACACAGTGGCTGAGAAACAAGCACCAGCAAGGAAAGAACTGCATATCCCTCATTTGCAGCGTATAGTACAAAACACTTGTGTGATTACGTCCTGGCTCCACAGAGAGCTTCAGGCTCATTATCTTCAATGCCATGGCGCTTGTATTGATGAGTCATGATGACAAACAATGGGGAATAACTTTTTAGGGGGGACAGTGGTGTACTAGCCTCTCAATCTGCTGTTAGATGCTGTTGCAGCTGCCCCTGAGGTCAAAATGAGAGGGACTGGCGAGACTCTCCCCGTGGAGAGCAAGCCCTATGCGGGATGAGGTTTTTCAGGGCAACCAGCTCCTTCGGCTGCCGTACAAACTTGTGGGTTTAGTGGGCCGGGTTTAGCAGAGTGATACGAGCAACAGAGAGGGACGCGGAAGGTTTTGCGTTGAATGTTCAATTGTTACATCTTTAACTGAGAAGCCAGCTAACCTTTTTTCAGTTCACAAATTAGTGTGAAATGTTGTCCACAAAAAAAGACGTCAGTGTAATAGAGGAGTAAAGAAACCAGAAAATATTTACATTTAAGAAGGTGGAAAATCCTGACTTTTCTTTCTTACAAATTACTCACAACAATTATCAAAATATTTGATCAATTTAATTGTTGGCAACTATTCGATTAATTCGATGAATCGTTGCTGCTTTAATGTGTGTGCCATATTCCCCTCGCTCTGTTTTGGCTTCTTTCAGAAAGTTCCGCTGCACCAGAAACTACATCCACATCAACCTATTCTCCTCCTTCATCCTGAGAGCCAGCGCTGTTTTCATTAAAGACACTGTGCTGTTTGCTGATGAGAACCTGGACCACTGCTTTGTGTCCACGGTGAGCAGCACGCTATTTAATCAGCAATGTTTTTATCATAAAGCAGATTGCTACATCTGCTGTATGATTAACAATGGAAAGAGACGGCAAAGAGAAGTGAAAGATGGGAAGACAGGTGGAAAACTGAATTATTTTAGCAATTGGATTTTAAACTGCAGGTATGTTTCATTTTTTGATGTTGTTAATAAAGTGTTGGCAACATGAAATTACTCATGTAATTTACCATTGTTTTGTTTTTTTTACAGCATGTAATATATTTTGTAGTGATTTAGTTTTTTCTTTTGTAGTGGGTTTTTGTTCCTTATGCTTTTGCAGAATACACAGAAAATTGCTTTTGGAGTTGCATGTTTGTCAAAAATCTTTATTTTGCAGACACACTTGAGCAGTTACACCTTTTCAAAACCTTCCCCACAGCCTCTTAAATCAGTAACTACACACCACAACCACTTCATATGCTCACATTTTGTGCTACAATCACTGCAGTGATGTAGGAAATCTGAAGACATAGACCAGATTTGGAAATTGTTATTGACGATAAATATGAGTGGGATGGGATGAGAAAATCCTCCAACATCTTAAATTAAATAGAGAAATCTGAAAAACTGTCAGAACTGTTGAAATTTTGGAAAGACATAATTTACTATTAATCTACTTCAAAATCGAGAAAGGTAAGTATAATGCCATTTCAAGCTGTAAACATCAGAGTAACTGATTAAATAACCTCTAACAGCTACTATATTAATAATTTCTGTAATCTGTAGGCTTACTTATACTGTTTTATGTTTATTTATATCATAAGCTTTCTGCTTTTGTTTTTACAACTACACATTTTTGCCACAACTAAACGCTTTTAACCTAAAATGCAAATGTCATAGTGTCTTATGCATTCATAATGGAATAGAATATATTAGACGTAGTACGTTTTTATAGTATATCATTCTTACCTTTGCTGATCTACAGAACGAATTCAACATGTTCAATGTTTCTTAAAGCAGTAGAAGAAAAAGAAATAGGCATTGTTAAAAAATGCAAAACTAAAGCATCCACTGATTGTAACGAAATAGATATGAAGATAGTAAAAAATGTAATTGAGGGGATCTCAAAACCATTAACTCACATTTTTAATTTGTCATTCCAAACTGATCAATTTCCATCAAAAATGAAAACAGCAAAAGTCATACCTCTGTACAAAACTGGAGATAAACACCACTTCACAAATTACAGGCCTGCCTCTCTACTGCCACAATTATCAAAAATTCTAGAAAAACTCTTCAATGACAGATTGGACAAATTCATAGATAAACACAAACTGCAACATCACTAGCTTTAATTGAACTCATAGAAGAAATTACAAATTCCACTGGCCCAAAAAAAAAAAAATGGAGTTGGGGTATTCATTGATTTGAAAAAAGCATTTGATACAATTAATCATAAAATACTAATCAATAAACTGGAAAGGCTTGGGATCAGGGGAGTGCTGAATTGGTTAAGCAGTTATTTAAAAGACAGGAAACAATTTGTGAAGTTGGGAGATTACACATCTGAATATTTGGACATTGCGTGTGGTGTCCCCCAGGGGTCAGTGTTGGGATCAAAATTATTTATCCTTTACATAAATGACATATGTTATGACATAAGTATCTGATCTACTCAAATTTGTATTATTTGCAGACGACACAAACATCTTTAGTTCTGGTCAGAATTTACAGCAACTCCTGGACTTAATCACTTCAGAATTCAGAAAAATAAAACAGTGGTTTGACACAAATAAGTTATCATTAAATTTGAGCAAAACTAAATTCATGATATTTGGCAATTGTAAATCAATCAATCAAGTTCAATTACAGATCGAGGGTGTTAATATAGAAAGAGTATATGAAATGAAATTCCTTAGAGTGATTATAGACGACAAGATTTGCTGGAAATCTCACATAAAACATATCCAAACAAAACTGTCTAGAAGTATTTCAGTCCTGGCTAAAGCTAAGCACATTCTAGATTACAGATCACATTTTGTATTGTTCACTGGTTTTACTGTATTTACTGTGCCTTGCGAAAGTATTTGGCCCCCTTGAACTTTTCGACCTTTTGCCACATTGCAGGCTTCAAACATAAAGATATAGAACTGTAATTTTTTGTGAAGAACCAACAACAAGTGGGACACAATCATGAAGTGGAACGAAATTTATTGGATATTTCAAACTTTTTTAACAAATAAAAAACAGAAAAATTGGGCGTGCAAAATTATTCAGCCCCTTTACTTTCAGTGCAGCAAACTCTCTCCAGAAGTTCAGTGAGGATCTCTGAATGATCCAATGTTGACCTAAATGACTAATGATGATAGATGATGGGAGACTCTGTCCATAGGACAACAATCAGTCGTATACTGCACAAATCTGGCCTTTATGGAAGAGTGACAAGAAGAAAGCAATTTCTTAAAGATATCCATAAAAAGTCTCGTTTAAAGTTTGCCACAAGCCACCTGGGAGACACACCAAACATGTGGAAGAAGGTGCTCTGGTCAGATGAAACCAAAATCAAACTTTTTGGCAACAATGCAAAACGTTATGTTTGGCGTAAAGGCAACACAGCTCATCACCCTGAACACACCATCCCCACTGTCAAACATGGTGGTGGCAGCATCATGGTTTGGGCCTGCTTTTCTTCAGCAGGGACAGGGAAGATGGTTAAAATTGATGGGAGGACGGATGGAGCCAAATACAGGACCATTCTGGAAGAAAACCTGATGGAGTCTGCAAAAGACCTGAGACTGGGACGGAGATTTGTCTTCCAACAAGACAATGATCCAAAACATAAAGCAAAATCTACACTGGAATGGTTCACAAATAAACATATCCAGGTGTTAGAATGGCCAAGTCAAAGTCCAGACCTGAATCCAATCGAGAATCTGTGGAAAGAACTGAAAACTGCTGTTCACAAACGCTCTTCATCCAACCTCACTGAGCTCGAGCTGTTTTGCAAGGAGGAATGGGCAAAAATTTCAGTCTCTCGATGTGCAAAACTGATAGAGACGTACCCCAAGCGACTTACAGCTGTAATCGCAGTAAAAGGTGGCGCTACAAAGTATTAACTTAAGGGGGCTGAATAATTTTGCACGCCCAATTTTTCTGTTTTTTATTTGTTAAAAAGGTTTGAAATATCCAATAAATTTCGTTCCACTTCATAATTGTGTCCCACTTGTTGCTGATTCTTCACAAAAAATTACAGTTTTATATCTTTATGTTTGAAGCCTGCAATGTGGCAAAAGGTCGAAAAGTTCAAGGGGGCCGAATACTTTCGCAAGGCACTGTAAATTACTGTGTAGAGATTTGGGGTAACACATATCAAAATTCATTGCAAATGTTATTTATACTTCAAAAAAGAGCAATAAGAATAATTCACAACACTGGATATTTGGAACACACCAACTCATTATTTTCACAGTCTAAAGCATTAAAATGATTTGATCTAGTTGAATTTCAAACAGCAGTAATTATGTTCATGGCTAGAAACAATTTATTGCCTGGCAATATACAGAAAAGGTTTTCTGAAATAGAGGGGGGCTATAAGTCAAATTTTAAAACGCCCAGTTTTCGAACTACTAGGAAAAGTTTCATGGTCAGTGGTGTTAAATTGTGGAATAAACTAAATAATGAATTAAAGCAATGTCCAAACATATTCTATTTTAAAAAGATGTTCAAAGAAATTATATTCCAGAGGTACAGAGAAACACAGTATGTATAAAATATTGTTGTGTATGGGTAATATCTGTATGTGAATAGAACTTCTGAATATATATTTTCATTGATTACAGATTTATTATCTCTGTAGACTTATTATTTTGTAGTTATTTCCTTAAATATGGTAGTAAGGGTGTAAAGGGGTAGGAGTACATAAGTTTTACTTCTTCCTACCTCCTTTTTGCACATGTAAATAGAGGTTTTTAAGTACTGGAAAGTATGCAGTTGTATTTTGTTCATTTCTTTTTTACCACTATTTTTTGTTTCGCTGATTATTTTGTTATTATTATGTTCAAAATAAAGATATCAATCAATCAATCAAAAATAAATAACTCTACTTTAATCTCTATATCTTCTCATCTAATTTGACATGAGAAAAGGTCCTTAATGAGTCATCTGGACCTACCAGCTGCCTTGACCGATATTGTGTTGGTTCAGTGTTGAGTGAGGGCACATCCAGTACCAGTAACTGTGCTTTATTCTGGCTCTCTCTAGGCAGCGTGCAAGTCAGCTGTGGCTTTCTTCCAGTTCAGCATCCTGGCCAATTACTTCTGGTTGCTGGTGGAGGGCATGTATCTGCAGACCCTGCTGGCCCTGACCTTCGTCTCTCAGAGGAAATACTTCTGGTGGTACATCCTGATTGGATGGGGTGAGTAGGGATGACTGAAGAGGTGGCAAGCCCCTGACACACTGCCAATCAAGTCATGTGTTAAGGCCGTTGGAGATAAGCCTATAATGTGTATATTCATAACACAAATGGTAAAGCTGTTCCACAAATACACAATGAATTCAAAAGGGGCCTCTGTTGTTCTATCAGTGAGCTTAATTGGGGGTGCAGACGGGAAAACATTAACTTTCTTAGAAAGCAAAATTTTTGCTGTGTGTCATTCTCAAGTGTTTGACCGCTGGCCTGTTTTCATTGATGTGTGTGTGGGAGTGTGTTTTTGATCATCATTGATCAGCCTCTGACTGAACTCCAACTCACCAAAAGCTCTGGTTCCTTTTGTTATTTCTCTCCAGTCTCTTATTTGTTCTCTGGTCTCGTTTCCGAAGTAGATCGTTCATAAAGCCCCTGGATACATGCAAATGTTTTGATTTACAATCTCAGAAGTTTATATCTGAGGAGAAAGAACAAACGTTTTAGAGTTTTTATAGTTGCTTTTATAGTTATTTAAAAAATGTTTTGTTTTTGTCATGTATTGACAGTTTTAAACACTCACACAGGTTCAAATTTATATTCTTTTGCTGTTTTGTTGTGTGTCTTTTATTTTGAAATTTGTGTGTTTGAGGGGCAGCGTCTTTTAGAGGCTGTCCAACTATTGCATGCGTCTAGGGGGTGTGCTGATCTGACATCCAGTCCATTCACAATAATTGTGCATAGACATACATAAGAACACATCAATAGCAGCACCATGAGTCATGAAAAATGAAATCACCATCATCAGCACATGTCCAGATCAGTCATGTTACACAAAGTCAGACTCGCTGTCCAGGGACACTGACATTTTTCAGTCATTCAGTGCATCACTATTAATGCTAATAGTTATTAGGGGGGTCTCGGGTCTCTTCTGGGGGAGCTAAGCCTCCCCTGGCTCCCTGTGATTCCAAAGCTGACATACAAGCTGTGTTTTTACAAACCATGATGAAAGCCCTGTGCTCTAAAATGCTTTGGAGAAATAAAGAATATGCTTCCATTAATCAGCTAGTGTCGCCAAGATTTTTCACTTTGCATCTTTGTTACTTGAAAATCTGGTTGGCACGATTAGTTGTGACACCACACACAACACATCATGATATACCGTCCAGCACACCAGTCCATTATGAAGCTTACACTTGAGACTGTGTGAGAGATGTAGTGATTCAGTGGGTAATCTTTGAGCCTGTTGTTGTATTACAGTAAGCTGAATAGTGTTGTGTGGTTTTCCTGTTATTTTGTCTACCTTTTGTTATTACACATGAATTCACATTTGGGTTGTAAATCTATTTTCAGGTGGTAATTCTGTCCCCAAAACCTGGCAACATTTTATTTACACGATAGCAGCGCCTGAGCAGCAACTGTGGCGGCACTTGCTCTCATTTCCTCAGCTCTCCCTTTGTTTTCTCCCTTATCTTTTGCTTCCCTGAGCTCTCTGTGGATGTTTCAGGTGCTTTCCCTTTATGTTATCCTGCGTTGCTCAGTCAACTGATTTCCATTGCTTATCCCATTCCCATCCCATTGTTTTTTTGTTTTCTGTTGGCTGTAAATGCTTAAGACTGTACTCTCAAGTGGTTGTAGTGAAGTTCCACTTTTTATTTACACAATAGCAGTGCCTGAGCAGCGATTGTGGCTGATTTCCTCAGCTCTCCCTTTGTTTTATCCCGTGTTATCCTGTGTTGCTCAGTCAACTGATTTCCATTGCTAATCCAATTGTCTTTTTGGATGTTGTGTGCTGTATATGGTCTAGCCTGTACTCTCAAGTGCTTCTAGCACAGTTCCACATCAGCCACAATGTTACAGTACAATCGAGCAGCTACAGGCTGAGAATTCCTGAAAATTTTAGCCATAACATACTTTTTTGGAGGTCCTACTGGGCTTTTTGTTCTCCAGCTTATTGTAAGAGTCAATAACACCTTGTAATGCTCAGCCAGTGGTGAGACAAGTGAGACAATGGCAGGAGTATATTTCTAAAATGGAGATAGATGAAATTTATGGCAGGATGTGGTGAAGTGTGGGAGCAGGAGGGATGCTCAGATCTCCATCTGTTTATCTGAGCAGATCCCCCGGGTGAACAAGGCCTTTATCAGCTGATAACTGTCTAATTAATTAACAGCTTGTTCCTCAGACAAGATCATTCAAGGTTTGGAGGTTTTGTCAACTGTTTTTTTAAGTGCAGTTATTAGACAAGCCAAACTGCATTAAGATGGTTGGAATAGCATTCCACAGACAGACAGCATGGAGTAGGAGGATGTTGGAGATGGCAACTGCAGACCATGGAGGGAGCATTTAAGTATCCTGTAAATCCATATCTGGCATTTGTAACAAACCAAAGTGCTGAAAAATGGGTTTATTTATATTCACTTGAAGGACATACGTGCACCCTTGACACATTGCAGTAATGAACAGCAGCAGCCAATGTAGTATCTATGTTTGGGGTAGAGCGGGGTGAGTTGAGCCAGTTTTTATTTGATGTGTCTTTAAAGTGAGGTGTTACCCCATATGAGGGGTAAGTTGAGCCAAGGGAGAGGATAAGTTGAGCCACATGGGGATCGGTGACATCAATGTTATTTTAACATGCAAACTCAAATGCCAGTTCCCAACACTTAATTTGCATTTAGTAGTGAAACATTGCAGCTATGTCTCCTAGTTGTTTCGTATCAATGTATCGCTTTAAAGCCATCCTGTTTATCGTCATGTCTTTATCTGTCTCACCTTCCACCAGGTCTTTTGGCTCAAATTTACCCATTCCTGCCAATTTAACAAATTTGTGTCGTCCAGCAGTTTAAGAGTATGTCATGCTAATGGTATAGCCTCATATTGTAACTTTTGTAACTTCCTTAAGCACTAACACATGCGTAAGACTTTTTCAAACCTATCTGTAATTGTTCAGACACAAGAATCAGGACTCCTTGAACATAAAAAAATCACTTTGAATGGCAAAAAACTGTTTTTTAATCTTAAATGTGCTTATCACTTATTCCAAGGGCCTCTCTCCACCACAGGGAGAGAAAATTGATTAACTTTTCAAAAATATGTATTCATATAACCAACTTTGTCTATGGTTGCAGAGAAACAAGGGGTGGGTCAACTTCCCCACAGGCTAAAATCACCCTGCTCTCCCCTATATATCTATGCATGTTAATAAACAAATATGTCAGCTTAGTTTAAACATTATCTTCCAAACCATCAGTATGCAACAAAACACAATCAAACCTGATTCAAATATAAAACTATGCACTTATAGCTAAAGTGCATATCTGTCTGTCAGTTTTTACAACCTGACAAGAAACCCAGAGAGTATGTTTGTGTGTGTGTTTATAGCTCTGATGTGTCTTATCGGCTTCTTTCTAGTTTGTACTATGTTGCTCTCTCTCTGGTCTCCTGCTTTTATCCTGTGTCTGCTTCTTCTTCTGTCATGGAGTTGCAAGTGGGAGACAGATAAGTTACACAGAGTAAACACCATATTTTATATGCGTAACAACATTTTCTTAAAAAATGCAGTAAACATGTGAGTTGGGGGTTCGAATGTCGCTCGGATTAATTTTACATGACAGATACACAACACATTAATAATTAATCTCTGCTCTTATGTTGTAGGGCTCCCATCAACAGTTCTTATACTTTGGGTGTTGACCAGATTCTTCTATGATGACAGCGGGTATGATATATTACATGACATGCAGCAAAGCAGCTTATATATCCTTATAATATCAATGCTATGATAACATTGTACCACTGCATGTTAAACAGTAGTAGTAGTAATAGTAATTATTCCGGTTTGTGTACTTTGATTTGAGTGTAACATTATCTTAATGCTGAATTGAATTTCATTTGGCTTCAATTGTAGCTGCTGGGACGACACAGACAATACTGGTATATGGTGGATTATTAAAGGACCAATGACAGCCTCGCTGCTGGTGAGTGGAGACAAAGTCCTTATAGTATCTTAATATGTCTCTGGTGGAGAGCACTGAAACTAAACATCTTCTGACCCCACACTTACGGTTGCTACATCTGTCAACTCCACTCTCAAAGATGACTGGCTGATTTACTTTAAATTCTTGCTTATTTTTGAAAGAAAAGATCCTGCTTTTCACTCCATCCACCTGTTTTTATGCGCATTTTCAATTTGCTAATAAAACCTGAATGGAAACGCTGAACTAAATATATCATAAAAGAGTTTTTATACTTGGTTGAGAAGGAAAAGTTGGTGTATCGATAAAAACAAAATGTGGAAACAGGATATACATGAAGCATGACTTCAGCCGGAGATATTCTTGCTTTTAGCTACACGTTTCCATGAGCATGATGCGTCCATTGGGAGGGTTTTTTCATTAATACAGCTGTATGAACCCAAAGTAAACATTTTGCTGTGATTAAATAGCAATAAACAGATTAAACTGATGCCGAAATAACTACAACATGATACAGATTTGTTAAACATATGAATTCATGTTTTGTCAGGTCTGTCAGCAAGACAGCAGGACCACAACTTCTAAAATGTTTTCTGAATGGAGTTTGGATCGATCAGGGCTATGCTATGCTAACTTGGTCACAGTAAAGTACAATGATAGCTGGAATAAAGTTACAGAGACATGTTTTCTGAACTCACCAGGTAGTTCAACCTCCTCGCTTTCTTTTCTCCAAGTAATGTCCAGTTTTGTCCGATTTTTATATAAAAATGAAGTAGTAGTCCAACAGAGCTAACGACACTAACAACAACATTGGAACCGGATGTGCACAGAAGCTAGCTGCTGAGAAGCTCCAGTGAAGATAAATCAACATTATAATCCCAAAAACTAAAGTAAAAAGCTAATTTAATAAAAGCAGTTTACTCCGAGCTCCTCCCACGAGTAAACAGTGTAGTTGTCAGAGCATAATCCAGACCGACTACGGGTGTTGCAGCGCTGCTCCCTGCTCCTCTCCCCCACGTTTAGCAGCTCTCTGCCAGCCAGCAGATTTTCAATCCCCAGCTCTGCCGGGCCCTCTCCACACATCCACACATCGCTCTGAAGCCCCCCTTCGTGTTGCTTCGCGCCGCCCGACAGGAAATCACGGCTCTACGCGTCTTTGCATTGACTTTGTATGTAAACTCACCGCCCCGAACACTCGCTTCGCTTTGGTCTGAAAGCACCATTAGGCCCAAGTATTTACATGTAGCTTCCAATTATTGTTGCAAAGCTGTAATCGCAGTTTTCATAGCTTAATGTTAACTTTGCCAGCAACAACTGGTTATGAATTAAGGAACAAAAATGCTTCAAATTTTACATGTATCAGATATCAACATTCACATTGCATGCCAGTTGCTTACACCATGGATCGAGATTTGATATGAAGAGGACATTGGCGGTCCTTCACCAAGCCTTACATGCGATCCGGGTCCTTCACCTCATCTAAAGCCTCTATCGCTTGCAGTAGTGTTGTAGTACTTGACACCACTCTTGGTCTCAAGACCGGTCTTAGGACCACTTTTTGATGGTCTCGTCTCGGACTCGACCGTATTTGTACTCGGCCTTGTCTCGGTCTTGACATTGAGGACTCAGGATTTTTTTTCAAGACCAGTCAAGACCACTAACTTTGGGAATATCAATAAATTGCTTTTGCATTGTCTGTTTATTTGATTTATTTGTTAACATCCAAACTTTGATTGGATGTAAAACTTATTGCTTCAGATGCAACCAATAACCCTAATTAAAAATGTGTTGTTACCATAAACGACTGTCCCCCCTTTACACGCACTCCAAATGTTAATAAATATTTGATTTAATTAATTTGAATCACAAATGAATTAGCACTCAATTTTTCTATTAAGATATTTATTTTGTTGAAAAGGGACTGAAAAACACATTTTACTTATTTTAACTCATGCATTTTTGGTGAAAAAAGATTTTATCGTAATAGTTTTGAATGTTCTGCCTCAGATTTGTGAAGTGATCCACTGTTTGGCATCAAGTGTTTGTTCTGACCATACAGAAAAGTTTAAAACCACGATTAACCATTTGTGTTTAAATTTGAAAGAAATAATGATTAATAATTATTGATATCGAATGATATCACATTATTGTGAAAACATTTTTGGACAGATCACACAGCTTTAGTGTTAAGTGGTAAACATGGAAAAGGAGTATTGAATAAAGATGCTTACGTTGATTTCAGCTCTGTTTGCATGTGGGTGTTTTAATGGGAATGTGGATCTTTCAGATCACTTTGAGAAGTACCTATGGTCTCGTTCCACATTTTATTGTGTATGTAATGTGGGGAACTGGTTTTGGTCTTGACTCGGTCTCGCCCTCCGTCTGTCTTGGTCTCAACTTGGTCTCAACTCCTAAAAGTCTTGGTCTTGTCTTGGACTCCATAAACTCTGGTCTTGGTCTTGACTTGGACTCAAAAGAATGCAGTTTAATGCTGTTGACGCTGGCAGAGATCAGAGAGGAAGATTTCCCAATTCAGCTATGAGCGCGTTCACATAAAAAGGAGCAGTGTTTGCAGCATATGACCAATCGGAAAACTACTGGCAGCAGAGTGTCATTTTTAAAATATAATATTGACAAATGCAAAAAAGTTAAACACAATCCAGACTAAAAGCAACACAGTTGCAGCTGCCAAATGCAGGAAAGACAGAAAAAAAACTGTGTAATGTGTAACTGTGGAATGAATAAATTAACAGACTCACAATTTTAGTCCCCCAACAATAGATCATGCGAGGAGATCTGACTTTACTTACATTTGTGTAGATGAATTATTATGACAATTTTAGCCATACAACAAGTCCAAGGCTTTAGTGTATTGCTTTTACTACAGCCTGATGCCCAACATGTCATCATGTGGAGAAATCCAAAGCCTGACAGGATTGTTGTGCTTAATTACGGTTGCTAAACTTTGATCGGACAATCGCTGTCTGAGTGAGGTGTTTAGCCAACGGTCAGTTGCTAATATTGCTTTTATTCACAAATGCCAATTTAACATAGTATTACAGTCTGCTTTGTTAAGAGTGGGATTGTTGCATGTTTAAATAGCTTTTGATGCATTAAAGTACTGTGTCTTTTCTCTCTCTTTATTTAATAATTGTAATTGTGCATATGTGAACATCCCTACCAGGTCAACATTGTCATCTTCATCAACGTGATCCGGATTTTGGTTCAAAAGCTTAAATCTTCAGCCATGGCCGGGAACAATGACACTGGACATTTTATGTGAGTCACAACTTCTGCAAGGAGTGCTTTTCTTAAACACACACAATACAATAAAAAGGGTGATGCAGGGAGCTGCCGCAGCAAATGGTGTATCGGCAAAGTGAGTGAGAAGTGTCAGGTTGGTTAAGGCTGCATGATATTGTGATTGGATGATACTTCCCAGTAGGTAGGCAAACAGCTTGAGAATGGACCAATGATTGTGAGGTAGCTTGTGTAGCTTTGAGATTAAAAGTCAGTAATACTCATTTAAAGGACATTAATTTTGATGATCTGTAATGTTTGTATTTTAAAGGTACAATGTGTAAGCTAGAACCAGAATTATAGTTTAAAAACATAAAAAAAATTGACTAAAATTATCAACCAAATGTAAAGAAGTAACAGTTCTGACATTATGGCAAAAAACAAAGATATCTACAGAAGTTAGCATGCTAACCTGCTAGCCCCGGCATGCCCTGTCTTGTACCTCAAGAGGTATGTGAGTCGTGTGTTCGCTGCATTACACAAACTCTCTAGCTTTTCTTTTTGTCTAATAAATAAAAAAAATTTACTCATAATATGAAAAGAAATATTCTTACACCTATTTTTATTATCAAACAGAAAAATACAACTCTACACCTTTTGAATTCAAGTTTCTCTCTTTCACAGAACTTGTTAACTCACTGTAAAATACACTTAATTTGAACCTTTAACCTTTTAGAGCTCTTAAAAGAGGAAGCCACCTTAGTATAACATTAGATGCAATACATAAAACCCAAGCATCAAATCTACTGTAGCGGCCCACTACTTTGGTCCAGACTGAAATAGCTCAGCTATTTTGCACAGACACCTAGGGTCCCCAACAATATTTCCTAATGACTGATGATCCCCTGAATTTTCCTCTAGTGCCACCACAAGGTTCATGTGTGTGGTGTGAAGTGGAATGTCTTGACAACTACTGGCCTTTTTCATGGAAGACATTTATGTTACAGCTGAAAAAGCTGGATAAATGAATGATGGACAAATTCCATTTAGCTGCTTCAGTTTCAGAGTCCTGTTCTGCATGCTGGATCACTGTCACACTATCATGGCTTGCTGGGACACTGGAGCCATCATTAATGTTATCAATCACACCTGTGCTTAGGACCAAATGTCCGCTGTTAAAAAGGTCTATTGGCTGGCTTTCTATTAGATTTTCCACCTCATGATGAATTGTAATAACTTTGGTGATCCCCTGACTTTCCATCAACTGTCCTTAATGGGTAATTTCTTTCATTTATTCAATTTGCCAATGCTGAGCTAAACATGTTTACTAACCTCAGGTTACTAACCTATTTTGCGTTCAGCGCTTCTTTGTATGGGCCTTGTTTCTATGAAGTTTTAAAGCCAAAGTTTATGATGAATGGCACAGCAGCTGCCGGTGTCTGTTGTCATGTCTCACGTGTGGCCGCGTGCAGCAGATACGTAGTATGTGTTATGTAGGTAGGTTGTAGGTAATGCAAGGAGGGGAATAACAGCAAGCTCATCAGAAAGATAAACATTGTTCATGCCCCGCACCTCGAGTCTGAGTCAGGGGAGTGAGGACAAGTCTCAAGTCACATCTGAACTCGGACTCGAGTCAGAGTCCCCATCTCTGGAAGTAGGGTCATTTTACCATTATTTCTAATGGAACTGGACTTCTTTTTGCAACCAGGAGAGTCGCCCCCTGTTGGCTGTTCAATAGAATGCAGGTTTAAGGTAATTGTCATTGTGAATATTTTGCATTGTGAATGTTGGTTAACATGCTTATGTTAGCATTTAAGTCAAAGAACTGCTGGGCCCACCTCATAGAGGCAATAGCATGGCTTTGAGAATATTACCACACTTGCAACACAATAGTGAGGTGCAAGAAAGATCACAAAACATCAAATATGAAGAAAAGAAGGCTCTCCAATGAAAGTATTTCATTTTTAAGTCAAGCTGTCACTGAAGACCTTCACTATAGAAAATGACATTTGGAGTGGAAGTGTGCAGAGCCTCCTTTTCTCTATATAATATATTAGGAGACAAAGTTAAGTTTTAAGTGCTTCTTTCAAACTATAAAACAGTGTTTAGGTAGAACTGCTGAGTGCAAATGAATGTGTTGGAAATGGATGGCAGTTTATTTGAAGAGTTTACTATAAAGAGGGAAAGGTGAGTGAATTGATGAAATCATTCATAAAATGATAAATTCTTACTTACGTTCTAAGAGAGAAAATGCTGCGTCTATGAATCTGCTCTGGGATCCCAGAAACACTGCTTTAACAGAATGAATCCTTCTTTCCTTTTGACATTTGGTTGGTGCAGATTCCAGCTCAGCTGAATCAATTAAGAATGAGAGTAGCACATAAAAATAGCACCGGATACCAGAAATAGATGTCTCCTCCATCGGCGTGCGACGTGACTGTTCTACCTTTTCAATGCATGTTTTCACACTTCATCTCCGTCTTACAAACTTCAATCTGATTCAGACGGATCTGTGACATTAACACAAAGGCACAAATCCAAGGTGTGACAAAAGGCAAACACAATCCTATCATAGGCTTGAACATAATCTGGTTTGTGTTTGCATCTTTAATCTTTCAGCAGCCAAGGTGGTGATGTTATTTTGGATCAGAATGATTATTTTGGCTATTTAGAATATTCAGATGACTAAAACTATATTATCACATCCTTCTATGTGTGACAGCTTGATGGAGAAGCTTTGAATATGATCTAATCATCAGAGAACAAGACAGTGTGCAAACATCTTTGTTGAGGTTGTTTAAACTGCTGTTTATTGATCTGTGACAGATTGTTTTGAATTGGTTGTGAGATCATTAGATATGTGCCCAGATGGTTTACCATCTCTGTGACATGAAAGAATAAAATGAGAAAAAGAAGATTAAGAGAGTATGGGGTATTAATCGGTGGCTGTTTTCTAAAATGTATCACAGAGGTGGAGTTATTGTATCTAAACCACATGACTTGCAGCACTTTGGTGTAATAATGTAGTGTCACTAAAATAAATAACATTTACACAATATTTAGACATATCTGGTCTGGTTTGAACTAAGCTTTGAGCACTATGCATCAGGGTTTTGTATTTTGACATTTTAATGTATTCCACTGATTGGCCTTCTTACAGTGTTGTTTTAAAGGTCAGTTTGTTTATTAAAGATTTGATATCTATCACATCCAGTCTACCTCTGATGAAATTTGGCAGAATAATGCATTTTGCTTTTGTATCGTGGCATTTGAAACATAAACACTGATTAGACTGACACTGATAAAGGTGAATATTTTGAAAGGCCATAATTACCTCATTTTCAGATTTTTTTTGTTGACCTGATACAGCTCACTTTAAGGCTCTTGAAAACTTGGTTTGAAATATTCAGGTTTTCTTTGAATATTAATAAACAAACTATCAAAGTCAGAGTAAAAGAAACATAGTTATTTTAATAAGCAGCTTGCTTCATCAGGACAGTGTGGGTGTGGTTTAATCAGATTTGACTGAAATTAGCCAGGCAACAAATCTACAGATGCCATGACACCTGACTGGTGCATTGGGGTATGTGACATGACCTTTTTCCAACTGAGCCCCGTCCACTTCAAAACACTAAAACTAAGGAGCGCAGATAAAAAAAGAAAAAAAAGACAGCAATCTCTCACATGAAACAGCACTGTTCATGAATGACCCATCGCTTAGAGTAAGTAAGAAGCTGAAATGTGTTTTCAGGGCCTTTTAATTTGGATTAGCCCACGCTTGTCCCATTACATTACCTAGACTCTATAGTCTTTCTTCTTTCTTTCATTCCTCTGTTGTTTGTTTCCCTCAGGAGGCTGGCTAAATCCACCCTGTTCCTCATCCCTCTGTTTGGGATGCACTACACAGTATTTGCCTTCCTGCCAGAGAACACTGGAGTGGCAGCCAGACTCTACATCGAGCTGGGGCTGGGATCCTTTCAGGTATAAAACAGAAGAGAGGGAGCAGAACAAAAACTCCAGACCTAAAAACTATATTAAGACAGATTACAAAAGGTTTACAAAGAGGAACTGCTTAAAATAAGATGCTCTCATGCTTGCACTTAAACCCAACCCTACTTATTAACAGTTTGGTCACTGCAAATACTGTCTAAAATTTAACATGTAAATGACAAGTAAATGAAAACATGAATACTTAAAAATGTCACTTGAAGTGTGTAAAATAAAGGAATAAAAACTGACAGACCAATCTGAAAGTGTTTTTCAAAAAAGCGCATCATAGGATAAATTTACACCCAAGAGCTAACTTAAAATGTAAAAACTGTACAAGATCTGGACGATATGGAACAAAATCTTATAATACATTTTTAGACTGAATTCCGATACAGGATCGGTATTTTTTACGAAGTGAGCTAAATGTTCATTTGTATGTCAAAGCCAAAATTGAGATGTGGGATATCTTTTAAATCCAAAATGTATGTCCAGTATTTATATACTATTTCTACCAGCTTATTTCTACTTCATTCTCCACCTTCTTTTATTGTTTACTCACTAATTTAATCTGCTCCCTTTCCCTTCACTTCTTTTTTCCCCACACTCACAGACCTAACATACTGCTGCAAACACATCAGTGTGCCCCGCCTCTTTCTGTCTCTCTCTCCTTGTATATGTCTGTTCTGCTGACTTTCTTCATCAGTATTAGGATGCGTTATATAAAGTCGCAGAAAAAACTCAGAACTCGTCTTCTGGACTTACCCACCCATTGTTCCGTTCACAGCAGCAGCTGCGCCACATGTGGAGGAGGCTTGTTAACCACGTAGCCTATCAGAGCAAAACCAACGTGGTAGCTAACGAATGACATCTGCACTGGTGTGTTCACTGTTGCTTCACCTGGTCTTGGAAAATATCCACCATTTCCGCGACTTGTAACGTAATAGATAACAACTCTGTTTCTCTGCAAAACGCTAAAATGGGTAAATATATATATTGTAAATATACTTGGGCAGCAATTAATAAACCTGGGTGGCCCGTCCGAGTAAAGTCTATGGGTGGGAAACACTGACTGAACCATTGTTTCTCTTACAATCCAGGTCTTCAGCAGTGTTGACCGCCACTTAATTAACTCAACATCAAACTATATTGATATAAACTGTTTTGTCTGTCTTATATCTGTCTTATGTCTGTATATCGGTATACCTTACAATACCGATATACCTACAATCTGCACTTACCTGATTCAAGTAATACAAGTGTATATAAGATTAGAGTGTTGTGATTTTAAAACAATCACCATATATCTTGTGTTGCAGGGTTTTGTGGTGGCTCTACTTTACTGTTTCATGAATGGAGAGGTAGGTGAATGTAGGTGACAGTTTTGTGATGCAAAAGTCCTACAAACATAGACACACAAACAAACTACCTAAAGCTCTAACATCTGTGCAGATAAGCACAAGTTTATATAAGCATAGGTTTTACAGCACACATTGCTACACTATTTGCCACAGTGTCTTTTCTGCAACTGCTATATTCCCAGTGAGTGAGTATTTACGCCTCCAATACAGCTCTGCTCACGTGTGTTTGTCTGCAGGTCCAAACAGAGCTGCGGAGATGGTTGTGGAGGTGTCACAATCAAAATCCTCTCACCCCAGCCAAGCAAAGTATCACTCAGATCACAGTTCGAGCCAGCGGGGGGCGGCCACCTTCCAGTGGCAACATCTCTTCAGTATAATTTTATGAGACCATCCATGAGAGTGTGAGAATGTCATGCAAAATACCAGTGGAAGTTTCAAAGCTCACCCTACTAATGACATTAATTCAACAACCCCTCTGAGAGAGGACCATAATGAACACTGGAGAGTGATTGAAGAAGTGTTGTGTCAAGATACTTTATTATCAGTGTCAGCAGCAACTACGGCCATTACAGCACACATTTCAGAGCTTAATCACATTGTGGTCTGTCTTCCATAATGGTTCAAACCAAAAAAATACCAAAACCTTAAGGAACTCTGATACTTGATTTGTAAAAGGATGTTATGATGACACTGTGGACCGCAGTAGAGACAGAGCTGGTCCTGAGTTTGTAGCAGGATGATTGGACCACCAAAATGAACAAATGTTGAGGGATTAGATAACTGTGGAAACAATGAACTTGGCAAAATTATGCAAAATTAGGCCTGATTAATTGTGAGCAGTTACACTATATCAGTGCAAGGTGAAAGTATGTGCAGGACAGATCTGGAGAGAAAGTGCAAATTGATTTCTGCACAGCAATTCACCTGCTGCCAGGGAGAAAGTTTTAATCATGAAGATCCAGAGGGACCTGAGCGAATGTACTTTGTGTGAAGTGGCCACATATTGGGTATTTTGAGGAGTTGTCTGCTTTGATGAGCATCTTTTAAAAACAGTAGGCCTATTTGTAAATATTGATAAGCTTATTTTTCTTCATCTGCCATTTTTTATGCTGTTGCCACTTGTGATAATCCAAATTTTTCGGGACATATGTTGCACTGCAGGAGATACCAAATTTATACGCAACAGGGTGCTAGGCAATTACATGGTAAAATGGCATCAAAATGGTACTATATAACCAGGGTTGGGGAGTTACGGATTACATGTAATGGCGTTACGTAATCAGGATACAAAAACTGTATTCTGTTACAGTACAGAAAAAAGAAGACGTAATCGTATTTACAGGTACATTTTGTAAAAACAGGGGTTACACACAAAGTTTCCATGAAATGGAAAGCGGAGTGCTATTTACTATTTATTTGTCGCAGATATTGATCGGCGTGTAGCCAGTACTTGAATGTGGTTACGCCTCTACCCCTTCATGCTGACCATAGATTGTTTATAAGAAGTGGACTTAATCATCGTGACGTCACCTGTTGGTTTGTGGACTGCTGTTTTGAAGCCTTGAGTTTGGCCGATAGGGCGCCGCCATGTTAAGTTTTTGCAACCAGTGGCACCGTATGTGACACGGGCTGTTTCTCAATCTGCATTCTTGTCTGTACTTGTGTTCTTGTGGACTTGTGAAACGTCATCAGTCGCAGTCAAAGTACTGTTCCAATTCAAAAGTCTGCATCTAGCCAAGTACAGTCAAATACCTGGATGTGTTCTTGCTCCGCCCATTTTACCGAGCCTGCATCGGTGGTGACTTGTGTGTACTTCGGATCGCCAGATATCCCAGAATGCATTTCGCCGCCAAAAAGCGGAATTGTCGGACGAGAAAACTCAGAACTGTAACTTATAATACTGCTGTTCTTGTGTCACATATAGTAGTTTTAAGAGTTTTTAATGCGGGAATATAATTGTTTAAACTACAAATATGAGGTTAATTTCTCAAGACATAGCTGATTTAAAAAATTGCTACGATGTTTTCGGAGATGTGAGGTCCCGCCCGCTAATGGGTCTGGCCGTCATCAAGTCTCGGGTAACTCTCGGCTCGGGAGTTTGTACTCCCGAGCCGAACTTGCCAAGTCCGAGCTTTAAGGTATAGAAGTCCGAACTTGGCGAACTCGGTGTTGAGAAACAGCCCATATTTGGATGAGACGGTGGCGCTAACGGCCGTGTGTGGAGCTAGCTAGCTTGCTTAGCTAGATGCATCTGTATTTCACATCATTTTAACAGGGCTGACAATTTTGTCTATGGAACAACAGGCTTACAACTAAATGTACTCACCGGAGAAAGTGAACAGCTAACTCCTAATAAGCTTGGAAACGACTTGTCAATCATAGATAATCCCGCCCTGAAGCATACTCTGCTTTATGGTCTATTTTCCTTTAAATGGGACCATATTTACTAAATGATCATCATGTTGTGTTGAAGAAGACATGAAACTAGCGACCATTAAAACGCATTAGGAAAGTGTTTACTGAGGTAATTATTCAGGTGAGAAGTAGGGTCATTTAGCGCAGTTTCATTGCCTGCTTGCCCGGCGATGCTCCCCGCAATCATTCCTTGCCGGGCCCCCCCGTCCCTGGCCTGAAAACCTCCAGTGCTTAAGTAAAGGTGTAAACTTAAACACACACTCCGGTGCTCCGAGTTCACAGTACGGGCAATTATATCTGTGTTTTATCTCTCACAATATCCTCTGCGGCTTTGGACAGCACTTACCTGTGAGTGTTTTTGTTATTTTTTAAATTTGAAATGAGTCACTGTGCCACAAATCTTCCACTGTCACTAGTTATGGCACTACACGAGTGAGCTAATTTGACCAGTAGCTGCAGGCTAACTGAGATAATTAGGTAATGGCAGCTAGTTAGCAGCAGTTAGCTGACTTGCTACAGAAACAAGTAAACCTATCTGTCCATCAGGGAACTCCACAGAGTTGAGGCAGAGCAGCCGGGGAACATCTGAGAGAAAATCACATTGTTTGTCATTGATGGGCCAGTTCCTGCCATATGACATATGCCCAGTGTAAGGCATAGTCTATCATATAAAAACATTTAAGGGTGAGTGAAATTGAGTTTGTAACTCCCCTCTGCTACAGCAGCGCTGAGGATGAATAGGTTTAAAAGTCTGATAGCGTGGGGGAAAAAGCTGCTCTGCAGTCTGGTGGTTTGGCAGCAGAAACTTCTATATCTCTTCACAGAATGCAACAAGGTGAACAGGCTGTGGCTGGGTGGGTACTGTCCTTTATTATCCTTTGGGCTCTGCGTAGGCATCACCTCAAAGATATCACTGATGCTCGGGAGATGGGTACCAATGATCTTCTGAGCAGTTTTAATCACCCACTGCATACAACTGTATGTTTCTGTAAAAACTGAAGCATACCATGCATCTTTGATACTGTCTTGTCTTTATTTGTGTATTTGTTATTGAAGTAATCCAAAAGTAACTATAAGTAATCAGGTTACATTACTTTTATTTTGTGGTATTTGGATTACATTACTGATTACATTTATTAACAAGTAATTAGTAACTGTACTGGATTACATTTTTAAAGTAATCCTCCCAACCCTGTATATAACTAGACGAACCATTTAAACTAACACAGTGACAGCGTCTGAAGATACACATTGTGTTTATATCCAGTGTTTTCTCTCAAGATGTCACCAAAATCTTAATTCCCCACATTTTGTTGACAGTGGTGGAGAAAAAAATGTGATTGTGGCGCATCCCTAGTGTTTTAAAAAAAACTTTATAGACTGCGAATTATGTGCTGCACAGAAAAGCACTTTGACTGTCATTGTCAGTACACAATACGATGTAATGTTGCACTTTATTTTACATTATATTATATTTACATTGTTGTTCTTGTGGATTTAGTGAAGGTTGGCCTGTGTAGGGAATAAAGCATGGTAATAAATTAAATATCTGTGTTTTGAGAAGTATTGTTCTTGTATTTGACAAAATACTAGTATTTATTATCAACGTGTAAGTTTGCTTTTTAGATAGTAGAATTGAGGTAGAAAATGCGTGGGGCAAGATTGTTCATATATGTTTAAACGGATTTTTGGGTGCCCAAGAAACTTACTGCAAAGATAAAAATCAGAAAAGACAAGCAGCAAACAAATTGGTTTTAAACAAGGATCTTATTCAACCCAAATAAATTTGTACAAAATAATTTTCTCTTAATAAAAACCAGGTAAAACGTGAAAACAGTGTAGGCTAAAATCTACTGCCAAATTTGTAGGCCTACACTTTCCATTTTAATAATATTAATATAGTTAGTCATTTAGCTGATGCTTTTATCTAAAGTGACTTACAATTGCTTTATATGGCAGAAGTTGCACGCCTCTACTCTACTAGGGGTTAAGTGTCTTGCTCAGGGACACATTGGTGGATGTCACAGTGGGAATGGAACCGAGGCCTCCCACACCAAAGCCATGTGTCTTATCCACTGTTCCATCACTACCCTGTTTAATTGATGGAATAACTGAAATAAATCAGTCACAACAAAATACAAAAATTTACCACATATATTTATTTTGCAGTCAAATTTACACAATCCGGGACATGAATGTTGGACACTAGAACGCATGTTACACATGACACACTGTAACAGGTAGAACATAATATGGATGAGGGTTTATAGATAGGCTATTCTTTTGACATTTAAGTTACTTTTATCTCCATGAATGCTTGTTATTACATACACATGCGCACAGAATACGCTCTCTCCAACTTTCAAACATACTCGCACACACACTCTGAAGACAGTTACATAAACATAGAAAAACACAGTCACAAACATTACAGGTCTTCCTCAAGAGGTCCACCTGTGTGCCCAAAAAATATATATACATTGTACTGTATATATGATCAAGAAAAGACATCATTTGTACACTATGGCAAATTGATAGCAGGCGACATTTAAGAGCAGCTGAGCAACATCGGTACATTCAAAAATTCATTGGCAATCAATAGAACTCACACACATATGCTCACCACTATAAAACTGGCTCAACACACAACCGCCAAAGATAATGCATCTAAACATAGAGATATGCCACACTGAGAATAGTTACATTTAACGGAATAGTTTGACATTTTGGGATAGACACAAAATATTTGTTTTCTTGCCAAGAGTTAGATGAGAAGATTGATACGACAAAGACTGTACATAGTGGAAACAGCTAACTCGTTGAGTTCAGCTAGCTAAGATTTACTAGGTGGATAGGCTACAACCACAGTCCTTACATACAACTAAAAAGCTAGCTAGTAGATATAAGCTAGCTAATAGTTAATGTAGCTAGCTGTTTTATTCACTAGCTAGAGGAACATCTTACTAGCAGATATCAGCTAGTACACATTGTTTATTATATATATATTTTTTATTTATTTGTTGTGGTTTCACAGGGAATTAAGTGAGCTGAGGGTTCCTTTGGACAGAGTCAGGCTACCCATATCCCTTTGCCTTTAGTATTTGTGCTAAGCTAAGATGCTTCTGGCAGTAGCTTCATATTTAGCATACAGACATGTTAGTTGTAACAACTCATCTAACTCAGTAAGAACACGAATGAACATATTTCACAAAATGTCAGACTATTGCTTTAAGAGAACATGTCAGGCTTTTCTTTGACACATATATAAGTGTATTACTGTAATGCTAAACTAACTGTAAGAGGTGTGTGTGTAGAGAGGTGTGGTTAGCTTTAGCCAAAACTACAGCTATGCAGTATAAGTAACATTCCCTGATTTTGTTATAGCACTAGAAAATGTCCCAGATTCTCCAATTTCCTCCCATAGAATAAATGTTTTAAAATTCAAAGACTTCACAGTTTGTTTTGAAAATAGAGTGAGCAGGAAGGACATTTTGGGTCACCTACTTCTATTGCACATCAGACCTCATTTTGAAAAAAAATCTAATTTGTAGGCTTGTTTGTTGATTTGAAAAATTTCATAAGGTACATGTGAACAATGTTATGCATGTGGCATATAAATACCTCAATGCCTCACCCTACCCCCATTTCACCCAAAATTCAAAGTACAAGGCTCAAAAAGCAAATCACTGCCAGTTCCCCTTCTCTATTAAACTAAAATTGTTACACTTGGCTGCCATCTTGTGGCAGACAAATATACAGCACATACATGTTCAAGTAAGGAGTTTTCTACTCTTCTTTTCACAGACACTAACAGCTTTGAGACATGGTCGTTTCCATCTGAGCTGATTCAGACTCAGAGTGACGGCTGGTGATAGAACACTTAAGCAGCAGCAGAGTGGTTTTTAATCACACCCTAGTACACACTTTGTGTTTTATCTGTTGCGGTTGTAACACCTTCTAAAACCTTCCTAATTAAAAAAAAAACTTTCTGCCTCTGGCACTAGTTCACAGGTTATTATCTTGTCTTACAGTCACACACTTTTTTTGTCCAAAACCAGCCAAGCAGATGCATAAAATTGATGCATCTCTTCAGTAGTATGTTTTATCCTGTTTTTTTAGAAATTATATCTGTGTTTTATCTCTCACAATATCCTCTGCGGCTTTGGACAGCACTTACCTGTGAGTGTTCTTGTTTTTTTTTAAAATTTGAAATGAGTCACTGTGCCACAAATCTTCCACTGTCACTAGTTATGGCACTACATTTATGGCACTTTGACCATGAAAGTCAACATCAACTAATGTAATGAAAACATACATCAGGCAACAACTAAATTACACATAAGAAAGCATGTATACTGTACATTGAATTCACATGACACTGATTCATGGAAAATAAATATACGTCTATTCAATGATATTGTCAATTCATTGTTTAAAGTTACTACATTCTTGTAATCCATTCAGATGACAGTACAAAAAATAAATATCTTGAGAAAATATTGTGGAGAAATCCTCCTGTACACATCACTTCACATTTTACCCCATTAAATAATTTCCCCATCTGGACAGTTATTGTTTGTTAGCTTGTTTGTGCACAAAAAGAAAGAAAGAAAAAATGGGCAAAAATCTGCGATTGTCAACAGCTGTTATATTAAAGCATTTTGTGTTAACTATTACAACATGTAATGTTTCTGTAATGAAACCGTTGGTGCTGGAGTGAAATGGTCTTCAGTTATGTTGAATAGATGATAGTTGTGTCTCTGGTTGTGACCAAGTGGCTAAATTAAGCAGCAAAGATGTCATGCTATTACCCAAGTCTTGTCAAGCTTATCATGATTAAAAAGAAAAAAAACACAGGAGGATTCTTCACTTTAAGTGTAAGTTAATAAAAAGAGAAAAAAAAGAATTTCACCAGTAAATGAACAAAATATTTTTCTTTAAAAGCAGCACACGATGAAACAACTTTGCAAAGTGATCCACAATAAAATACACCACTCTACATTCTTTCCAAGAAAACAAACATTAATACACCTTTAAGATATCTGTTCATTGTACTGCAAATAAAAGTGATAGCTATTTGTGACTGACTAGGCACTTTGGAATATGAGTGTAGGAGATGGTTCATTCAAAAGGTTAAAATTATAAGCTATTTAATATGGCACGATGGGTTGAGGCTCAGGGAAAAGAGAGCAAGACAAAGAGTCCAATAAAATGCTGTACATATACTGTAAACCCATGACACTATGAGGAGCTCTGGATAGAAGCATCCACTAAATAGCACATGTTCACAGTCTGCAAGAACATGAAAACCAACTGGAGGAAACTACTGTAGCTTAAAGGCTCCACACTGACACTAGCTGTGAGGATAAATCACTTCAAAAAAAAGTTTCAATCAAATGTTGTATTGTATATATGGTGCCATTCTCACAGCAGTGCTTCCCGATATTTTTTGTTTAGTGACTCTTTAAAAACAAAAGTCAACTCACGACATCCTCACATCAAGTTTCTTAGATGGTTTAATTAGAATATTTTTAGAAGCCTGCAGATGACGAGAAAAAAAAGCTCAAATAAATGTCCTAACGTAATTTAATAGAGCAGAAAAATGTTGTAACTTGTTGTATCTGAGATCTCATCACCCTTCCGATTCATCTTGTGACTCCCAGGTTGGGAACCACTGCCCCACAGTGCTCATTCATTCTGGCACTATGTTCTTAATTAATTAATTAAGTTAATACAAACAAATAGTTTAGAATATTGGGCTGGATCTTCTGGGTCCTCAGGATATGTGATGAAGTCTACAGATTTGGGCTCCAGTTCCTTTTGTTTGAAAAGGTTATTACAATACTGCATTATGCAAAACAGAGACATTTTGAACTAGACACCAAAAGTAACTATTTACAAAGTCCATGAGTTTTTTTTTTTCAATAAATCTTTTGACATACTCTGTACTTATGGCTGATTGTAGAAAAATGTTTAAATTTAAGATGAAACATTTAAACAATGAGCATTTGTACAAGCAAGGCGAACGTTTGGTTGTTATTTAACTTTGGATCGTTTTGAGATCAAACCCAGGCAACCTGTACGGCACTTTGAAGCACATTTACTTTACACACCAGCAGCCATCTATGACCCCTACATTTCATGTTTAACTATTGTTGTTTTTTTTGTAACAGGGGCTAAATTTAAAATGAAGGGTAGGAAGGCAAATTTATAATATCAGTCTTAAGTTCACAAATCTATAGAGCCAACTAAAATACTCAAATAAATTAAATTTATAGAGTATAGAAAAATTAAATTATCAAGTATGAAAACCAGCTTTGCACCGCTAATGAATATCTAGTAAATGATTTTAGAAATGTTGAGGCCAATCTACACAATTTAAGAAGTGTGAGGGGCCACTTTGGTCTGTTCTGGTTGGTCTGGATGTACAAACGTGGAACGGCACCTTGAAGTTGACTCCTGCCAATCAGACGCTCAGGTCGGGAGGCTGATGTTGGCGTTCTCCGCCAGCGGGCTTGACATGCGTATCTGGGAGCTGCTCTTGCTGAGGATCGACAGCTGAGTCCCGCCGTTCACTCCACTGCTCGCCAACGAAGGGTGCCTTTGCTGCTTCAGGTCCACAGCAAAGTACCGGTTCACCGTCCAGCTGCGCCATTTCCTCTTGATCTCCGACTGCACCTTCAGGGAGAAACTTCACAAGGTCATTTTTAATGTACTTTAAGCTGTACCAGCTCCACGAAAAGGTACAGTACACTTATGTTGTGTGGGTAACAGTAAGTGGAGTATAAACATTTAGTGAATGATTGACAATAGAACATAGCAAAGCTGTAAAATAAGTCGTATTTTACTCATGGGCTGTTTTTTTAGCATTGTGGTATGCAGACCTACTGTATGTTTAAAATCCGTTTTGTTTGTTAATTTATAAAAATTTATTTGAGAGCAGATGTCATATCTTCCATCAGTAAGTGAGGCCTTACAGAGTTACAGCACATTACGTTAATATTCATTTGGAAAAAATTATAATAAATGTATGTTCTGTGTTAGGTTACACTATGAGACTAGGGATGTACACACACAGTATTTATTAATTAAATATATTAATTTAAGTATTTGTATTTATTAATGAAACACCAATTCTGGTTACACAAATTAATTATGCATTTCTTTTTGATAATTACATTTTATTTACTCTTTATGACAACTGAGCAAACTCCATGAAGTTGCGACTAAAAGCACATTGAAAAAAATCTAGAAAGTGAAACTTGAATTAACAATTTTTAATAAAATTCTTTAAAGGCATTTATAAACCGGTTAAAACTTGCCTGTGAATAATTTATACATAAACAATTAATACATTTTTATAATACTTGTTAAATATAATTACAATTATTATATTATTGTTATAATATATTATTATATGTTATAGTGTGTTATCAATCATTTATTAATGCCAGTTACTCATGTGCTATGTACATCAATATAAGGTATAATAATTTAGAGCATTTCTGGTACACGTCAGAAAATAACAAGTTGATCAAAATGTCACAAAGTGTTCATGAACAGTGACAAAAGCTTACCTCTCCATTGAGGAAACAGTAGAGGACAGCTACAACAAAGCCCTGAGGAGGAGAATATTCAATTCAGTTCAATTCAATTTTATTTATACAGCGCCAAATCACAACAACAGTTATCTCACAGCGCTTTTCATAAAAGAGCAGGTCTAGACCGTACTCTATAATACTCTATACTATTACTCTATTACTAATACTCTATTCCCTAGAATAGAGACAACACATAAGATAGAAACAGCTGAGGTGGAAATATGCCTTTATTTTTAAACTGAATCCTTATCAGTCTAATATTTTCTGTGGCTATGGATATAATTATGGAGCCATTTTTTTATGTCCCTCTAAAAACGAGTGTGTTATGTTTTATGGTCCAAGAAGTGTCGGTTCAGGTCGGTTCACAATATATTATTTAGGTAAATTGGGATAAATATTGGGTTTTGAGTAGAATGATAGGATATTCTTATTTGTTGCATTCCAATTCTATGGCTTTGCTGGTAAATGTGTGTATTTTTGCATAAAGCTGTGTCTTTCAAATGCGGAAAAAAATTTATAGTAGAAGATTTAAATGGTGCATATAAAAAAGCATAACATTCAGGGCCGCAACATGTCCATAATCATTTGTATTACCCATCAATCTGCAGTTTAAATAATCAATATTTATAATGTATTTTGAAATAGTTAGCAAGTCGTCTTATTTGATAAGCTGGAATGACTGATTGATTATCAAAATAGTAGCAATCATTTAATCTACTAATTGTTTAAACACAAATAACGAGACATATATCAAAAAGGGACTATTAAAGTGTAGTACATTATAAAATATCAACAAATATCTGTAAAAATTGAAGCTAAAGATACGTCTTTTCTTAAAATAAAAGAACAGACAGCGATAATCTTAATTTGTCTCTATATGATCTGACCGAGATATTCTGTCACCAGCAGTAGGTTCTGCCACTATTTAACTGACATTGTTATATCACAATATGTTCTCTCATTCATCCTCTGGTATTTTCCAAAGATTGGATATATTTCCTTTAATTGATACCAGGTGTTCGAGGAGCTGTTAGAGTTATAAAAGCGTACCTGGAAGGATCCAAGTCCCAGTTCGAAGACCAGTCTCTCCCTTTTGCTGACATCTTCAGGTGAGAAGGCGAACACCGTGTAGTGAATACCAAACAGGGGGATGAGCAGGAGGGTGGAGCGCGCCAGACGCCTATGCACACACACGCGCATGCACACAACAACAACACACACACTATTTAATAAGATTGAGGTGCAAATCAAAGTCATGTTTTACTAGTTCTGGTCAGCTGGATGTTATGCAAGAACAGAGCTACTGATGTATTGCAACAACACATTTTCTGACCAATCTCTTTCTTACTACATTCACACGCAGGTTTTACTTTTAGCCACAAATTTAAAAACAAAATAATCTCTCTCTCAAGTTCAATCAAGGCATCTGTGTTGTTTAAAATGCAGGCTCAGTCACAATTCTATTATCCATTAAAATGATGAGGCTGGAGTTTTTCCATATTTTTCTTTTTCTCAAGAAGACAAGAAAAGAAAAAGACCAATAATGAATTGATCTTACACATACAGAAGAGTTTTATTTGTGTCCTTATCTTGTCCTATCTCATGCAGCAAAATATAGTGTCTGACATACACATATGGATAAATGACACCTTAAAATAATTAAAGACATGAATGCGCGACACAGTGGTTTTTACAGTGCAGTTCAGTGACCCCCAGGGGCCCTTAAGGGCCAAAAAGCCCCATTATACTCTGAACCCTTTCATTGTGAGATGTTCAAGCTCTATTGTGATCAAAAACAAAAAACAATTTTGTGCTACTGTCTCTCCACTAGCCCTGGAAAAAAACAAACAAACAAACAAAACCCCCCAGACTTTTAAAATTTTCACACAGATTAAATAAATTCTCTGCATTTGTGTGTGTGTTTGTGTGCCCTTGTATGTCTATTTTTGTGAGGACTATCTCATGAGCTGGACCTGGTTTTAGGTTAGGGTAAGGTTTAGGGTTAGACATGTATCTGTGATGGGTAATGTTAGCAGCTAAAGGATGCATTAGGTCAATGAGGGTCTTCACAAGTCCAGAAGTACAAATGGAATATGTGTTTGGGAGGCCAGACCTCTAAAAAACCTTTAAGAACCCCTGGTGTAAAACACACACACACGACACATACACACACACATGCGGTCGACACAAGACAGAAACACACAAACACGTGTCGGCGGGCAAACACACACACCCACATACACACTTACAGTGTGATGGTGGATAACTCTGACATCCTGCACGAATGCTGAACAGCCTGTGTGGGCTCACTGAAGCATTTCTGAGCACAGCTGCTACACAGCACAAAGACAACACAACAATACAACAAAGACAATGTCTTTAGGGACACAGACACACACTCTCACTCAAACACACTTCTTCACACTTGGTCACGCACACACAGGTCTAAGCAACAGATGAGAATGACATTATCTGCAGGGCCTCAAAAGACACCATCCTGTGGGAGCCGAACAGGAGTGACGTCTGGCTACAGTACAGCTCCATAATGAGGCTCAAACGTCCTGCCAACAGGTACAACAAATTAATATATACTGAAACATGTCTAGGAGGATAAATCAGAGGTTTAAGGATAGAAATGTGAAAATAAGACATTTATAAATGCATGGCTCCTGTGTAAAACATTTCTTCTATTTTTTATTGTATTAAATAATGTATTTATTTTTGAATTACACACTGATCCACAGATTATTTTCATCTTGTCTGCATGGTGCCATAGTGTCTGAATAAAGGAAAAAAATGGTGCTAGTCTATATATTTTTTATCATCAACAAATCCCATGAAAACATTTGTTAGTCCTTCTCTCAATACTTCAAAACCAACTTCCCCATCCTGTGTCAGTGCCAAGCCCATTTGCTTTTACTGTAAATCTTTAAATTCAGGTCACAAATATACATTTTTAATTTTTAAAAGATTCTCTGTAGTTCTTAGCAAACATTACTCGAACTCGCCTCCTCAAAAATGGAAAGAAAGGAATAAATAGTGAATTTGGTGTGGACTTTTCAGCTGCAGATTAATACACATTTGGTGCTCTAGTGAGTATTTACAGCAGGATGGTGTGTGTGGAACTGACTGAAATTAAACGACAGTGCCCAGGTTCATTACAATGAAGTAACGTGTCACCCACTTCAACAGACCTCTGTGATGTTTAGAATCTTTTTCAGACACCAATAGAGCACTCTGGCACAGAGAAATAAGTTACAAAAGGCTTACGCTACACAGGGAATACTTGTTAGAAGGATCAATTCATTTTTGGTTTCGGTATTCTCATGAGATTTGTTAATGATAAGAAAAATTGAGAATACAAGCCTTTTCCTTTAAGAAGAAGTGCATCACATTTCTATAGGCAGGGTTGTTTATGTGCACATCATAAAGTCATGTTATATCATTTCAGTGATTTTTTTATGTGCAACATTTTTCTCACACACACACACACACACACACACACACACACACGCACGCAGTTTTGAGTTTTTTTCTGAAGACACACAGCATTGGTGTTAGCGGATTAGCTGATACTTACAGGTAAATGCTTGATTCGTTTCCTCCAATATCAGGGGACTGCAGCTTCTGGACCAGGATGATGATTATTCCAATGAAGAGGACAAAATTGATCTGCAAAAAACAAAACGCAAATTTACATAAGTCTGGAGGAGTTGTCATAAATCACATTCCAGTCAGTTAAGCAACGGCTGTGAATCAGCATCCATCATACCATAATGGAGGCCACAACTGGTCCTTTGATCACCCACCAGAGGGCAGTGTTCTCATTTGTGTCCCAGCACCTGGAGGAGGAGGTGCACAATGCATTTTAATAATCATTTAACATGCTGTCCTTAACTTTTTCCTTAACACATAACACCATACAGTACATCAATCAAGAGGCAATTTGCAGAGAAAGGGGAGTGGAGGGGAGAGGAGGATTTAAAATGGAAGCTGGCCAAACTAAAGGGAATAGAAATAATAATGAAGAGAAGATTATTTAACCTACTTAGGAAAATCTTTTCTTACACTTATATATAACATAATGTATTGTCCACATTTACCATTTAAATGGCAAATGGCTATTGTCCTAAATTCCAGAAACTGGATATGCCCTCCTCATCTTAAATTATATAGTTGCCAAGATGGAGAGGAGATACATTTGCAAGGAGTTATCGTAATACAGATTTTGGACTTCTGGCGGGCGATTCTCAGCATCCCGACGGCCTCTGCTTCTTTGCTTTCATACAATATGTTCTCAAGTGCCGTATACAACATGGACATGGCTAACAGCTGACAGGCAAGTTGGAAGAGGAGTTATACCCAGTGTCATGAAAGTGGAGCCTCAGAACTGCCCAGACAGTGACGCAGATGGTAGGAGTTCCTGCAATAACAGTGATCATTAATACACTGGAGCAAAACTGCAGTACAATTGGCATAATAAAACCCCGTTTACACTGTATTTATCTATATAGGATCAGTTACATGATAACTTTTACAAGCAATTATCATATTCAAAAGAGGAAGAATGTCTCAAGACAGTATTGCTACTTCAATTGTATTTCACATGTTACATGTTATTTAAAACATTTATTTTGTCAAGTTTGGTTGAAATCTCAAAAGTCCTTGGCACATAAATAAATACAAAACTGTTATAATGACACCTCCAGGATAAAGAGGTATTGTATAGGTAATGAGAATCCAGAATGTCTGGTAAACCCTATACCCTATTGTCCTATTCTAGTCCTCCAAACATAAAAAATTGAGAATAAAAATGTACTTACAAATGAATAAATTTACTTTTGAAAGTTGAAATTGTGGCATAAATGGTTGAATATACAGTATAAACAGAAAGAATGATAATCACCCCATCCTACAATGGTGTACCAGTAGAAGTAGCGTCGCTCAGGAAAGAAAGTCTCCACCAGCAGAGTGAAGAGATATAGACCTTCAATGAACAGCCAGAAATAGTTGGACATGACACAGTAATGGAAGAAAACCATCACTGCTTTACACGCCACCTGCACGTGGAAACACAGGGGAAGGTGCATCAGCAGAGCAAAGGCAGAGGGAAATCTATTTATTAATCTATTTAGTGATTTCACATCTGTATTGCTGATGTTGGACAATCATTTTAGGGCATTTGAAGCAGTGTGGATTTGTTATCATCTCACTTAGAAGACATGACCTTAAAGGTATATCATTAAATATGTTTGTAGGTGGTTGTTTTATCCACAGTAAAAGTAAATGTTGTTGCAACTTTTGCATGTGTAAAATCCATGTTAGATGGTCAGATTTTCTTTTGAAAGCTCAAGACAATATATGTCAGAGTGACAAATGTCCTTATTCCTGTAAATCACAGTGTAAACAGAAATCGTCGTCAGTGTGGTGACAGGGTTGCTACACACTGCACCGCACAGCAATTACCCTAAAACTGTACCATTTAGCAAATATGTGTGGATTAAACAGCCAGCAGCAGAGACACGCCTACAGGTCTGATGGACTGTCCCCAAAAGACATCATGTTAATTAAAGAGTCCATATTCTGAGTGGGGTCAGCCAATTACAGGGCTGATCTGATTCCCGGTGTCACGATACCATGATGGCGACCTGTGATCGCCATAGCAACAACGGTGAAGCAGAGGGTTTGAGAAAAAAAAGGGTAGAGTACCTATTGATATGTTAATGAGCATCTACTAGAAGATTTCTACTGGCCTTGCTGAAGACATTAGCGTACCTAATTAGGTTTATTTATCATGACTGCTTAACAAGTGTGGGCAATGTGTTGTTACCAGACAAAGGCTAAGAGCTTGTTCTGCATTTGTAATCAGGGAGTATTAGTCATCTAATAGCGTGTTTGGTTTTTGTAAAATTTGCATGTGATTGAAGTTCCTTCAAAGGTGCGTATCAAACACAGAAAGACTGGAGGAGAAGTGTTTCAAGCCCTTCTGTCTGTGAAACTCATTTTATATCTCAAACTGAACGTGCACAATCATATTTTGCACGCATGCTTTCCTTGGCGGCACAGCGATGAATCCTTTAATAAAGCTCTCTGGAACCAATTAACCAATAATCTTGAAAACAAATACAAACTTCTTATACTGATTCAAAACCTGCCATGGGTTATTTAGTCAGAGTAGTGATCATTTAGAATAATAAAGGCCTCATTTTGCAATTATCTGCTTCTAATTTCAATTAATGAAGTAATTAGCCTTTTGAACTGAAAATGACCCATTCATTTGTTCATTAATTAATAACCAACCAAGCAGTCATAGTTGTTTTCTTTGCTGTTGATAAAACCATAAAAAGAAAAAGTATTTCATCAGCCACTGATAATGTGTGTATTAACCTTTAAATGAACATACAGTATATTAACTAGTTGTTGTTACTGACTGTGTGCTCGAAGCAGTGGTCGCTGTCCTCCTGAGCATACAGCACACCATCCTTAATGAAGACTGAGATGGCTCTCAGGATAAAAGACACAAACAAGTTCATGTGAATAAAGTTCCTGGTGCAGTGGAGCTTCCTGGAGAGAAAAGAGAGAGAAAATAGATCACATCTTCACTCCTAAAAGTAAATTAATTAGTGCAGCTGGCCATGTTAGACCATGTACCCTTTGCTCGTTTTGCTTGTTTATCTCCCCTGTTAGTCACTATACTATATGTCTTAGCTCGGCATGTCATATATAAGTATTTTCAGAAAAGGTCAGGCTACTCGGGAATGCTATAGTTTGGCATGTCCGTGGTACTATACATGCTCCAGGCCAGTTTTTATGAAGAAAAAAAAACACTTTACTTTATAGCCCCCTATTTAGCATTTAGCTAAGCAGAATGGTTTATAAAACACCAAAATGTAGTTTTAGGCAGATATAATGGCATTTGAAGTGTTTATTAATGGAGATAATTGTTTTCTAACCTCCATTTTTTATATTACTGTATTGTCATTCATTATCAGTTTCCACACTAGGCTCCATTTATAGATTCCCACAGGAGGAGTTACTGTGGTTAACAAATACATTAATAAATATATGTTTTGCAACTACATTATAGAGTGTTATGAACCATTTATTGTTTATATTCCCAAATAAATACTTGATAAAGGCACTTATAGTAAAGTGTATCGAATGGTTTTCTACACACAGCAAACATCTGTATATGGTTAGAGAATGCCAGTAGGGCAGCAAATTATTGATTGTTTTCATTATTGATTAATCTGCTGATTTATTTCCTTCAATCGATTAATTATTTGGTTTAGTAAATGTGAGAAAAAAGTAAAAAATGCCCTAAATTCTTTGCCAACAAGATTCAAATGGTTAAAGAAAAGAGAACAAGCATAAATGAAACGTATTTTCATTTCATGAACCAATTTTAAGAAACCTGACTTTGGAAGCCGCATTGTGAAGCTCACCTGAATCTGCAGAGAATGACCATGGCTGTAGTCAGAGACACAAGCGATGTGCTGTAGCCAACGGTGTACAGAGCCTTGACTGAGGCGTAGTAGCTATCCTAATGTTGGAGACAGAAAGTTAGTCATGTGTCTCTGTGAGAAATGTAAAAGGAAATCTAGATGAGGTAGAAAAGGTTGTACAGGTTTAGTTGTGTTGTCATAGAAGAAGCAGACGTCCACATAGTGAGGGAAAGGTTCAGACCAGCCGTCCTCGGTACAGTTACGACTGACCTTCCCCATCTCTGAAAGTGAAAAAATATGTCTGTGCTGATTTGGGCTGAATTGAACTGAATGAAACACATTTTTATATACAAATGAGACCAAATTACATGAGACACACAGCTAATCTCACCATCTTCGGGGCCCATGAAGTCATGGAAGAGCTCTGGACAGCTGACCGCAACAACTTCACCAACACTGGCCGCCTGCCAGCAGGTCAGGTTATCCCACATCCAAGGACACACTGAGGAGCAGAGAACAGGAGAAAGAGAAACACAGTGAGGTCAGTGTAAAGGTCCTATCAGCTTTACTGCTGCTATAAAGGTGATGAAATGGTACTGACACTAATTTAATTGAACTGAACTGAATTCAATTCAATCGTACTCAATAAAAAGCAGCTTTCAAGTCTTATTACCTCTCTTGGCCCATCTCAGTCAGATCATCTTAACACTTAAATTTAGTTAGCCTGTTTTAATACTTATAATCATGATAAAAAGTGCTTCTTGAACAGAAGCACAATATGGCTTTTAAGTTGCTATGGGGAACTTTTTAGCAGTTATTTTTGGAGTTTCTGGCCACATGATGAAGCCCAATATTCACTCTCTTTTAGCTCTGTATTTGGTCTCTACCAACTCCTGAGGGAAATATCTGGCTCTTTAGCTGCTAAATTCTTCACTATGTTCACCAGCTAGTTGCTAACTGTGTCTGCTGTTTGGTGCTGAGCAAGGTTTGGTTTCACAAGTGGGGGAGACACAATGAAGGAAAAAACAGTAGAACTGAAAAGAATCAGTTCTACTGTCTTTTTAGGAGAATATTAACTGTTCACAGAAAAAAATTATGAACGCGTTTTTCAGGTTGCATCCAGCATTTTTTTAGTTTGCATACAGCCCTGGCAATATTCACCAATAAGATTAGGCAACCTGTGGTTTAGCCTGAGAGACAAAGGACCACACCTCTTGCTGCAGCAGCTGCAGCTCAGTGCTAGTAATACGTAAAGATGACTCAGATGAGTATCTCAACTTTTTTATCAACTCTGTTGGATTTTGTGGAAATTAGGCAATTGGATAAGCAGGTTTGTTTTTAGAGTTTTTTTCATGAAAACACGTGCTGTACCCGAAAACCACTATATGACGCTATGAAAGTGAACCAAAACTGTAAAGTGTATCACCACCTGTTGACATTCAAAATACAAAATAATGAACAAAGCATTAATTTAACATTTCTTTATTACTGCTTACATCACAATTTATCTATAGACACACACACACACACATAGACGCACACCTATTAGTGCAGCAATTTCACCAGAATGTAATTTACTGCAGAACTGTTTCCCCTGTCTGCTCACATCTCAACAGTACATCACTGCCAAAATGACCAAACGTCCTAAATGACAATAAAATTGACATCATCACCTCTCTAAAACAGAAACTGAACATGATAACCCTCATTAATGTTGGATTGCAGGGCTTTTGTGTTACACTTGTTGTGTTTGACAAGTACTTGCACTTACTGCGGTGCATTTGACAGTCGCAGGATTCATGTGTGCAGGAAATTACTACTCAGCCTGGACAGGATGGCCTGCCTTTTTACAACTTGGAAAAAATAAAGAAAAATTAAGGGATAAAAATAAATCAAGTACATTATATAAAAATAAATCACTTAAAAATGTAAAACATATACAGAAAAAAATATATATATAATATATTTTTAAAGAAATAAATGTGAAAATAAATGATATAAAAATATGCTTATAATCATTATTTTATATTTTATTATTTATCTTTATATTTCCACTTTTATTTTCAATCTTTATCTATTATTTTATTTATTTATCTCTATATTTCCTCACTCATTTCTTATTCTTTAACATATTTCAATTTTTTTAATGGCACTCCTTAGACTCCACAATCGGGTGTCACAAACAGGCTGAAATTAAATTTTACTCAACCCAGTTTCAACTTCTATTCATCTGCCATCATCATGCTCACTATAAATCTCAAATCCTGTATTTTTAGTGCTACTCTCACAGATTTCTTTTCTTCTCTGCTTAAATGTGTTTTATCTTGAGAAGGTCTCCATCCCTCCACCTTTTTCTCTCCATCTCTCTAAGTTTACCATGCTGTTTATGCCCGGGCAGTTTTATAGTGCTGCAGAGGAGTCTGATTGTGTGTGTGTGTTCACACGCATGCATTTTGAGTGTGTTATTGAGTGTGAGTACTGTCTGTGCATGGGTTCCTGGACATGGATGTGTGTTTGTGTTTGCAGACCTTTCTTCATTCTGCTTGGCTCTCTAATCTGTTTTGGTTCCGTCTGGTGAGCCGGACACGAAGCCAATTACCTTTTAAAGGGCAAATCGGAGGCAAATGAGCCGCACTGAGCTACAGAGGTAACCGGCTTAATAAAGCACTCTGTCTGCATCACTGGCTATCTCACACAAGATCCCACAGTATACTCTATTCACTGGGCTGCATAGTATCCACACACATCCTGCACATGCATAGTATAGAATACTTGTAAACAACCACAGCAGCTCAAGCACACATACACATACAGACATAAACTTTTCCCCATTAAGGCTGATCGTATCAGATGACTAATCAGTTTTTTGTAGTCTGAGTCATCGGGTGCAACTGCAGCAGAATACTAATAAACCAGTTGCCCAAAGAGGATTCATTCATCTTTTTTTATAATTTATTGGGAAAAAAATGTGTCATGAAGCTCCTGTAAAAATTTCAGATTAATTCATTAATTGTTTGGTCTGTCAAATGTACTAAAAAACTAGCGGAAAAACACCCATTATGACTTCCTAAAGGGTGAGGCAAAGGGAGACCCAACAAATTCTACCATTGGAGATGCTGGAACCAGAGAATGTTTTGTGTTTTTGCTTGAAAAATTATCGACAATTAAAAGATTATCAAAATACCAGCAAGTTTCTGTCAATGGACTATCTGATTAACTGATTAGTTGTTTTAACATTTAAAATACCCTAAAGGTATTTAAGTGTCCTGTTCTGTAGTGTGATGTTTAGGTGTCAGAATCTAAATAAAATGTCACAAATTTCAATCAACTTCATTCACAATTAGCTTCAGAGAAACTGTTGACTGAAGATGATTTAGTTCTGAAATAATTATAAATAATAATAAACACTGTGCAGCCCATTTGATTTTCTAATGGCTATATTCAATCATTATCTGGCAATTTCACGTGGCCTGCAGACTAATCTGAGGCCAGAGAACCTCAATTAAAAATATGATAACAAATACAAATAATTAATGTTTTTAGAAATAGATCTTGATGAATCAGAAAAAAAGAAAGATCGTCTGACTAAGCTAAAACAGACCACCACCTTTCTCTTTTTACTAATTTACTGTTCACATTTTTCTTTTCTCGTTTTCTACTTTTCCTCAAGTCCCAAATCAGATCTCTGCAAGCCAGGCGTTTCTTTATTTCCTCAACAACGATTTGCTGCCAGACACACAGAATAGTTCATTTTAAAGAATAGGAGGAAACAAGGGTCATTTAAAGGTGAAGGCAGGCCAACATGTGTGACACTATGGTTTGAAAATGGATAGTGCTATAGAAAAACAAAATAACTGTTCATGTTACAGAAGAATACGGGAATAAAATAGCAACCGAATGCCTGATTTTCACTATAAATACGAAACACTAAATATGCAATACATATACATTGTTATTTATAAATCAGACCTGTGTTCTTACCTCCTCACGGCATGTGACGTGAAAAAAAGATTTAAAAATACAAAAACTTCAATATAGCACATGCAGTTTGCTGTGTATCACACAGTAAGACATTTAATATCTATCCAAAAAGAGCTACAGCTCTTCTCCTCATTGAAATTGTTATCTAACACTCTAAAATCTTTTATTTGTTTCATATGTTTTTCAAGGAGCTGGAGGCTGTCAGCAAAGCCGTGAGTCACAGTGCAGTCTGGGAGATGCAGTCTGTTGGGCAACTTTCGAGCAGTCGGAGTCCTGTAGCAGTTGCTAATGAAAACCACAGCCCATAGCCAAGAAAATAATTGCTTCCAGGAATCACATACCAAGCTTCCTGTGTTGTTGGAAAAAAAGGGACATGTGGGAAAAAAATGCGAAAGCAGCGCAGCGTGACATTACAGGCAGACATTTGGTTTGTAAACTGGATGGTAGTCTGTGCTGTACAGCGAGCAGCCTTTTGGGGTGATGTACATAATAGAAAACTGCACTCATCTCCCATCCTTACATGACCTCTATGACCTTTTCAAAACTGATCGGATAAACTGACAAATGCCACATTGTTCAGTATAAAAACAAACCTGTTTTCTTTTAATTTGTTCCCAGAAAGTTCGATTTTTAGGGAGATACATGAGTTGACACATGACAGTGTTTTCTGAGAAACCTGAGACATGAACAATTTCATAACAACAGCAGAGGCATGAATGAACATCACTTACCTAAGTCAAGGTCATCGCTGGGGTTGTGCAGTATGATCATCTCCATGCATTTCTCATGTTCACGCTTGATGAGACAATGCTCGGACTCTGAGGCCACCTGGAGAAAATAAACAGTAACACACACAGTTTCACAAGAAATATTAACTATACTGATACTCTGCACCATTGAGAAGAGTGATAAAGGCCCTGAAGACCTGAAGACCACCTTCTCACTCTTGCCAAATGGGTACAACATAAATACAGCAATATTGTCCAAAGTTAAAATTATGCTGGTTATGTGAGATTCAACGTTTCTGTTTTTGTGTCATGATCTGGCTGTACCGCCCTTTTGGTCTCTAGTGTTTCCCTGTTTTCCCCCTTCCTGGTGTTTTTGTCCTCTGAGTGTGTCTGTGTGTGAGTGTGTGTGTGTGTGGGCATGGTGCTCCTTTCCCTCTCCTGGCAGACCAATCAAGAAACCACGTGTGACTTCTCTGGACACCTGAGAGTCATCCCACAATCCAGATTGTCAGTTAATTTCAGTGGCACTCACACTACGGCCAAATTTGGGAAGGCATCAGATTGTGACTTTTTTGCGGCCATGACTTTTCCCTGATTTCTTTGTCTGCTTGTACTTCAGGTTCTTGGTCTCCGAAAAAGGAGAGCCCAGTTCGTCTGCCTTGCTCAGTTTTAGCCCTCGTATGTGTAGCCTGCTCAGCTCATGCCACCTGCCTGCTCACGTAATTTCCCAGTCTGGAAACCGCCATCACATTTCATGTCCAATTATTGTATACCTTTAGTCTCTGTGTCTGCATCAGGGTCCATGTGTGTTTTTGTTAGCACTCTTGTGGGCAGAGATTTTTTGCCACGGAGGGGTTATTACCTATCAAATGAGATCAAACCACACCTAATGAAGCTGCATTTTCCTATATCTGTGATTGTTGCTTTTTCAGTCACAAATGTTTAATGATAGAGAATACTCAAGATGTGAAAGGTGCTTTAAAATTGCACTAATCAATATTTTTAATTTAACAATGGATAAAATAGTTACATGTAATGTGAAATGTGATTCATGGCAACAATCCGACAGAGAGGCGTCCCCTTTGGAGAGTTTTGGTGTCTTTTAGCTCCTTGTTTTTGGTTTGAAGGCCCATTACTTCACTGAGTCTCATTGACCTCATCAATTTCATTTCAAGCCACAGCAGGCAGCTGTTTTCTGTGAAAACACCAATGGCAAACAGAGAAAGTAAAACCTATTAGACCCTATTAGAGGGAATACATTCCTCAGTTGGCCAGAAATATGACTGGAAATAAATTCTAATGTGTCTGTTTGCCAACTAAAATATGTCAATGTTCTGTCTCCAAGTGGACAAACAAATTTACCAATGCAGGGGGAAAAAATCCAATTTATCCTGATTGTTATACTATCTGTTTGTGTATGTAAATATTTATCAGCGCATTTACGAGTAGCCTGTTTTTATTCCAAAATCCTTCTCTTTTCAATTCCTGTAAATATTTTTGATGACTCATCCTGCCTGCTGACTTTATTAGCTCATGGGTTGTAGTAGCTAGGGGAGTTAGATTATGGGTAGAAAATGTGTGTTTAGTCTTTATGTTGGCAGTGCTTGAGAATATGTCAAAATATGAAAGCTAAAGATGCACTAAATGCTATTTCACTAGGAGAATAATCAGACAAGGTAGAAAACACACTATTTACCCAGAGGTAGTATAGTAGTGTATGTCTATCTTGAGGCCAATATCTGTTTTGCACCCTCAGCTTTCTTGAACCTCCCCTCTTTCACTCTCACTGTGAAATAATAGGTGTAATAAGTCGCAGCCCTCTGAGCCGTGGCTGATTCATCACTTTATCTCTCTGCCCTCCAATATGAATTCACTTCAGGCCTCGCTGCCTAGATAAGATAGGACATCAAACGACTGGGAAGATGCCCTAGGATTCACTTCCTTTCTTTATCAAGCTCCACATGGGCAGAATTTTAAAACACTGCACGAATTATGTGAAACGCTATTAGAGCTATCATCTATCTAGTTTCTGGAGCGATTCCATTTCCAGACAACACTTATAAACACACATACTGGACACTGCCTCACCACAATGGCAAAACAAAAACAAAAAAAAGAAATAAACATATTAAAGAACACACTTTTTATGTTGACAGTAGTGTTTGATATGATTTAATGAAACTGACATTGGCATTGAGTGAAAGGAAGACCTCTTTGTACCCGTAGCAAGAATCCATGTTGCTAAGCAGCAGGTAACCAGCTAGGAGCCAATACATATTGTAGGCAAGGCTTCCCAGAAATGAGAAATAATTGGATGCAGATGACTAATATCTGTTTGGCACGAGTGCAGACAGGCATGTAAGATGACAGTTTTAAATGTGTTATTCATTCATTTATTTATATAGACTCCTAGCAGGTGTTACTGAGTTTGATTAGTATTTTGTTTTTACTTTCCCATATTTACAATAGGTATTTATTTTTCCATGCTAATCCGATCGCATAGACACATGCTTCCACACAGGCATTTACATCTCCATTTACCACACACACACACACACACACACACACATTCCTGAAGGGTGAGCAACTGTTGTGAAGAAGTGGCTTTTTTTACACCCAAACTTAATAATGGATTTACCAAAAGCTAGTGCAACTCAATCCAGGTCAACTGAGGACTGTTAAAACCTAAAACAGGCACCACGAAAACATTACATAGGCCAGAAGACAGATCAATGAAAGTGTAGCTTATTCTTCTATCCAATCACTCCTCCCCTCTCCTCTCCTCGCCCTCTGCCAGATGTCTGTCCAGATAAGCTGTCCATTTTGAAGCTGCAGAACCATGTTTCCCTCCCCAAGGCTATTTTTTCGAGGGCCAGATAACTCAGTAGCTTCCACAGCGCCACGTAGCACAGATAATAAAACTGGCCCACTGTACAGACCCATTTAAAACACAGTAAGTGCACCACAACACACATATCTGCCACATCAGCAGCTGTAGGTCAGCTTGAGCAAAGATATCAGCTAGAGGAACACTTCATATTGGTGCGGTACAGATGTTTGTGCCTACAAGGTTGCATTCTGATTTAATTTTAGTCTACCTAGTAACCCTCATCAAATTGGTATTATTACTGTTTTTACTGCAAAAGATGTCATCATCAAAATGATAATGCTACATTTATTTTTGCATAAACCAAAAACAATTTCTGTATCTGTGTAGCTTCACCAAGGAAAATGCTGCTGTGCTGCATTAGTGTGCTGAATATAATACCTCCCACAAATCTTGCACAACTCTTCCATCCTGCTTTTTATTTCTATGAGACCTCTAATAAAAGTGAGTCACAGCAGATGGATAGGCAGCTCTCCGGTCAGCCGGGCCATCTGTTATTGTTCTAACAGGCGGCCAGCCGTCTTAGCAAAGAGCTGATCCAGGACCTGTAGCGTATGCTGATGTGCTGATGCGGCATATGGTGATTTCCATGCTTCCAGTGCCTGTCACAAACACACCCGCAAGAGTGTACGTATGAAAATCTGAAGCTGAGAAAGTGATGAGAAAGAGGGGGCTGATGATGGAGACCCACTCACTCCCTCATATGTGGATATGGTTACATATTCATGTATGCTCCTGAACACACACACACATACTTACACAGTGTACACAGCACACATAGACGCATGCACACAATCTACTCACCAAGGGCAGCAGAAAAATTGCAGTCAGCAGGTAGCCTCTCATTGTCTCCAGTGAAGTGTTTGTATCCAAAAGGCTCCACAATACGTGTGTGTGCGATGCACTGAAATTGCTCCCCTTAGCGTAACCACACTTCAGCATCAAGGACTCTGAAATACAGCACACAGACGAAAAAGGCTCCGTAAGAGCACAAACAACAAGAACGTAACATGAGAGAATCGTCACTGTGTTCGGCCACTGCATCACTGTTTTGTTATGATTTCAAGTTGAGTTATTATAATGTATAACATTTTGAAATTCTTCAGTATTAGTTGATATTATTATGCGTTTTGGAAACTTGAATACTGAATAATTGTTGTTGCTAACTGTAGCACTTAAAATGTTTCAGTTTTTGAGATTCTAGTTTTGAATTGTCCTCAATGTCACTTAAAACAGATACACAGGGACTCGCCCAGATAATGTCACAATCCTACAGGTTTCTGTTTTTCAACTTTGCTTCTGAGAAATTCTGCTGCCGTTGCCAGGGAGAAGAGGCAGTCAGGGATCTGAACCAGAAAAACGCTTCATTGTTGACAATAAAAGATGTTGAATTCCTCCAAAAGTGCTCCAATTGTGATATAACATTGTCTACAAGAAAAATTAATGAGACTTTTACTTCCTGAAAATAGCTCCTCCCTCTTTGTAACTCTATAGATCTCAGTCAGTGTTAGTCTGTGGAATAAGACAATTTGTTGATTAATTAACCTGTAACTTTACTTTAGATTTTTTTATTGTCAGCCTTTGAAATGGAGTTACTGTCTTCTAAATCAAACTTGTTTCTATCAGACAGACTTGAACAAGTAGTGGTAATTTGGAAAACAGAAGAGCTGAAAGAACCATATAGGCTGCTTAAACATCATTTATAGTTAAACTGGTGTACTATTATGCAGAAGTTGAAGTGGCACTAAAAGCTAAATAATTTATAGCATGAAATCATTTTATAAAAATGAAGCTCGTTCCAAAAAGTAATTTTACAAATTGATTAGATAACCACACTATGTAAGAGTAAGTATGTAAATAGACTGCAACTTTTTCCTCTAGAATTAACATCTTAATAAACACATGACATAGAATTTATTTATGCAACTCTATAAATTATTTCTGGCCTATCATTAAATTCGATGCACATCACACATTTTTCTCCAATTCATTTTATCTTCTCCTTTATCTTCTATTCTGTTTCACTTGCTGCTTTACTTTGTCTTATGTGATAGTAAAATGAGCAATTTGATGATATTACCTTGGGATTTTAGTTAGTAAATTGTGATCATCATTGTTCACTTTTTGACATTAGATAGACCAAACTGTCAATCAATTAATCACCATTCATAATTTGACTGAATTGTCTTCAACAAAAAGTTGGATTTTTATTCATCTTATCCCAACAGACACCAACTTTCATAAAAACTTCCTCGATGACAGAGGCAGCATTTGTTGTTTTTCTCTGAGGTTATATACAACCACAAAAGATGTCATTCACCTAAATTCCAAATTAAAGCAGAAACTTTAAACAATGGTGTGGATTTATTAAGGACAAGTGGATTACAAAAGGCAAAAAATTTGGATCCATCACATAAATCTCCTTTAAGAATAATATTTATGTGCCTAGGGTCAGACTTTAACCAACCCCCAAAACCCCACCCCTTGTGGCTTACTCATCCAGCTTCCTGAAAACACAATGATTCACTGCAAACACAGAGGACGCACTGGCCAGAACCAGCAGAGACACATAACACACATTCAATCAGAGAAACAGCAGAGCACACACACGCGCACACGCGCACACACACACACACACACACACACACAAATTCCGCTCTATGTCCTTTCCCTCTGGTACAGAATCCAATTACCTCTAAAGCATCTCTCGTATGCTTTATCAAGTAATAGGTAGGACAGACCGTGCTCAGAGGAAAACCACGGAGATATAGAGAAGGGATAACATGTGTCATGCAGCGCTAACACTAAACTGTCGGGATGCAAATTTAAAAAGAAAAACACACAATCAGACATGAGAAAGAAAGAGAGAAAAACACTATGACAACTTGGCAGGCAGGGTATCAATTAGCTCTATTTCTCTCCATCTCTTTAGCACCAAAATGTCACAGCAGCCATGTTTCTGGAGGCTCCAAAGGAAGTTTAAAAAAACAGTACTTGATAAATTCATGTGGCTTTTTTACTGAGGAAACACTACTACAGGAAACAACAGAAGGGCTAAACATCCTGAGGGCAAAAAAGCCTTGCTCAGCACTGGATACATGTGAGTCACTTAGAAATCTGTAAAGCTTGATAGTCCTGTTCAGTCGAGTACCTATGATTATGGGGGAAGTGAACAACTATATGTGCAGGTTTGCAGAATGCCCTGCTTGTACTGTTTATTTTATAAATGTTGCCCAGTAGTAAAGACACATTGTAGTACAGGTCAGGCTATTGCAGTTTGCAAGAGGATTTCCAGTCATAAATAATGGCACTGAACTTGTTAGAAAACTGGCAAGGAACACCCAAAATGCAGAATTACTCTAACCATAGGAAGGTGTGAGCGCATGCATGAGATCTGCAGATGCAGATACAGAGAAAAACAAGAGAGAAACATCATGTCACCCTCCTTAATGATTTCTCTCTGAATTTTAAAAATCTGTCTCAACATATCAGCTTCCTGCTCCTGTGTGTTAAATTCATCTGTACATCGTGGTGCATTAATAATTCATGGTCACTTTGAAACGATCCCAGTAAGACGGGAGAACGCTTTCATTGAACCCAAATGCAAGTCTGTTAATGCCTGGGAGATCGCATGTCTGTCAGTGTGGAATAATGTAGGTCCGTTCAAAATCATTAGTTATTGGCAGCTTTGTTAATATGCTCAATTAAAAACATTAACTGTGTCATAATCACACATACATTCCTGTAATGTAGCCATGTAGGCTACAATATAGGAATAACAGTTCATCCCATGCTGCTGAAGAGTATTTCCTTGTTCTTTAAATTACAGCATGTAAATTGTCAAACGGTTTGTGGGCATGTCCGAGGTAGAAGAAAAATACAACAGTCTTAATTATAATCGGTCGATGATAGATTTTTCCCTTGGTGCTGCAGAATCAATAAGCTAATTTTGCCAACCCTTTCCCCCTTTTATTCCTGCATTCATAAACGCTTAATTCATCAATGCATGTGGGTGACCTTCGATTTGCACATGGAAAACATCAGCAAGAAAATCGTCCACCCACCGTTTATTTACTAAAAGCTCTAACTCGAAAATCACAGCTCACGTACTGTCATGCAAGAAGAAATGTGCTTCTTCTTGTTTTAAACAAAAGCCTTTACAGATCAGTGAAATCCTTCTTAATTGATCAGCCGCAGCGAAAGCCAGAGATACGATTGAAAGCGCGCAGCACTCGGCGTGGAAAACAAGTCAAAGGAACTTACCGATGCGTAATTTTCAGAGGCACAAATATCTTCACGTGAAGCCATCGGTGTTAACGGATCCCCGCGGTATTTGGCTACGAATACCTTGTTTTACTCCTAAAAGGGTTATCACCTCGTCCTGAAAACGACAGGTGCCGTTGCTGCTGCTGCTGCTGCTGCTGTTTCTGCTGCAGGACGCACTCACCGTGTTGACTGCTGCTGCTGCGGCACCACGACGAGGAGGAGGAGGTGGGTGTCAGTTCTTTTGGAAATCGCACCTAGTCAGACACAGAGGCAATAAAGTGAGACAACAGTTTAGTCTACAAATGCAGCTGAAGGAGGAGATAGATTTTTTAATAAATGGTCTCAGCATTGGGCTGGTGAACTGAAAGTCCCCACGTCGCCTGCGTGGGACTTTCTGTTCCAGAAAAGAAACAATTCATAAAACTCTGACATTTGCGCCTGCGCCTCTCAGACGCTCCTGAAGGTACAAGGTCCGGTCCCCTGCTGAGTGCAATCTGTGAGGCACTGAGTCCCCCCCCCCCCCATGTGTGTGACTCACATTTAGTCAAAAGTTTCTCATTCTAATTACACAACATGTAGCACACTGTGGCAGTTTAGTCCAAAAAGCAGCTATATTCCCATGGAAGTGATTTGTTGTGGCCTCTGTGGCCGCAGGCGATCCTGTTTACTTTCAGCACCACAGACAGCGACCAAACAATCGTCGCAGGGCATCAATGGGCACAAAGTAAAGCCCTAACTAAAGTCCATTACAACATTGTATCTGCAAATGAACAAGTTTCTCAGTCTGAATACTAAGAGCTGCTTTAATTCAGTCTCAACAGGATTGTTGTGATCCAGGCAGGGCCAGGGCGAGAGGGTGGATTAGTGAATAGCTACAAGCTCAGGGGTCTCTGTATGAAAGGACGTTAACATTTTTAGCTGGAAACTCAAAAGACAACAAAGACACAAAAAAACAACCACAAAAAAGAAATATTCACAAAGAGAAGCGAAATGACCACCAAGAGATGCAAAATATTAACAAACCGATGCAAACAACAAAGACGTGCAAAATGACCACAGACAGATGCAAAATAATCACAGAGAAGCAAAATTACTACAAAGGCATACAAAACGACCTGTAAGAAGCAAAACAATCATAAAGAGACGTTAACTACCAAAGAAAACATAAAACAATAACAAAGATATGCAAACTGACCACAAACAGATGCATAACAACCATAAAGACATGCAAAATGAAACCCCCAAACTCTTCAGTCTCTCTTTTGTCTCTTTCAGTTTGGGGTGTCCAGGGCCCCCCTTGTCTCATGCACTTCACATTAGAATATGTATTATTTCATTTATTACACTGAATAAACATAATAAATGTAAAGAATAATAACTGTAAGAACAGAATATATGCAAATGTATAGATTGATAAAGTACAGCTTTTTATTGCAAAGAACCAGGTCTTTAAATGGGAGACTCACATTTTTATTCATTTTGCAAATTTACCCCTTTCTTTATTACTGTATCCCAATCTGGCACCCTCATTTGGTTTCAACCCGCCCCTGGATCCAGGGTTGACAATTTCCAGTGCCAGCAATATGCAGGCTGGTGTTTTGAGTGCGGGGTGATTGATCACTCAGCTGGGACATTTTGATAGGTTGGCCATAAATCAATGAAGCATAAAAAGTATTAAATCCTGCCATGATGTGGATATTCTCAGAGAGCAAAACAGAAAATAGGAAAGGCTCCAATAACTGCCTTGAAGACACCAGTTCTATCGAAATATATTAAATGTGAGGGAAAAAAATCTATGAAAACGCCTGATTGGATGAAGGGTAGTGACGCATGTTTCCTGCCGTCCTGGAACAATTTAACACTGTTACTGGACCTGCCTCAAGGACATCCATGGAAATACTCCCATTGAGAAAAATAAAAAACATCTCTGATCTTGCAGTCAGCAATCTGTAAGCTATTTTGTTGCATATAAGTAAGTTGCAAAGCAGCCACAAAGCAGGTAAGACAATGGTTTGAGCCTTGTTTACATGGAAAACACTCAGCTGCATCTTCCAGTGGCTTCCAGTGAATTCTCTATGAACTTTAGACAAGGCAGCGAGGCAAAGACAGTGTTATGCTGCTGTGATAATTACAACAGTGTGTGAGCGGAACAGCGAGAGAGAAACACAACAATGCATATTATTTTATAATAATAATGTTTCTGGATTTGGATTTTGGTCTGAAATATCTCCACAGACAATGTCTTCATTTTGGTCACAGCATAAAAAAAAATCGATTTAGGGTTTTACTCAAGGACATAGTGACATTGATGGTGGGACAATAATTGAAATGTCTGTCAGTGTCAAGGGTCAAACCAGCAACCCTCTGGCTATTAAATGGAACAGGACAAATTTGTGTGATGTGTTCATGCAGGCCTTCATTTGTACCAAATAGCTTGTTATACCACATGTTCAAATCGTAACCTTCAACCAAACTAGTAGGTAGAGGTATTTTTGTATTGCATGCGGACAAATTAAATGGATAACATGTTATAACCTTGGAAGTAAAACCCATTTTACCAAGAAATACCAAGACCAAAATGTCTCTGAAGTAAATTTTCTGGCTAGAAAGCTTTAAAAGTAATGAATTGAAAGGGTAACATGGTTTTATTTGAGTTTTCAATCTTGCTGTGTATTTACAAAGCATTTTTTAAAAGCAAGGAAAGTCCCTAAGGATGTGAATCTTATAGGAGAATGAATACCTATTTGTGAAAACGAATCATCACTTAAAAAACATGTATCTGCATATATGTGGCCTGGATCGTTCTGAGGAAATATCCAGAAGGTAATTTCAAAATGTGCAATTTCAAAAGCTTGATTTTAAAGTTTTATTGCTTGCAAATTCAGATAATAAATTCAAGTATCCTATATTCAAAAAACTATATTGATTGCTCAGATTTAATTGTCACTTTTACATCTTAAAATTCAAGTCATATTTCAACCTTGAACATGCTGGCCGCCAAAAGATAAGCAATTGGAAATTATTTGACCAATCAGGTTATGTTCTGTCAATAAATTCAGATAGATGGTTTTCAAAGTAAATTATTTCAATGCTTTTAAAGGCTGAACATTTCTAGACTACATTGGCACATTAAATGGTGAACACATGTCAAACAACTAATAAATACCTGCATGCTTGGCACTCCGTGGCAATACATGAATATTCCTGTTCTAGGTCAGCCTTCCTATTGTTTTGCCAACTATTAATCATCAGTTGGTTCTTCCCTCGGTCTGCTACTCACCTGACTTCAGCTCACAGTGTGAAATGATGCAATCCTCTAGTATTTGAGTAAGTATAAATCTTTACGCAGAGAATATAAATTTTTTATGCTCTGCACAGTAAAAAAAAATAGATTTTATGGGGATTTGATGAGAAGAATAAGTTTTTTTCTTCAATTGTTTTATTGATATAAAACACAGTCTCTTGAAGATGTACATGCTCCATTGCGCTGCCACTCAATGAGGCTCTCCACAGGACATATTTCCCTCTCGCTATGTCTGTCTCTCTTCTGCCATCATGCATCAGTCAGACTGTTGGATTGCCATCGTGACTCCAATGTGCGAGGGAAGCATGAAGTGGTTGAGTGCTAAGCCCACCTATCCACGTCATTTCAAAGAGGACGCAGTGGGGAACCATGCAAGACCTCATCCTAACCCCCATTCCCTCTCCAATTTCCTCCCACATATCTGTCTCCCACTGAGTGTCTCACTTGTATAGGGAATTAATCAATCAGATATGCACATTAGAAAACTAAGCAAAGGAGGAAGGGGTACTTTGTCGGTAGAAGATAATAAAAAAGCAAGATATAAAAGTTAAAATATAAAAAGGTAATTTGTTCAGTAAACATTTAATTCACCAACTTTTGATAAAGGGCATCAAACAAAACAAAAGCTAACTTCAGGATCTCATAAGAGAAGGAACCATGTGGGACTTGCAATAAAAATGCCTTTTACATTGGACAGTTAAGAAACCAACCAGTTTTCACCTTTTTGTTTGTTTTTTCTGACCTTTTTATTCATTCATGTGATAGGGAGTGTGTCCTGATTGGACAATTGAAACCACAGGGGCACTCAACCCATTACTGCAACATACACAATATTACCAAAAGTTTTGGGTCACCTGCCTTTACATACACATGAAGGTTTATAACATCCCATTCTTAATCCGTAGGGTTTAATATGGAGTTGGCCCACCCTCTGCAGCTATAACGTCTTCAACTCTTCTGGGGAAGGCTGTCCACAAGGTTTAGGAGTGTGGTCATGGGAATTTTTGACCATTCTTCTGGAAGCGTATTTGTGAGGTCAGGCACAGATGTTGGACGAGAAGGCCTGGCTCGCAGTCTCCGCTCTAAATTCATTCCAAAGTTGTTCTGTCGGTTTGAGGTCAGCACTCTGTGCAGGCCAGGCAAGTTCTTCACACCAAACTTGCTCATCCATGTCTTTATGGACTTTGCTTTGTGCACTGGTGCGCAGTCATGTTGGAACAGGAAGGGGCCATCCCCAAACCGTTTCCACAAAGTTGGGTGCATGAAATTGTCCAAAATGTTTTGGTATGCTGATGCTGATTAACAGTTCCTTCTTGGTATGCTGAAGCATTAACAGAGTCTTTCACTGGAACTAAGGAGCCCAACCCCTGAAAAACTACGCCACACCATAATCCCTCCTCCACCAACTTTACACTTGTCACAAGGCAGTCAGGCAAGTGCCGTTCTCCTGGCAACTGCCAAACCCAGACTCGTCAATTGGATTGCCTGACAGAGAAGCGTGATTCATCATTCCAAAGAATACGTCTCCACTGCTCTAGTGTCCAGTGACGGCATGCTTTACACCACTGCATCCGACGCTTTGCATTGCACTTGGAGGTAAAAGGCTTGGGTGCAGCTGCTCAGCCATGGAAACCCATTCCATGAAGCTCTCTACGCACTGTTCCTGAGCTAATCTGAAAGCCACACAACGTTTAGAGGTCTGTAGATATTGACTCTGCAGATAGTTGGCGGCTTCTGCACACTGCACACCTCAGCATGTGCTGACCCTGATCTGGGATTTTATGTGGTCTACCACTTAGTGGTATTATAACAAAGTGGAAGCGATTTGGAACAACAGAAACTCACCCACGAACAGTTGACCGTGGAATATTTAGTAGTGAGGAAATTTCACAAATGGACTTATTGCACATTAATTTTTAAAATACACATTTCCATGTAAAATATAGGTATTTTAACTTAGGGCACAAACCCTATAATGTGTCTTGGATAGTTTTTGAAGGAGTCTTGGATTTTACATTTTTGGGACTCTCTCCACCCACAGAATGAGCCCTTCACAAGATGGACAACCACCAAAAACGTAACAAAAATTAATTGATAAAAATGGGGGTGATAGAAATGCATGTAAATTGAAAAAGAGGTAAGTAAAATGATTGTGAAATGCAATGATGATGAAAAATGAGTGTAAAAAAATAATTTAAAAAAATTAAAAGTTTACGAATTAATAATGGAAGTGATGAAATGTACGTGATTTGAAAAATAAAGAGAAATTGTCAATTCACCTATCGCTAAGCCACGCACGGAAAATACAAGCTGGCCAATCACAGTGCAGTATAGGGCTCACTCTAACTGAGCTCCGACACTTTCATTGCTGTGCTCCATTGACTCCTATGCAAAAGAAGAAGTTTTCTAGCATTTTTTGCTGTATTATATATTGTATATCCAAGATATGGTCAAACACTGCTCCAGGGCACTTTAATAAACAAAATGTATTCCCTTTCCAAAACCTAAACCAAATCCAGAAAAATGTAGGCTATGGATTGTTCCTAATGTAATGTTAGTTAGCTCATGCTAAGGGTGCATCCAGACCAGGAAGGTCCGCTAGTTCTGCTAGTCCGCTTTGGTCTGGACCAAATCCAGACCAAAGCAAGGTGCGGGTTCACTTACACACTACCCTTTTAGAATTTGTAAACAAAACCACGTGTGCTAAGGTCCTTTAAAGGTCATCCGTTCATTAGACAGAAATTCTGAAGCGGGGAAAAGCAGGAAGCTTTCAATTCACAAACTGATGTATATAAGCTCCTGCAGAGAGAGCATGCTCTTATGTGTGACTACCATGGCATGCTGACAGTGGCACTGTAGACGGATCAAGTATAAAGTTTGCATTCAGAAACAGAGGCTGTGTTCAGATTATTACATCAGAAATTATTACTGCATACTGCTGTGTAGTGCTCACTAATGAGTCATGTTTAGCCATTTCATCATCCCCTAATTACGTAATAAAAATCTGACCCTGTCACACTCTGCCTAGGCACACAGTGCATTTGTCTGTCATATGAGGTAGTTATCACTGTAATTAAAGACACAATCTGTACTGACTACAAGAGCCTGTTCAAAAAGGGCGGTGCTTTCTGCAACTGGGTTGGATAGAGGTCGGGCCACAATTGCACCTTAAATGAACCGTATCAGCATCCGTTCGGCCTAGACCGCCTCTTCAGCTGGGTCTGAGTATGGTTGTTTGGTCCGCACCTGAGTGTGACTGCAGTTAGTAAGGGTAGAAATGAACCTGAGTTAGAATCAAACCAAACAAGACAGGTGTGAATACACCCTATGGTTTCCGCCACAACAGGTACCAACATCTTCAAGAGGAGGGAGTTGAAGACCTCGCAGACAAGGGACCTCCATTCTCCAAGTCCACCCCCACTGCACGTCTGGGTTTGCCATCTGATCCAACTTACCACCAGGTGGTGTTCAGTTCTCAGCTCTGCTCCCCTCTTCACCCGAGTGTCCAAGACATACAGCCACAAATATAACATTTGGAATTCTTGCAGCTGTGAATGAAGATACACATATTTACATTCCAATGTGGGTTAATCTGTCCAACTTGCGTGTTCAGTCTCATTAGAGTATAGTGTTTTTAAATATTTAAGTCTTCTGTGTAGCATTTTAACATTACTACCATTAGTTTTGATAAATTATCATAATTACAATAAACAAAGATATCACCGCCAAGACGATTGGCAGCTTTAACTGGCCTTTCCGCTATATTTGGTCTGCTACCGGGTTATGATTTCACAGGAAGTCTGCTGGATTGCTTCATGGCACAAAATTTGAAGGAGGAGGATGAAGCGGAGGAGGGCTGCTGATCTTCCAGCATAGAAAGAGCGAATGTTTTCTCGCAGTGGCAGATGGTAAGATGAGCAAAAAGCGGATGGAAAATTCTCAGTTCACAGTTATCAGCTCTCTCCCTCTTTTTGCTCTTAAAAACAAATGCATGTGGAGGAATGCCACTGAGTTGGAGGGAGGATCGGATGCAGCATGATTTGTGGGAAATGTGTCCTTAATTTTATGAGACACGAGAACTAAGTGTCAGTTACGCTGGTCTTCTTTGCCACCAACAAATATCTTAGCTACGGAGCAAAATAGTAATATATGTATTCCTTTTGCAAATACACTGATGAATGGTCTTTCTAACCAGATTATTCCAGGACTCTTCAACTACAATTGTCAGAGTAATTTGAGAATGATATGTTGAGATAAATATTTAACACAGAGACTTTCATGATGTTCAAATTGTCTTTTTTTCTGAAATTGTCAGTGTCAGTATGACAGTATAGGGCCTAGACCTCCATTTTGTTCCTGACAAGTCTGTTCAAAAGCTTTTGATTGGCTTTAATGTGTGGCTGGTAGCGTCGATTGACTTCTCAGAGCATGCTGATATAATTGCAGGTTGTCAGAGAATAAGAAGAGCAGCTCTGCGAAATGTTCTGTAATGGATGACACATGTCGTCAGTGTGGGAGAGGAGAATGACAAATCACACATCAGAAGTCTCAGTAGGGGAGATTTTAGTGTGTATGCTCGGGTGTGTGTTTCTACTGTATTTATTGTTAGTTACCATGTTCAGGCATTTCTGCTGTTGTCAGTCTAAGCTCCAAAGACAGATAAAGGAGAACTAATGTTTACCTGTCGGTTATAATATTTGTTAACTTTGATTCATTTGTACTTTATCAACATTTTTTGAAACCTTTAAAAACAAATGAGTCTAAATGTGACCCCACCTTTACCAGTTACATGTGTCTACCATTCGTGACCGGTTTGACCAAAGATGGTTATTTTTGTTCAAATCATTTTAAAAATAACTGAAATGCTTAAAACTATTCAGTTAATTTAACGAAGTAATGTTGCTCTGCCACTTTCTGCTGTGAGCAGGCATTTACACTGCTTACCACAGTCAACACAGGTCTTACCAAAGCAGGACTGAAATCTTTAAAATTAGTTTGATTTTGAGAGCACAGGCACATGACATGCTGTTAAGGCATATGAAATACAGGATAGGTCCTTTACATGCCTCTATTACTTTTGTGAAATGCCCTTTAGTACATCTAGTTTATGCAAATTTGCATGGGTATTTGTTTTCTGAAGCTGATTTAAAAACAAGGATCTGTGGTTTTTACAACCCAAAATACATAAACTACAACATGAGGGGGAAATTGATGTGAGGCTATGCTTCTCTACACTGTTGTTTTTGTAACTATTATGTGGACCATCAAAGAAAAGTTGACTGTGTCTCTGATATTCCACGAAATGCACGAAAAGTTCACCAGATGAGAGACAAACAGTTGTTTTATATTACCGTTTTCTCTGGCATGGTTTACAGGTTTTAGGTTGAAGACAATAATACCTTGAGTGTTACAGAGAGAAAAGACAAATTCTACTGTCAAAAAACAGAGACAAATTGATAGTAAGAGGATATTGATATGGAAATTGTAAAACTTAGGGTCATAAATATTCAACAGACTCGAAATCAAATCGTTTAGATAAACTCTAAGTGTATATTCAAAGTGGCCCTGTTATTCTCAATCAGTGTGGCATTGATCTCTATGTTTTTACCACTTCTTAGTCACTGCCTTGCTGATGGTGGCAGACAACAGCATTACAAACTCTTCCATGCGGCGTTTTCCTGTTGTGTCTAAACTTAATGGCTTGTTTGGAACATTATGTATCTCCTGCACACATTAAAGTTGAGAGAGAGACAATTATGGGTAATTCCCACCTCAAGTCAGTGAATAATCATGCTAAATGCACCTGAAACGTAAATGGAGGGCGGAAACAGAAAGCCATTCTTATCCGATGATGACAGTCATCTGAAACGTTCTTCTGCTGCAAGGTGCGTTGGGATCTCCCCAGTTTTTGTCAGTGGTAAGGTTGCACCAAGCCACTTCATTTTTACAGCACATACTAAAAAACACAGAAAGATAACCAAAGTGCTCCAATGAATAAATAAAAATATAATAACACATAAAACACACAACCGGTAATTCAGAATACTAAAAAGACTAAATGAAGATCAAACAGCTCTCATGCTGGATTACAAGCCAAGTAAAAGTAAGTGTTTAGACAAGAATTTTAAAGGGTGAGGGACATTTTGACGTGGGGGCAGCCCACTGTCAGGTGGTTCAAAAGGTACAAATGACCACGGCCCAAGGCCCGGGGGGCCCATGCAATGGTCTATGGTTGACCCTTATATGGAATAAAGTACAACACTTGACTTACTGTCTTATATGAATAACAAAACTTTTTAGATGTATTTACATGATAAATGTATTATCATTAAAACATATTTCACACTCGTCATCTGATAACCCACCCCCCACTGTTATTGTGAAAATGGTATGGTCGAAACCATTCAGATGTGCAGGACCCGCAAATGCAAAGCCAGTCACTTTAAGCGAACACAGCAGCCTGTCAGGGGCCCAAGAAAAAGAAAAGCCAAAACACACAGAGACAAATAAGCTGCACTTTATCTGAAGTTGACGTCTGTGAATGTGTGGTGAGATTTCTGTCTGATCAAAGTGTTTTCAGTAAGTTTCATTTATCCACCTCTCATCCAGTACAGTCCCAAAACAGGTCTTTGTCTGCAGACAGTCTAAAGGGGCCAAATCAGCAGAGCAACAACACAGGCTTATGCACAGCAGAGTACAGGGCAGGTAGACTGCTTAAAAATATTATGAATTCTCATTAAATGAGGACATTATTCTTGAAATATTACGACATTTTTTCTCGACATGTCAGAGAACACATAGGAGGGGGAGATTCTGAATGTCCAGAAGGTTTTGAACATGAGCAGAAAACCTGCTGAAACACAGGAGCTAATCAAGTCGAGGAGTTTATCACTGAATTAAAATTTATTCATTTATCATTGAGGTGAGAAAATGTGCCATATTGTCATATTTAAAGAGGTTACTTCCCCAAACAAAGGCAAAGACAAAAGAGGAGGGAAGACTGACTCAGCAGAAATCATATTACATGAGAAAACATTTTTATACACATTTAATGTGTATCCAAATATTAATATATGTGAAGTTCTGTGTGTGCAGCATGAAAGGACTAAAAAACTTTTGTTTCATTATACAACAACCTTGTGTTGTCAGGAGAATATCTACACATCTAAAAGCAATACAGAATGCCTGAGAGCTTTACTGCATTATATTCTATTATACTCCTGCCACCTTAATTTTGTGTTTCCCTTTATATTAATAAAGATTAATAACACACCCCGGTAAAAGTCTCAAGAAAATTGACCTACAGTAAACACTAGTCAGCAGCACATCACAAGCCATAGTATACAGCTGCAAATATAGTGACATTACAATAAACTACACATAACAAGGCCTCTCTTTATATTGTTATTATCATCATTTCAGTCGACACAGACATATTTTCAATACAGTATTTCTGGTCTGCACATAATTTGACCAATACTTTGATTAATGTAGCCATTAAGATTGAATTTGATGGATGAAGTATGTTTATTTGTTCACTTATAATTTGAATTTCTTCAATGTTTGATTTACTTTTCTCTAATCACTCAAGCACTGAAGGGCATTTTTTCCCCATCCTTGTCTTATTTTAAGTTAAAAGGAGTAACATAACTGTCACAGTCTAATTAAAAAAACTTTAATGACCTTTTGTGCTTTATAATCATATTGAGTAATTGAATATGTATGCGAGCATGGCCTGGATGAGTCTACAACACTGAATTGGGAAAAGGTTGTTACGGACTCCATCTGTGTCACTATAAGGCTAAGGGCCAAGAGCTTCTTCGTTTGTATTCGAACTAAGGGTGGGTGGATGGAGGTGGTGTTCGAGTGGGTGTCAATGAGGGGCCCAATTTTAAAAATGTTGTCCCCCTGTGCATAATTCCTAATTGCCTGCATGGGGGGTAGCTGATTACACAGTTTAGGGGCTACTGCTGAAAAATTGCCCTGACCACACCACACCACTGAGACGGCTCTTGTTAAGGTCTTCAATGACATCCATTTAAACACTGACAGTGTCAGTCTTAGTATTATTGGATCTCAGTGCTGCATTCGACACGGTCGACCACAACATATTACTAGACAGACTTGAAAACTGGGTTGGACTTTCTGGCACAGTACTAAAATGGTTTGAATCCTACTTAAAGGACAGGGACTACTTTGTGTCTATAGGTAATCACACATCTGAGCTGACAAAAATGACATGTGGAGTTCCCAAGGCTCCATTCTGGGGCCTCTTTTGTTTGTTTTGCTTCCACTGGCTCAGATTATGAAAACAAAATATGTTACCATAATTATGCAGATGACACACAGATTTACATAACCATTTCACCAGGGGACTATGATCCCATACGGGTGCTGAGTAACTGTATTGAGCAGGTCAACGGCTGGATGTGCCAGAATTTTCTTCAATTGAACAAAGATAAAACTGAAGTTATTGTTTTTGGAGCCAGGGAGGAACTATTGAAAGTCAGCATTCGACTTCAATCTGTAATGTTAAAAACCACAAATCAAGCCAGAAATCTTGGTGTAGTCATGGACTCAGACCTGAATCCGAGGAGCCACATTAAGACAATTACAAAGTCAGCCTACTATCACCTGAAGAATATATCAAGGATTAAAGGACTTATGTCTCAGCAAGACCTGGAAAAACCTATCCATGCATTTATCTTCAGTCGACTCGACTACTGTAACAGCATCCTTACAGGGCTCCCTAAGAAATCCATCAGACAGCTGCAGCTGATTCAGAACGCTGCTGCACGAGTCCTCACTAAGACCAAAAAGGTGGATCACATTACTCCAGTTCTGAGGTCTTTACATTGAATTGATTTCAAAATCCTGCTGTTAGTTTATAAAGCACTAAATGGTTTAGGGCCAAAATACATTTCTGATCTTCTGCTTCGTTACGAACCATCCAGACCTCTCAGGTCGTCTGGGGCAGGTTTGCTTTCTGTCCCCAGAGTCAAATCTAAACAAGGAGAAGAGCTGAACTGAACAGCGTTCAGTTATTATGTGCCGTATATCTGGAACAAACTCCCAGATAACTGGAGGTCTGCTGAAACTGTCAGTTCTTTTAAATTAAGACTTTTTTTACCATAGCTTTTAATTAAATATTTAAGATTTTTCTTTTTACCACTGCCTTTAACTAGTAGATTGATAACTTACACTGCACTGTAACTTTTACTGTCCTGTTTTTTTCTTTGTTTTTAGCTTTTTACCATTGCTTTTAATTAAGTATTAATTGAGTAGGTAATTGAGTGAAAAGATAATGAGAGTGAGATTGAACAGAGTGAAGGAAGTGGTCTTAAATCTCACACCTGAGTGATTTGCAGGAACCTCTGTCTACCTGTAAACACGCAGGTGGGTCCAGAGTATAACTGGATTAAAGTGGCCTGCGGACAGACATTTCCTGGTTTCTCTGTAGTGTCCGAGGGTTTTTGGAGTTTCAGTGGACCCAAAGATTGCTATGGACCCGAGTACAGACTAGCTAGAGAGAGTAGATTAAGTATACTTCTGTTTATTCTCTTTTCAAAATAATTGTAACTCAATTATTTGCTCAACCCTTCAGCCTGTTTTTATTTTCCATTTAACTCTTTTATCCCTGATTGTACACTGCACTGTAACTTATTTTTTAATGTGTATTTTTTCAATTTCCCTATGTTGCTTTTAAACTTTTATATTTCCCTGTTGCTTTTATGTTTTATGTAAAGCACTTTGAATTACCTTGTTGTTGAAATGTGCTATACATATAAACTTGCCTTGCCTTGCCTCTAAAAGCTACTCCGTGTATAATCAGCTTAGGGACGACAAGTTGCAGCTGATCAGCGTACCTTAGCAACCTCCAGGGGGAGTAATCATGTAGGAGGTCCGAGATGTACACCCCTTTAACTACTTAAATACAAACAATAAAATCTTAATATTTATTTTATAAAGAAAATGGAGCCAGTAGGGCGAGGCCAGAACTGGGGTAATATCCTCATAGTTCCTGCTGGAAGATGAGCAGCTGCATTTTGGCTGTAAGCTCGCGAGAGAGGCTTGGTTAACGCCAGTGTGAAGTGCATTACATTAGTCCAAATGGGTTGAGATAAAGGCATGAATCACACACTCAAATGATTAAGAGATAAAACAGATTAATTAATTTTAGATAAAAGCCTCAAATAAACCACAGTATTTATCTGCCTGTGAAATTTAAAATCACTCTCCATTCTGATGCCGGGGTTGGTGACTCTGGGTTTTACATATGGTTGCGGAGAAACCAGGTCCATAGGAGGGCAATCGCAGATTCACTTAGCTACTGGTCATTGAAAACATCTACTCACAACATCCTCAGACTTCAGTCAAACAGATCCATGTACAAACAAAGATCTGCCACAATCACTATGCAGTTGCTCAGTTGATTAATAGTTGCTATGTGCAACACAGTAATCACCGTCATTCTGCTTTAGACAACTAATTATAACGCGAGTGGAAGCCAGCTGCATGACCTCCAGGCTTTGTTCAAACACGCTACAATGACCATTTGCCCTGTTCTGATGACTGAGATCTCATGAATCTCGTGAGGCTACATTACAGACCGATTACAGAATGCTTACTTGTTGGTGATCCCTGAATAGTCATATTTTTTTCCCCCTCATGAGATATATTTTAATGAGGAGATTGATTTCAGGTTGTGTAACCTCAGAAATCCCTCTTCTGAGGAAACTTTTGCTGTATTTGTTGTGTGCCTTTAAAAATGTACCGCTCAGTCTTCATCTACAAAATTTTTATGCTCTATGGATGGCAATGTCGGTCCACCATTTGGTCCAGACTGAAATATGAACTTTTGGAGGGATTGCCATGCTATTTGCTACTGATATTCATAGTGCCACAGAGGATGAATCCTAATGACTTTGGTGAACCACTGACTTTTTTAATGCTACCATAAAGCTTATGTGGTTTAGCGTAAAATGGGTTGCCATTAAATGTATACAGAAAATCATGTCCCCCTCACAAACAACGCTGGTGTTCTTTATCTGTTCATATAGCATCCCTTACAGTTAAATGTGTCCTTTATTTTATGCCCAAATACCTGCAAAACTAATCAGGCATGTGACTGGCAAAGGGCAAAAAAGCAGGAAAATATACTGAGACCCCCCCACACCCCAATAAAACTGGCCGCGGCTCTATTATAACATGGATAGTAAAGCAGGACCCATGACAATAACTTATTTGGTGGATGTGTTGCAGTGGGAATCAAAGACAAGTGTCTAATCCACTGCGACATCGCACCGCTCTATAATAATTATTATTTTGTATACATTTTTTTACCAAACTTCAACCGCTATATGTGCAACATGCAACATGAAATAATTGAGTGTATAACTAGGCTAGGCTTTGCCTGTCTGTTGATCTGCGGATCAAAGCTATATGAAATGGGCTTAGGCTATATAAGCCTAATCCCTGTCACAAAAAAATTTATTTAAAAACGTGCCAAAACCTTTAACATAAGGACAACTTAAAAAGCAACCATTCATACAGCAAATTGTAGCTTATATAGTCTATGTGATTGATCAAACAACAACAAAGTCAAAGTAAACATTAAACAGCCTATAACAAGCAATCAAAACATACCCAATTTATCCGATCCTTATTGTCAACTCAATGTTTGGCAAGTTACTCAGAAATAATATAGTTATTACCAACTAGTTACTCAGCATATACTCCTTAAAAAGTAATATTACTTACTCTACTTATTACTGGGTGATATAACGCCACTCTCTCCTGATCATAGACTATAGTCAAAGCATCACTGGCAGTAGCAGCCGGCCTTTCTTTCTGAGTTTCATGTTGCTGTGTTGTTTTAGCTGATGCTTCAATTAGCATAAGTATAAATGTAGAATTGTTCGCAGTCAAAAACTTTTTGCTGGTCGCAGAAGGTTTACAACGGACGACAATGTTCTTTGCATCATAGACTGTGACACAATAATGGTAATAAATTTATTTACAACTGTCGAAAATACCTCTCTCCCTGTTCTCCAGTCTTCCTTTAGCTTTTTGGCTAACAGCTGACTTAAACATCATAAGGTCCGGTCCCGCTGACCTGCAGCGCGGTCGCGCATTTACGCCAGGGATGGTGCATTCAGTAGCACAGCGTTACTTGGATTAGTAGCCTAACTGTTATAATATAACTGTTTTGGAAATAGTAATCGGTTAAATTACTCTTTACTGGGAAAAATAAAATTACAGTATTACTGCCCAACACGTTACTTACCACTGTGCGCGAGAGCGACTGTGGTACACACTAGGGATGAAACGATTACCGGTTTAACGGTAAACCATGGTAAAATTCCCGACAGTTATTATTACCTTACACATTTTAATTACCATGTTAACTGTGTACGGTTTACCGCGCAATTATATGGCAAACACTGTCCACCATCTCCCAGAAGCAGGTGCGCATGGGCAGAATGCAACGTGGGTTTGTTTGGGTCAATGACAACGCTGCGGAGATTTTTCAGGCCAGTCGTATTTTAGTTTTTATGAGAGTGCTGAGGGAAACTTGATTGAAGAAAATGACCTTATAGTGAACACAGGGTGAGTCAACTTTTAGCCTTGGTTTGTCTCTCTGACTTGCTAACAGCGTGTAAACTGAAGTTCTCAGTGTTAGCTGCTCTTGTAAAAACGCTGCACGTTGTTCTGTTGCTGTGTGCGTCATGTGTAGGTAGTCTATTCGTCCACTGCACATAACACATTACGCAGTTTAGTCAACCAACCAGCATATCTAGAAACGCTACAGACTCCTGTATTCATGTCAGTTGTTGGGCTCATTGCAGTTACTATCACTGATATAATACATTTGTTTTCATGTAACTGTGCACAGGGTCATTGTATTACCTATATAATATAAAATCTGCACACTTAGATGATTTTGATATGTTTACAAAAGGTATTTGATTTTTTATGCAAACAAAATGTCAATTGTATTTGTAGTTTTCAATATAAAACTTGTTGAAATGGTTTCAGTATGTGTATCAGTACATTTTAATCTTTTTTTACGATACCATGATAATACTGATAACGTGATAATTTTGGTCACTATAATCGTGATATGAAATTTTCATACCGTTTCAACCCAAGTACACACTGCAGGTGTGGAATTGGCAGCTGAACGCAAACGAACATCCTTGTTGATCCTTGGAAAGGAAGAAAACTTTACACACGTCAGCCTGTAGGATGTCCTCCATCCTTTCCACAGATCTGCATGATTCACGTGGGTCATATTTTCAGGTCGGAAAATCGAGAATTCCGGATTAATCCGGAAAAATCACATCCCTGCTGATGACATTCCCATCAGGCTCAGCTCTACTTTGTGTTTAGTGCTAATTACCTAAAGGGCAGCACGGTGTCTTAATGGATAGCACTGTGGCCTCACAGCAAGAAGGTCCTGGGTTCGAACCCCGATTGTCCTGGCCTTTCTGTGTGGAGTTTACATGTTCTCCCCGTGTCTACGTGGAGTTCTGCCGGGTGCTCAGATTTCCCCCACCATTAAAAACATGCTAGGTTGGTTCTCTAGTCAGTGCCGCTTGACCAATCACTGCGTTCAATCAGGAGTTGGTCCCTTCAGAGATGGGTTAAATGCAGAGAATGAATTTTGCTGCATCTATGTGTATGTGACAAATACAGTAGTAGAGGTGGAAGGTGTAGTTAAAGATACAACAAATCACACCAGGTACACAAGCCTCCAGGTAAGTGAGGCAGGCAAGGTAACCAGGTAACTTAAGCAGTCCATACCAGGCAAACAAGTCCAGAAAGGTTCAGGCAAGAATCCAAAGTCCAATTTAACAGGCACGTTCCAATTGAAATAATCCAAAAAGCAGTGGGAGAACACAGACGAAAAGACTGGAATGTTAAGTCTAGAAGGCACTTTCACACTTATTTTCCAGGATTATTACGCCATAATGCTGGCTCACTGTGCTGTATTGAAAGGTTCGGAGCAGGGAGGGGGGGGCAGATTGTTGGTAGTAACAGTAACAATGTCTGTGTGAAAAGCCACAGCTGGCATGCTGGAACAGGTGTGGCGTTTCAACACTGTTGTGTAATAAGTCATAGTCTTCTTTTTTTCACGGCCTAACCCGGAAAACTGGATCGCTATATGAAAGCACACATGGTTGTGGGATTATGCCACAATATTTTGTTCAGTGTGAATGAGCAAATGCAGCAATTTTGTGGACATTCTTTTTGCATTTATTGCTGGATCGTTGTGTGAAAGCGGCTAAAGACAAAAGCTGCTTTCACACCACGTTAATTTCCGGGAGTGTTGCGCCAATAATATAGTAATTGTATTACACCTAATAGTCTTTTTCTACGCCGCTGCTTCCGGAAAGCCGGATCACTACATGAAAGCACACGTGGTTGAGGGATTATGCCGCAAACGTTAGTTTAGTACGAATAAGCAAATGCAGCATATTGGATGTTCTTTGTGCATTTATTGTGAGATCTCTGTAAGAAAGTGGCTAAAGATGAAGGCACTGAATGAGGGAAACAGATAAATTAAATACACTTGACGGGTGAAGATAATAAGAGACCGGTGCCACTAATCAGAGAGGGGTAGACAAATTATACATGCGGGAAACACACAAAGGCAGGAAGTGAAGTTAACAAAGACACATGAGGAAGGACTCAAACAAAATAAAATGGGAAATACAAAACAAAAACCCCACACCATGACTATAAAGTTCTTTTATCTGCAATGACTTTTATACTGTGGCTAAACCTTGCAGCTCTTGCATTTTCACCTTCCCTGAGCTATTGAGGAGTAGGCATAGCTATTATTCATTAGTTAAATGGTGTAATCACCAAGTTCCCTTTCTTCGTATGCAAGCTGCCTAATCATGAATTAATTCATTAATTGTCTGAGCTTTTATCTCTTGTTACATGTACCCTTGTAGTCATTAATGATTTTAAAATTGATGTCTATTGATTTTATCATCACATTCAGAGCCGGCAGTAGGCCTTCGGGGGCCCTATTCAAAATTTTGTTGGAGGTTAATTAAGTCATCTCTGTCCCCAGTAACTCATCCTGTATGTTTTATACAAGCACAGCTAACGCTACCTTGGCATTAGCCAAATGTTAAAAACAAGCTAAATAGAAAGCTGTCGGTCTGGAGCACAGACTGGTCTGTAGTCTTAAAAACTCAGCTGCTGGCTGAGACAAACCAGCCGCTCCTCCTTCTACCTGGTAGTTTACCTGCAGCCAGCGAGAGAGGAGGAGGGACTGATACAGACTGATGTTGTTCTTTCTAAACGTCACTCACTACTTGTGATGTCCGATAAAGTTATTGAGTTACTTTGCTGTTGTAAACAATGTTGCTGCTCTAGAAACAACATTTAGCTGTATTTAAAATATTAAATTAAAAACAACCAGGCAGTTAATATGTACCCTTCAATATATGTTTATTTATCACAAGTGATGTGTGTCAAATAAGTTGAGATCCCAACGCTCTTGCTATCAGGTCGCAAAGAAGAAAACTGGAGCCTTTCTCCCTTTAGTAACAGTGAGTGAGAAAAGGGAAGTGCAACATCCTTCCATCTGCAAAACAGAGCTTAACAATGCTATAAGCAATATATTGAATAATGATTAAAAGAAAGATTTGGTATTTAACATGATATGATGATGATTGAAAATCAGGATCTCTCATTGATATTGAAGATTAATAAATTGAAATACTGAGATGGGTGTAACAGTCGTATGACTATGAGTCATTGGGAGAGAAGGGTCAGCAAGGGGAAAGGAAATGGCCAAACAAGGACATCTCTGGCCCAACTGAATTTAAGGATGAACAAGCTATGTGACAGTAGTCATGCAGACAGAAAGAGGGTGGTGGCTGATTTGACAAAGAAACTCAGCCACGGAGTAGGATATATAAAGGAGGAGTCAGAGAGAGATCACTTCAGAGATTCTTCAGGGGACTTCAAGAGATCGAGCCACAGAGGGTAACCACAACGACCAAACCAACTGAAGAATCATTGGACTCTGAAGATTTTCTCACTCAAGCTGCAACGAAGACTGAAGAATTTGACCAATTTGAGGGCTTTGGACAAAGCCTCAAGTTTCCACCAGGGTCATCAGCCCAGCAGCGTAGGAAGGATTTCACCGGCCGGGACAACTCCTTCCCCTTCCTTTCTCTCCAAAAAGACGACTTCAAAATACTCAAGCTCAGCTATCATAATCAGGTTTTGAATGTAAGAGATTATCAGTTTACTCAGGTTTTAATCAGTTTAAGTTGTATGCTTGCCCTTGCTTAATTTTGCTATAAAATATATAATCACTGCATTTAAAGTACAAGTAGTAGACATTGAATTTATTTCTTCACTAAGGTCGTAATTTATTAGGTAAAGTGTGTTTAACACCTTGGGGCCTATTTTCCTGGCCACTAAACACAGTCCTAGCAACTATACCAAGTGCACTGATCAATGAGAAGAGAGCTGTCATTAACAGGCGTGGCTGGGGTGGTATTTGGCTCTAGGGCTATTCAGTCAGGTGCCATTTCAGAGTAAGCAGGGTAGGCGTTCGGAAGAAGACAGTGAGAAGCTAGGCGAATCTCTTCGACACCAGCTTAAACAGTCTTCAGTTATACCTAATAGGGTAATACCCATAGGCCTAGAGGATCGGACCCTTTACGACGGAGAGCTGGTCCAGTACCTCCTGAACAGGGGTAACTCGGGATCTAACATATGTCATCTCAATATATAACATTATCACATTGAATATTTTCCTCATACCGTGCAGGCCTACCTCATGCCCATTGGGTCTGGTCTGACCAAATAACCATCACTAATTAATAGTAAAGTATCAATAGTGGTATCGATAAAGAATTGGATCGTTAAGTGTCTCAATAAGGGTATCAATAATAAAAATTAACGATCCCCATCCCTACTGATGAAGTGCTGAATAAAAAGACTGATTATGACTGACCAAAGCCGCCTTTTATAAACAGCCAAACAAGAGTTTGAAGAGAAAACAAACAAACTACGAAACAGTTGACGGCATCATTTTCTGAACCAGCTTCTTTATGAGTGATCTAAACATGTGTGGCATGAAACGAGTGGTCTATAACACTCGAGAAGCTGAAAGTGTCCGACAACGCCACTTGGGATAGGCCCAAGACCCTTAAAGCACACAGATCATTTTGTCAAAATTAGGGGGCAGAGACAATCAATTATAAAAAATAAAAACACCACAATTTTATTTTTCTTTTGTCATAATTTAAAATAGCAACACCTGCTCTATTAAGAAAAATATATGTAATGCGTATTAGAGAAAAACACCATTCAAATCAACAAACCCGCATGCGTAATTAAAGGATCAAAATCAAACAAAGAAAAAACCCACAAACAAACCCACATGCAATATACATCAAGTTGATACCAATATTTACAGAGCCAATGTCTGGATATTCAAACACTTAAAACGTATTACTCCAAACCAGTTCTGTGCATCCAGGACAGTCATATATCCAGACACTGTATCAATACACAGCAAAGTTTTATACCGATAGCCAGAACAGCATGAGTGGGAGGAGAAACACGCCGGGGAGTGTTAACCTCTTAGATAACTGTGGCACCCAACAGCCTCAACAGCAACATGCACACGGCTGTAGCTCGGTCCCGCTGTGATGTGAAAACACACCATTAAAAACAGGGCCACGATAAATTGTAGCAAACAGGCAAACAAGGTACTTACCGCTTTACGGGACACGCCACCCTCAGACCCCGGCAGGGGGGCAAGCAATCCGCGCAAACACACAGCACCCAACTATAACAAATAAGACTATCAGATCTTGATAGACACCAAATAGGACGAAGAGGGAGGAATGCAGCTTACCGAGGCACCCAACGCCAGCAGCCCAGGTATTCATCTATCCACACGGGGAATATCCACGGCGAAACAAAGTTGGTTCTGAGAGAACGCTCATTAGTGCCACCCGCCCAACAATGCAAACACTGAAAGGCACAAAAATAAAAGGACTTCCTTACCACTCCGCAGTAAACTAACGGCAACAAACGTGCAGCACGCCAGCCCAGACGCGTCTCCACACCCAACAGGAGAAGACAGAAACCCAAATGAGTCTACCACACAGGCTTAAAAAGGCAGCTCTCCACCTCCCCCAATCAAAGGGGATGAGCCCCAGGTGTGCTGGTGCACCTTCCCGTACACAGGTAAGAGGGAGGGAAAAAAAACCTCATCCTGCCACACATGTAATGACAGAAAAGACTTTTACTGTCCGAGTGTCTTTTTGGAAAAGTCAAAATGTCTCTGTAAACCTGTGCTGGTTTTACCGCTCACCACATCAACGTGTAACGTGATCTCTGACTTGACATTGGAAGCGAGAGTCAGCCAGACTGCCAAAGAAACAGGAGTTGGCTGGGCCACTGACTGGACAATAGAAACCAGGACTTGCCCGGACCAACGATTGGACAGTGGGAGCAAGAGTCAACTGGGCAGCTAACGAAACATGAAGAGTTAGTGTTGGCCTGGCTGCAGACTGGAGATCAGGAACTGTCTGTTAGCCAGACTGCCGACTGGGACCCAGACAAAACCGGTGGCTATCCAATGGAACAGGGCAACTGAGTCTTTAGGACCAGCTGAAAGTCAATAGTGTTACGGCCCTTAGGCCGTGTGTGTGTGTGTCTGCCCAGGTGTACTGCTGCTTGTCTGTCCTCTGCAGGTCCTGCCCTTCCCCTTCTGCATGTTGCAGTCAGGAGGCTAGTGTGCACACCTGTTCCCAGTTTACAATCAGCGGGAGCGCAGGAGCTGGTACAAGGAGCAGAGAGCAGGCAGACTGAGGGGGAAGGGTGTGGAGAGCAGACCTATGTAGACAGACGGCTTACCAGAGCTTGGTGACACTGCTGTGGCGTTTGTGGAGTCCTTGCAGTGGTGTGGATCAAGTCTGAACCTCATGTTGGGGTTTACTCCCTCAGTGGAGGGAGGGTGGTATTTGTTATTGTATTAATTTCTCCTTTGTGGCATTTGTCTTCCTGTGAGCTACCTTTTAGTTTGATGGCGTGTTGTCTCAACCGTATCCTGAACTGGGCGCTTCCTCTTTGTTTTTGGGAAGTTGTTTTTTGTTATACCTTAATAAAACGTAAATAAAACGCCAAACTACACTGATAAATCCATCTACTTTCTTCCTTCAACCTGGAATGATTTTATTATTGTCACTAACCTCCAGAGATGCTCACAAGTCTTTGAGCTAGCGTCCAAGTCAAGTCTGTCATGGTCATTATGAATGCTGTATCACCTGCTGCGTTCAATCCAGGTTGCTAATAAAACTGCATGGCTATAAGGAATTCTGTAACTGTAACCTGTTTTTCATTTACAGAGCACAACCATGTAATGTGCAATGCAATTATTGACAGCTCATTAAATACTGTAACTCAACACACTTCCCAGACTCTTAAATCCAGTGTAACGTTAACTAAATTAAACTGTGACGTTGCATAATCAACAATAAACCTGTAACCTGTTTTTAACTTACAGAGCACAACCATGTAGCCTAATGTACAATGACAGCTTATTAAATACTGTAAGTCAACACACTCCCCAGACTCTCAAACCCAGTGTAAGTTATAACTAAATAAAACTGTAAAGTTACATAGTCAACAATAAAGCTGTAACCTGTTTTTAACTTACAGAGCACAACCTGTGCAATGCAGTTAATGACAGCTTATAAACTACTGTAAGTCAACACATCCTCCTGACTCTCAAATCAATAAACTGTAACCTGTTTTTAACTTACAGAGCACAACCATAATGTGCAATGCAATCACTGACAGCTTAAACTACTGTAAGTCAACACATCACCAGACTCTCAAACCAGTGTAATGTTATAACTAAATAAAACTAAGGTTACATGATCAATAATAAACCTGTAACCTCTTTCTAACCAACGGTAAAAATTAACGTGATGGCAGCCAGCGGGACGTAATGATTACGTTAATCGTCCACCACAAGTTTGGCAAGTAAACAAACGCTCGTTCATCATTTCATAATGAATGACAGTCGGAGTAAACCTCTCGTCGGTCGTAGCTGAAGCAAGAAGCAAGCTAACGTTAGATGGCCAATGCTGAGCTAAACAGGTTTACTCACCACAGGTTACTAACCTATTTGCGTTCAGTGTGTCTTTGTTTGGGTCTTGTTTTATGAAGTTTTAAAGCCAAAGTTTATGATGAATGGCGGAGCAGCTGTCGGTGTTTGTTGTCCTCTCTCACGTGCGGCTGCGCACAGCAGATGCTACATGTTACGTATGCAGGTTATAGGTAACGGAGGGAAGGGAATAACGGCAAGCTCATCAGACGTTTCCTAAAAATAAACATTGTTCACGAGTCACTGTGTGTGCGACTTAAGTCGCACTCAAGTCCGAGTCTCTAACTCGAGTCCCCATCTCTGCTAACCTCCTCCTCCCCTGGACTTTCCACTGGAGGTTCGTAACAATAGCAAGAATATCAAAGACTCTAGGGCGCTGATTAGCTGAGTTTCTGTGGAGATGACCAACAAAGTTTCTGGAGCGCTGGGCAGCTCAGTCTCTGGGGTGACGGGCAGCAAGACTTCAGCAGCGCCAGGCTCTGTGGAAAAGAGGTTGAGACGGCCAATTCATAGTTTTCAGTCGTGACATGCGCGCTCACACTGGACTCCCTCGTAGACACTGCAAAAGCAGTTAAAATTGGATCACCTCTCAACTCAAGAAAAAGATAGATATGGACACAAACTGCAAGTGTTGGGCACTTGAAGGGAATCCCTCCTAAAACAGCTCAGGCTGGTCTCCTCATTGATTAGTGCATCCGAAAGCACAACAAACATCCAGCATTTTGGCAATGCAAAAGAACAAACTCAAAGTAACAGTCTATCACTTGCTTCCTGGCTGGCAGACAGCGGAAAATAAATTTTTTTTTACCCTCCAAGGGAGCGTTTTCCTTAGAATGTGATGTCACGTGAAAACTATGAATAGGGCCTGGAATCATGACAACCAGTTCTCCTCTTGTGGCCTCCAAAGGACCCACGGAAAAAGGCCTGGTGAATTCCCTCAATGTAGGGCATCAGGGTAGCCACTTGAACAGTTCATAGATTTAAAGGATTCTGGGAAGGTAGGTAGATTTATTTGTCACAATACAACAGGTTATAGAATTACATTTTGTAAAGTTTGTAACTCCCTTCTGCTACATAGCAGACAACATACATTAATGTAGAAGCAATTATAAAAATGGTAAACAGAAATGAACTATATTCAATGGAGCAGTGCTGAGGATGAATTAGAGTTTAACAGTCTGATAGCTTGGGGGAAAAAGCTGTTCTATTTCGTATAGGCTTCGCCCTTCGCCCACTGAGAATTTTAGTCTACGCCCACCCACAGTGTGGGCCTCTCCTACGTCCGCACCTTGCATATATACACAACGGTGAGACCCAGCCTTCGGCTCCCATTTTTCTTCAGCACTGAGCTGTCTAAAGAGCAGAAGATTGTCTAAAGCGCAAAGACTTTCCAGCCGGAAAACAAGAAGAACGATGTCGCTGCGGCATCTGCAACACGGGCTACATCGTGCTGGGTGATCTCCGTCCCCGCTGCTGGGGACTGCCGGGCAGTGTGTGATGCTGTTGACATTATGCACGTTCACCCGGCAGTGCCCAGCTGCGAGCTCGTGCATAATCACGGCATCAATGGCACGGTCCTTCTGTGCGTCCAGGGGTTCCCCCTTGGTTCACAGAAGCCAGGCTGTTTGAAATGAGCCCTTGAAACGGTCATTACGCTTCAAGCGGACAGGATACCACTACACACAACCACACATTACGCCCCCCCCCCCCCCCCACCTGGGCTTTACGGTGAACTGGAAGAAGAGCGGCGGTTCCCCTGGGCCGTGGTGGTTCCCCTGGGCCTTCTCCACATGAGGAGGCTGTAGCAGTGTGGCAGGGGTAAACCCAATACCGATAGCCTTAGAGGGCTGCGCCTATACTCATAGAATCCGGGTTACAGCACATAACCCCCATTCTGCAGTCTGGTGGTGTGGCAGCTTCTATATCTCTTCCCAGAAGGCAGCAGTATGCAGGCTGTGGCTGTGTGGGTACTGTCCTTTAATATCCTTTGGGCTCTGCATAGGCACCTCACCTCACTGACATCACTGATGCTCGGGAGATGGGTACCAATGATCTTCTGTGCAGTTTTAATCACCCGCTGCAGAGCCCACTGGCTGCAGAGCCCACCGGCCCAGGACACTACTGGTTACTTTGGGGCTCTAACTGGAATTAGGCTTTCAAAGTGCCACCACTACCAGTTTGAAGGGCACCGGCTTCTATGCATGTGTCAACATGTCTGTCTGTATTTGAAATTTGTGCAAGAATGACACAATGCTTCCAAATGCAGAGGAACCACTAAATGAAATATATTATATTTTCAATATGAAAAATTATGGAATGGAATGAGAAACAAACCTTAAATATTATATACATAATTACATATATAAACATATTTTTAAAAAGCAACAATGACTAACAACAACATAAAATGTCTAAATACAAACCAAACAGTTTTTGTAAATTGTAAACAAGAGTGCAGAGTGCATAGAGTGCTTGAGTAAATATTAAATGAATAATGTAATAGATTACTTTATACATTACATGAAGTAGGTGGATATACACTATGCATGTAATGGATGTCTATATGCAGTATTTACAGCATGCTAAGATTTATATTTGACAATGATATGTAAATATTTAAAAGGTGTGTATTTAAACTATAAAATCCTTCTTTATTTGTAGGTAAATTACACATTTTATAGTTTAAACACACTTTACCTAATGTATTCAGTGCTTAGATAAAAAGTTGTTGACATCTTTAAGAATAAAAGCATAACAAAATATTCACTAAGCAGTTTTAAATAGCACATCTTCTGTCAGTCACACACAGTGTTGATGTGGCTCCCACAGCATCGGAGAAATCAAGGAACAAAAAGGTCCATGTTGTCATGGAGATACAGTATCTGGTATTTATTGGTTATGTGGAGAATTTTGTGTCAAGTCTTTTAAATAAGAACTCAGAAAGAATTCAAAGCAGGGTCACTAACACTTCCACCATCCAGAGGAAATAAAGTTGTAGGAAGAGAAAATTCACATCAACAAAGTTAGGAACTGAAAATGAGACATTTCACCCCCCTTCACATTTGCAATAAAACAAACAAAAAAGGCACAATGTTCACAAACATGACAAATATATTTTGAAAACTTTAATCTAACCTCTTCTGTCTCTGAGCTAAATTAGAGTTTATGACATGAAAGAGGATATTTCTAATCTTTCTTCCCTCACTATGACTGTAGATGCACAGCTACACAGCTATAGCTAAAAACATTTTCAAATAAAGGGTGACGACAGCAGTTTTTACTGGAAGCAACTGTAAAAACAGTAGGCTACTAGACAACAATGTGTGTGTCAATCATAGACTGTATATAAGAAATGGACGTAGTCATCGTGACGTCACCCGTTGGTTTGTGGACTGCCGTTTTGAAGGCTCGAGTTTGGCCGATAGGACGCCACCATGTCAAGTTTTTGCAACCAGGAAGTGCCCGGAAGTGACGATACGGCGGAGCTAACTGCCGTGTGCGGCAAGTATATCCAGCTGCAGCCTGCAGACCGTGACGGAAGTTGTTCCCAGAAGACACTGCGCACAAAACGTGATGACGTTCATCTCGGCTTACGTACATGATAGATCCTAATCCTAATGTTTTATTCTTTAGAAGCCAACAACAGAACTTTAAATACACTTCTGAGAAGTTTTTAGGCGAGAAATCAACTGTGTAGATTTCGGAGATCGCGAGTTTTACGAAAATTGGCAGCGAATCGAAAATGTGTTCAAACGTTTTCGGAGTTGAGAAGCTCCGCAAGTGCCGACCATAATCAGTGCATAATCAATAACTTTAGGCACATACCCTGGTTGGGGTAAGAGCAATATACTTCGGGGGGTTGTCAGGAATAGCTAGCTAGCTACGGTTAGCTCCCCCAGGCCCAGTCACACAGACCATTGCAGCCAACACTGCAGATGTGTCCAGCAACAGCTGATAATGTTCGTACCGCTGTTATTCTGTCAATAAATTCTCAGTAATGTTAAGTTTTAACCTAAATCGAGACACATCTGGCTCGTGATGTAACATTACAGAATATTCTTGGTTTGTGAAACTTAAAATCACTTTGGAAGAAAAAAATTTACAACAGTGGTATGAATTGAAACATTGCTTTATTATTATCATTAGGCTATTAAAAAAAAGTATTTGCAGGAATTATAGTATAAATATACTATAATAATAATATATAAGTATAGTATAGTAAATATTAACACATAACTTTTTCAACGACGCTGGTTAAATTTACACAGTGTCGAGGGTACAAGTCAGCTCTAGCCTGATTGACAGGTCGCTATGGTAACGACTTGTCAATCATAGATAATCCCACCCTGAAACATACTCTGCTTTTTGGTCTATTTTAAAATAAATGGGACCATAATTTACTAAATGAACATAATTTTGTATTGAAGAAGACTTGACACTAGCGACTGAGACCATAAACTCATCAGGAAAGTGTTTACTGGGGTAATTATTCAGCTGAGAAGTAGGGTCATTTTCCCATTATTTCCAATGGAGCCGGAATTCTTTTTGCAACCAGAAGAGTCGCCCCCTGCTGGATTTTCAATAGAATGCAGGCTTCAGGGACTTCCGCATTGGCTTCATATTGTAGACTGAAAACTTCCCGCTTGGTGTCAGTCAATGTTCCATTGTCAATGTTGCTAGCCTATGACAAATACTTTCAGTCAGTAGTTTAAGGTTTTTACTGGGAGCAATTGTTGCTAGCCTAACGAGTGATAGTATCATAGCTTAAGAAGAAGGTTCCACCTTGACATCTGAAAACAAAATACACAAAACAAAACATTTACATTATCTCAATTTAACTTTGACCATTTATAAGGGTCCCCATCACTAGAGTGGCTACAAACACAGACATGCCACCATAAGTGACCTAAACCACTCACCGTTATCCATCTTACCAGGGCCAATCAACCCCGAATCCAGGGAAGCAATTTAAGGATGGGAAACTAGCAAAGAGAAACTCGTGAATTTGCAAGTAAACAGTCACATGATAAAACTGGTGCTTATCAGTGCATAGAGAGGTCCTAAACGCCTATGATCGAAAGAGTGTAAAGATAGTACTCATCTCAAATTGCAGATAGTTTTGCAGGAATACAGAAAAGTGAGGAATATTGACAACTGGGAAGTTGAAGTCGAAGCCCTGACCCAAAGTTCGAAGAACGAGCACCCAAAGCTCATCTCAAACGAAGTTGGCCTTCTGCTAAATGTAACATACCAAAATTCCTGCAACCAAATGCACACAAAACTGAAATTACCAAGTATGGCTAAACCAAAGTAGCCCACCAAAAGTTTCTTCCAAACAAAGGCTCACTGGCCAACCAAGTCATCCCAAGACGCACAAGCTACAACAAAGCTCACGCTAACCAGACAAAGCATGAGCTATAATACTTAAAGTTACCAAAGCTAGCTGGCCAACCCACCAAGTCGCAGATGCTAAAACAGAGGGTTAATTTCCCTACTGGCAATATTTTAGTTCCTCATCAACCAGACCAAAATCTTATCATAAACCCAAGCATTTCAGACATACCAGGTTTTAAAGCAATTCAGCGGTACATCTCATTCAGATCAGACAAAGCATTGATTTTACAGTTTCAACCATAGCATGTCTAAAGGTGTGTTCACACTGAAAGCGAAGTTAATATTCGCCTCGCTTTACTCGCGTGAGTTTGACCGCTGGACATTTTGAGTGTTCGAACACAATGTGATAAGCGAATAAACACAACCTGCGAATACTACAGCTGTATGAATCAAAGTAAAACTTTTGCTGTAAATTAAATTAAAATAAACGGATCAAACTGATGCCGAAATAACTACAATATGATGCCAATTTGTTAGACATATGAATTCATATTTTGTCGGGTCTGTCAGCAGGACAACAGCTTTTTAAATGTTTGTTTTCTGAATGCAGTTCGGATTGAGCTGGGCTGTGCTAACTTGTTCATAGTAGAGTACGATAGCTGGAATAAAGTTACAGAGACATATTTTCTGAGCTCACCAGATAGTTCAACTTCCTCGCTTTCTTTTCTCCAAGTAATGTCCAGTTTTGTCCGTAACAAGACTCCGGTGCCGTCCGATGCTAACAACAACAGTGGAACTGGATGTGCACAGAAGCTAGCTGCCAAGAAGCAAGAGTGAAGATAAATCAAGTTGCAATCCCAAAAACTAAGGTAAAAAGCTAATTTAATAAAAGCAGTTAACTCTGAGCTCCTCCCACGAGTAAAAGGCGTAGTTGTCAGAGCATAATCCAGACCGACTACGAGTGTTTATTTGTCCAAAAGCTGCAGCGCCCCTCCCCGTACACTTCCCCGTTCTTTAGCAGTTCTCTGTCAGCCAGCGAATTGTCATTACACCACTCGCCAGGTCCTCTCCAAACAGCGCTTTGAAGCCGCTAGTGACTTTTGGACTATCTCACCGCTGACAGGCTTTCGCAACATTGCTTCAAGTGAATTTCTTGCCTGAGTTGAAAAATTTTAACTCACGCGAACCAGCAAATGTCGCAACACCTCTTTCGTGCTGCCCAGAGTGAATTCGCGTCTTCACATTGACTTTGTATGTAATCAAGCTGCCCATTCAACCATTTTCTCTGCTACACTAATTGAAAACAACAAACTGGTTTCACCTATTGAGATCAACCTTCAGCCTACAAGGGGATGCTTGGCTCCTACAAACAAATGTGACTATACTCACCCAAAACACAAATGCGTGTTACATCTCAAAACAGCAAATAAACAAATTGGAGACATATGCAGCACCCTTCATCATCCAAAAACAAACTAACCAGTCTGAACACAGCACAAAAACCTTGCCCAAATTCTTTTCTCAATGCTAAATACTAAATAGCAAAGGCACTGTATCTGCACTGCTGAAAAGTACCTAAACTCATTTTAGCATTCACAGACCACAATAGTCACAAACCAAATTGGTCACCAACATAGTAATCAACAATTAATTTGCCACAGTAGGCTAGGTTTAACCTTATCAAATGGGTTTGGATCCCAGACGAGTCACAACGATACACAACAGGGTCCTGGTCTGGGGGTTTACAAATACGGTCACCCTACTCAGACAGCTAGTTTAATAGCAAGCATGGTTGGCAGTAACAAGCTATATTATCACAGGAAAATTTATTTTACAATCACAAAATAGCTATATTAAAGAGTGTACAGATAATGTTCCAACAAGCGTGTTTGGGGAGTAGATAAAATATTCCTGTCAATATTTGCTTGGTCAAAGATCTGACGATATGGTGGATGTACCAACGTCAGATAAAATTGGTGGAGGGTACCTTTAAAAGTGAACTGTGCTCAACCAGCATGTTAACATGCACCCTGATTATTTGATTAAAACCACATTAAGACAATACTGCCTACATATAATTGGGTTATATTAGCTAGATTAAGGTAAAAGAAAATAGAGCAACTAGCATAATCAAGTTAACAGACCTGAATTACAGCCCTGTAATTTAAAATGACTGTGGCATATACAACACACATTAGTTTGATTTTGTTAATTCTACACATTCAGAATGGCTCTTGGATTACAAACCAACACAACCCTTGGAGCGTTTTAAAATTGAAAATCAACAACTATAAAATCCCTGCGTCTCTCATTTTATGTCACTTATAACGTGTTTTGGTTTCTTCCATAACTCTTTCTGGACATTAACCAAATCAAATAAACTAGTGTTGGGGAAACCAGGTTGCTGTGAACCTTGTAAACACTTCAATAAAACATTTGTTTAATTCACAGTGAATGGTTCATTGCTTGAATCACACTATTACTTAATCTTGTAGTTTACATTAATTGGACTGGAAATTGGGCAGCAGCACAGGAGAAGCAGATTTTATGTGCTGGTTTTACCTGGCAGTATTACCAATATTACCTCCATTTCAGTGAGTAAAGATAAGAACAAAAATTTCAGCACTGTTGCATAAATAAGTAGATACACACACACATCCAAAAATTTACTGGATCATTTAAATTTCTCTGTAGGTTCTGGAAAAATGGTGTCTCATGTTTATTTGGCAGATACTACAACAAATGAGACAACAATTACATAATTTCTCATAGTGGCATAAGCTATGTTAAAAGCATCTACATGTGCTCTATACACATATTAGCCAGGGTGTGAAGAGACCATTAAGCGTGTCAGGATCTTTATTTCACAAAGAGATGTACCACAAAAGCATTCAGACAATTAGAAAGAAGACAAGAGAAGATCCTTCCCGATCCCAAACACACACACACACACACACACACACACACACACACACACACACAGATGTTTAGTTTGGATTTCTAAAGAAAAGACATGACGTGCGACTTGAAAGCTGTGATGCAAACAAGCATGAAATGTTGGCAGTCTGCGACTGGCGCTGAGTCTGGTGAGTTGAGACAGAGCAGGCTGTATATCGTAAAAAAGAATGCAAAGTGTAAAGTTCAAGAACAGGAAGATAATGCTGACTGTAGAAGAATTTTGCACTATGGGTTTATTTTTGGAGAGCACACACAGTAATAGGTGGACTACTTACCTTTCTCAGGTAAACAGTATTAGTAAATAGTACACAATGGGCCAGACTTACTAAAGGTTTGTGTGAGTAAAAACGTGCAAACTTGATATCACCAGCAAAGCTGTAAGCTGATCTACTAACATTGTGCACAGAGAATGATGTCTTCCAAAAGTGCAACAAAGACAAGGCATTGAGAGATTTATAAGTGAGGAGTAAGATTTCGTATGTTAATGCAGAATTTGACCAGGAGCCAGTGAAGCTGAGTGACAACTGAGGTGATGTGCTGCCACGACCTAGTGTGAGTGAGAACCCTGGCAGCCGAGTTCTGGATATATTGTAGCCTGTCCATGACCTTGCTAGGTACCCCATACAGGACACCATTACAGTAGTCCAAGCGGGAGGTGATAAAGGCATGGATGAGTCACTCTGCCACAGAGTCTGAGAGTGAAGGTCGATGTTTGGAGATGTTTTTGAGGTGGTAGAAGGCCAATTTGGTTATGAGTTTGACATGTGACTGGAAGGAAAGGGTGGCGTCCAAAATCACACCATGATTATGGACTTCTTGGGATGGAGAGATGGAGCAACCATCCACTTTGAGGAGTAGATCACCTACCCTCAGGAGCAGCGGCTTTGGAGACACTACTTAGCTCTGTTTTGCTTCTGTTTAGTTTGAGTAGGTTAGATGACATCCAGGTTTTTATTTCATTCAGACAGTTAACAAGTGACAGAGGGGGAAGCTGAGTGGATGGTTTGGTGCTGATATACAGCCGTGTGTCATCAGCATAACAGTGGAAACTGAGACCATGGTGGCGTATTATCTGGCCAAGGGGAGCATGTAATGGGGAAAAGGAGGGGTCCAAGCACAGAGCCTTGAGGCGCACCTTGTTTGCCTGGGGCTGGGGGGGAGCTGTAGTCTCTACTGTTCCGTATTAGAGAGGTATGACTGGAGCCAGGAGAGTGCTGAAACCGTGAGGCCAACACATTCAGATAGACGGTTGAGAAAGATTGTATGGGAAACTGTGTCAAAGGCTGCTGAGAGATCTAGAAGAATGAGGATGCTGATAAGTCCAGAATCAGCAGCGATGAGGAGGTCATTAGTGATTTTGATGAGGGCAGTCTCAGTGCTGTGGTGCACTCTGAAGCCAGACTGAAGGGGTTCATAGAGATCATAGTGGGATGTGTGCTGATGAAGTTGGGCAACAACTGCTCTTTCCAGGATTTTGCTTAGGAAGGGAATGTTGGAGATCGGACGGTTGTTGTTGAGGCCACCCGGGTCCAAACTGGGCTTTTTGAGAATAGGGGTAATAGGGGCTGTTTTGAAGCAGGAGGGGTACCAAGGCAGATACCAAAGGTGTCTAAAAACCAAGGTTTTTACGCAGTGGCTACTTTCCCTCCCGACTCTCCATGGCGGAAACCATTAAAACACGCAAAACCTCATTTAAATACTGCCACCTCCATTGTGTTTGCACCTGTTTTCATCTACGCAGTAATTCTTAATCACCCATAAAGAGGTACTACAATTATACATATGCAATATTTTAGAATGCACACGCAATTTAGTACTCTTTATTTGGGGTGTTAGTAAATCCATAAGATTCAGCTGTGGATCAGTAATGTTCAACCAAAAACTTGACAGGAACGTGCAGGTAGACTGCAAATATAAAGGTCACAAAGGTAGCAAAAATATCAGTAAATACTGTACACAAAACAAAAGTTAAATTCACCACATTATTACCTCATTGTCAGCATGATCTCAGTGTGTTTATAGGTATGCACACACACACACACACACACACACACACACACACACACACACACACACACACACACACACACACACACACACACACACACACACACACACACTCCCAATGCTTGGTTACCCACACAGGTGTTTTCAGTCATAATAATAATCATTCAGTCACCGGATTACTTATGGCTGTGTCTGCAATCACTATGTAGTTTGTACAGTTACTGTATATATTCACTGTCATATTTGAGTGTGAAATGTATTTGCTTGTTAGTGCCCTTAAAATTCCCACCATAGAATGGAAAAAATAGTGTCCATGGCATGTGAACTACATGCTGTTAACAATCCCCTGATGCAATGAATTTTATAAATGCTAAAATTACTTTTGCACGACTCAAAATGATGATGATTCATAAGTGAACAAAATCTCTTTACATCCCACTAGAGTAAACTACAGAGGGTCAGTTACAATATATAGAGCATAGAATGAGTGAACAAGGGAGTGATTTTGGACACAGTACTGTACTAATACTGTGTGGCAAGAAAGCGTTTTCACAAAGTTCAATCAGATTGCCCTCTGCCTGAAACAAAGGAGGGGGGAGGCACAGATTGCAGCTGCAAGGCATATGTTTTACTTTGTTCCTGATATAAAAATACATTTGTCTTTATTATAACAAAGTCATTTTCATTTGTATAGCCCAATATCACAAACCAGCCTCGAGGGGATTTACAAACCTGTACAGCATACAATACCCTCTATCCATCTGTTAGTGAGTTAATGTGCTTAAAATAATGCTGAAATAGGCTAGAGAAACTATTTGTCCAACTACAACAACAGTGCACCAGTGTTTCAGTGAACAAAAGGTGACTTCTGACCTGCGAATCTGCCAGAACAGGAAACGTATGCTTGAATTTGTCGGATAGGTGCACCGTTACACTGGAGTCTTTTTCATATTTGCACTTGTAATGAAATTCGTGTAGACAGTTTTTAATTATCCAACAACTCTGAGTAGAATATCCTACAACTGTAAATGCAAAGAAATGGCATTATGGCAATTACACGCATTGTTATGTTAAATGTAACTGTATCCGTACTTTCTTTCAGTGAAGCCTCTTTTCATGAGATTTTACTACGTGAGGAACTACTGAGAAAGGGGAGCCAGGGCTCTGACCAGTTACATGACAATAGCAAATACAAAATGGCAAATGTTTATGCTATGAGTTAAAGTGTCAACTTCCTACATGGCTGAAATGTTTTCTTTGGTGCTAGAGGACAATCCTAGTTAAATGATAAAAGAATGTCTGCAAACTATTTAATTTCATGCAAGCTTCAGCAATCTCCTTCTTCAGGCACACAAGGCAAACAGGCATTTCTGTGTGCGTATATATAGACATACCAGTAATTAGCACAAATGCAAAACATCTGTATGTCCCTGACACAAGATCACAATGAAGGGTACTACAATCTTATGGCATGCACTGACTACAAACAATTAAGTGCTACAAATGTACCTTAGATGACTTTCATGCTACATCACGGGCCCGGCGCCACGAGGGGGCAGAAGGGGCCTTTGTCCCCTAAGTTGCATTTTCTGCACCCCCCAGTCTAGAACCACCAAGGGGCAAAAACTTATCTGCTGCTGTTTTTTGATTGTAGCCTAGGCCTATTTTTTTCTATACAATATTCAAATCCCCCAGTCTTTGACTTTTCCTAAGTTATGTGTTTTGTTAAGAGGTGTCATGATAAAGACTGATTGAAAAAAAACACCATTTTTGCATAAGCGCCAGCGGGTAAAAGTTGATCTATAGAGAACGGAGTCATTTTCGCACTATTAATTTCTCACTTTAGATAAACATTTTGTGTTGCTACTGGCAACACCTTTAGTCTACTACTAAACAGGCATGCAGACCTGCTCAGTAAGGAGAGACTGATGGTGGGGGGGTTAGGACAGTGATGTGTCTTGGATTCATTCTGCATCTGACAGCTCATCATCTGACAGCGATCCACTTCCACAGAGTAAACATGCACAAACGCTGTATTAATTTTCCTCTGCCAACAGCAAGGATGAGCTGAATATAGGGAGGCATGATCATCAAAAAGAATGATGCAGCACCGACATTTTGCCACACACAGGATGAAAACAAATACAGAAATTGTCATTGCAGGCTGAAAACCTACGGTTATCAAAAAGACCAAAAAGATAATTGTCCCTATCTTGCACCCAGCACAAAGTGCAGCGCAAAGCGCGGTGAAAGTGTCTAAACCACCGCAGTTGAAATTTGCACATCAAGCGACCGAGTTGTTTAAACAGTAAATGCACTTGCACCCATCTGTGAACTCATGGGAGTGTTGGTCTTAAAATGAGGTGAGGTCAGGCATATTGTTGGCACGTTGCTATTGAGGCAGCAGAAAGCGATTGTTTTTGTTACTTTAGGGGCGCATTACTGTGACACTGTGCTCATTTACGCACGAGGCACAACAGCGTAACTTCATTGATTATTAAAATCTCCTGACATGCCAACAGGATCGGTCAGGATCTAAAGTTAATAATGTTCTGTGTTCTTTTACAAATCCAAAAACTCTCAAACAGTCCAGGTTCATACACAGAAACTGTTTGGAGTAAAACAGCCATCCTCCTGATCAGTCCTCCATCAGAGCGTCTAAATTATTTCAGAAGCTAAAAGTTGAATTCTGTTTCCTCTGGAGAGTTTCCTCTGTCCTGTCATGTCAAGTTTAGAACTTCAGGTTTTTTCTGTTTTGCTGCTCAAATACCCTATGATGTTTGTTGCGACTTTATTGCGCACATGACGTTTAAAATGACATGACATTACATTACATTAACTCATTTGGCAGACGCTTTTATCCAAAGCGACTTACATTTGAGGAACAACATACAAGCATCAACAGAGCATCAACTACAGATCTACAACTGATAATACATACTAGTAAGAGCTCACAGTACATATCACATCAATGGGGTCGATACCTAGGGAAGGAAGTAAGAGTTAACAAAAAGTGCAATCAAAACAAAAAGTGCAATCAATACAAGATCATTGTAGGGGATAGAAGAAGAAGAGCACAGGAAGTGCATGTTAGAGATTAGGAGTTAGAGGTGTTATAAGAGGAAGTGTTCTCGGAAGAGATGAGTTTTCAAGAGCTTCTTGAGGTTAGAGAGGGACGCCCCTGCTCTGATGGCGTGTGGTAGCTCTTTCCACCATCGTGGTGTCACAGATGAGAATAGCCGGGACTGGGATTGCTTTGTGTGAAGGGATGGCAGAGCCAGGCGGCGTTCGTTCGAGGAGCGTAGCGGCCGAGAAGGAACGTAAGTTTGTATTATGGAGTTTAGGTAGATGGGTGCAGACCCAGTAGTCACTCTGTATGCAAGCATTAGTGA